>NC_056741.1:83624047-83681547 GCF_019279795.1 Protopterus annectens
AGGTCAGAATTTTGATACTGCGATTGCCCCTTTAATTTTGAAATGTCAGTCTGATTCACATGGTATAGGAACATAAATCCAAAGGCAGTTGACACTGGGAGTTAAAACAAGACTGGAATTGAAAAGGCACAGGATATTTAAAAGAAAAGTGATACGGTGGCTGAGAATGTGAGTAACATGGCTAAAGTGGGCATTGCTTTGGCTAGCTGTAATGTGGACCCGAATTTTAAACACTGGGATTATCCCTTTAAGGTGTGGAAGCTGTAATGAATTATTCTAGGTGCTTGTTCAGGTTTCACATGGTGCTTGCTTAGAGCTACTCTCATGTTAAGCCACTACGAATATGTTGCACTGCCACCTCTGATACCAGGGTAATGTTTTAATCTTTCTATTCCCGCAGTGCACACTAGCAGTATCTGGTGCAAATACAACAGAGGAGTATGCAAGCGATACACAGCAGAATGAAAATTACAGAACTAACTGATATTGCCAACATCCAGGCAGATAGGTTCAGTGCCACCATAACCTGCCTCTCACCCCCTAAAGGGCCCATATCTATACAGGAAGAATGCTTGGTTGCAGTAATCACAACTATGCAGGTAAAAGCTGCACTCTATAAAGCCAAAAACACAGCATCCATGGGACCAGACAACATCCCAGGATGCATTTTATATGAAATTCAGAATGAACTGCTTCCCCACCTAAGCACCATGTTCAATTATAGCCTCACATCAGGCTTTGTGCCCACTGAATGATGCACAGCAACACTTATCCCACTCCCACAAAGGGGGAGCTACCACTGACACCAGGAATTATTAGCCTGGTGAGCCTGGTCAGCAAGGCCATGGAATGTATCATCATGGTACTCATAAAGAAAGACATTGTTAACCTCCAAACTTTGTACCCCACCCTGTTTGGCTTTGTGAAAAGCCAATCATGCCTCCTAAACCTGATCGACTTCTTTGAGGGTGTCACTAAAACCGTAAACGAGAGTAAGGTGGTTCACAGTGCCTATCTGAACCTCGCAAAGACTTTCAACACCATCCCAAATTCTGGAATTACAGCTGAACTTTGAATAAATCTCTATGTCACAAGATGGGTTGCCAACTGGTTCACTGACAGAGCCCACACTATAAAAGTTGCAGACTCCAAATCTGACTTCCAAGCAGTGACAAGTGGAGTACCACAGGGTTCTGTCCTGGGACATCTCCTATTTGGTATCTACTTCTCCGAAGTATTGGCTAATATAGAAGGCCTAAGGCTAATGATATAAATAAAATGTACAGCATACTTAAAAAGTGAAGCTGGTAGTATAAATGATGGGTTGCCTAATATCTATGACACAGCTGAAATAAACCTGTTTGTATAATACCATTAAGTAGCGAAAATTATGCCAGACGTCATCCAAAAAAAAAACAACTAAAAACTAGCAATTACTGATAATGTAAGTAGCCTAAAATGCAAAATCATGTTCATACTGTCTTAAAACCAAAATAATTTTAGTCATGGCACAAGGACATCCTTATCATAAGCTACTTATATAAATAATTATGAAAATTCTCCCATCGCAGACTGTTACAAATTAACGCGGTAACCTTACTATCTCAAGCATTATATAACAATGAAATGTAAAAAATGAACATGAGGATTGTGGGTATATGAGACGTAGACAGTGCTGAAAAAGCATTCATCATAACTGCTTAAAAGTGATGAAACCACTCCCTACACTGCCCAGATAATGCACCAACTCTAAAAATTGCTATACATACCAGAACACCAAGCAACACTATTGCCTTGACCTTTTCCTCTTACTCAGAGTTAGAGGGGCCTGCTTCAAAATAACAGTTAAATGTGAACACATACGTTATAAAGCGTTTTCCTCCTTGTCCTTGTAAGAATTTTTACTTATTGCAATCTTTACATGCTAATCTTCCACCAGAAGTACTGGCTTCAGGAAACGGCATTTTCCAGTTCACATTAAAAAATGTCCTGCTTGGTCATTCCAAACTTCATTACAATGTACGAACCATCGCATAATATGGAAAATGAGAAGCCGAAAATACATTACACCCACTGTGGACGAGTTAGCACTATAATGCATACGAGGTAACTGCTTCCTACTGCTAAAAGTAAAACAAGCACAGACCATTTCTGCAAAGCAGAAGAGAACATTTCTCCATTTTTTATGCATATCCTAATTTATCCTTCCCAATTATGCTTCAAAGGCTGGTATTTTTATGTCCCGAGATGCTACCGCCTTGCAGAAAGGACAAAAACCAATCAGCAGCAATTATGCACTTTTTATGCAGTCCTAAACCCTTTCAATTTTTTTGCTTACAATTTGCTAAGCGTAGCTGTGATACAACAACAAAACACATGTGGTATCTGGTGGCTAGAGCAGCTCATACCTAAAAATACATACAGTAACAAGTGTCTTACAACCTGTAAAAGAAGCATTGGAAAACATCCCAGTGAATAATATACTGACCACAAGTACAGCCAATACCAAAGAGGAGTCAACAATGACCTCAGGCTGCTTTTACCCAAACAGTACTCAGAGTACAAATAGGATTGAGGGCTACTATGTAGGTCTCTGGACCAGTCCACGTTTATAAGCAGCAAATATAGTACTAAAATAAAATAAGCAAGGTACTGAGGCAATAGTTCTGAGAATATAAGCACTAATACTATTTTCAACTTCATGTACGACGACTACGTCCTACACTTCAAGTGAACAAATGTGGGTTCCTTCCATCCACTTGGCCGTTCCCTGGTTCTCACAGAGCTCTCTCCTTAGAGTCACTAAAATGCAACTCAACTTGGATGCACCACGAAAAGAAAAAAAAAAATCACACCAATTCAGTTGCAGCCCTTTCTGCACTATGCCTGGTACTGACTGTTAGTAAAACAAATCAATGGCTGCTAGGAGGTGAGCCCCTGCTTCGAGCACAATAACTTCTAAACATACTGCAGCAAGCACAATTGAAGTTCGCATACCTCTCAACCTGGAAACATCAAAAATCTGGACAAGGCCCATGCAAAACAGGTACAAATCTGTACGCTGATTAACATCTAATTTGCATACATAATTACGTAAACCCACCCACTCCAATGTAATTGTGGGATACCAACTTTTGAACACAAAGTGAAGAACAGACAACCAAAATATGGCACCAGAGTCCCACTGCAGCCATTCCAATGTCCCATTACCTGGCCATCTCACCCCATTTACCATAAACACTTCTTCTTCTTTCGGCTTTGTGTGCATACTGCTTTACTTCTACAATGATTTGGATTTTTTGTACATTTTGCAGCACATCAATGCACAAACACTAACAGACATCTGATAAAGCAATTCTGTCTCACGATGAAAATAGACTTGGCATTAAAACTTCTCTGCCCTTAAAACACACATTCATTGAAACAGCATTGAAACACATTAATCTTTCTTTCTACTGTCTTGACCAGTGCCCATCTGGTATGTGGGCTCCTGAGTAAAGATGCATTAGCAAAGGGTCATATTTGCAGCCAAAGTAATGTGCAGTGTTTCACAAGACACATTCTATGATGAAACTTGCCTCAGTACATCTTTGATACAGAGTTTTTCATCACACCTGTCACAGTCACAGAATTGATTCTTAGGCACAGCAAGTTGAACTGCTTCAGCCTTGGAGAATGAAACATCCTTACTGAACTTATTTTACTTTAAGCTTGAAGCTACTTGGTTATCAGCAAAAATGATTGTATGCGGTGTGGATTCCATGTTAAAACCAATCAATAAAAACATCAAAACAGGCTGACACTGGAAATAATCAATTTTCCATTTGTGTGACCAGCTTTGGTATTCCTTTAAAATGACTAACTTGTAACTATATGTCTAACATGCAGTAGATTGTGATAATTAATCTAAATAATTTATTCCTGTAAGCAGAGCATCAGTTTTTCTACTAGTTACTGGTAATCATATATATTTCTTCACAGTCCCATCTAACTTCAGCTGAAAATAAATGCATACATATATGCATTTGTAAATGAAACTTACAACACAGGTGCAGATGCAGACACATCTGGCATTAAAGCAAACGAACACTAATTGCTTCTTGTTTTGTATCAGATTCTTTCTAGTTTGTGCTCATATGGAAGTTTTCATTTTGGGAAACCTATTACAGGTAAATTTTCTGGTGCGTGGTACAGCATTTCTTTTTCTTGTGTTCACTGAACTCATATGTTTATATTTTATGTTTATTTACTTTCTTTTTCATTTATGCCTTTACTATTTTTAATTAAAATACGTTTGACTTCCTAACAAGTAAACATAATAACACCATTCTTTTCTGTGAATGCAACAAAACTTTTTACACACCCAAAAAATACTGGTGCCTTTCACTGTCAAACTACACAGCTCAGAAAATATGTAAACAATTCCTCTTCCAAAACAGACAAGCTTTCAGACCATTACAAAAAAAAAAATGTTAAATACTTGCGTGCTTTGAGTTCTTATGAAACCACTAAACCTCTGAGAAATCTCATTTTTAAGAAGTCATACAATTTAGAATTAGTACACCAAGACCCCCCCAGTACTGCAAAAATAGAACTTCTCGCGCCATCAAAATTTCTATGCACACCCTTTCACTTAAGAAAAGCCTCTTAACACAAAAAACATACGCACTTACATGCAGCAGTGGAATGATTAAAATATGCTTATTTTACTTCTAAAAACAGATGGTTTAATGAATTCATAGTATTTCTTCTTTTGTCTATATACCCTGAATATCAGCAGTGCTATTTTTGTAAAGAAACGTGTTGGTTTGCATATGTTGCATTTAGGTTGGATACCCCCCTCAGCCCCACCCACACAGCCGTTCCAGTGTCCGATTAGTTGACTGTTTAGTCCCAGTTGCTGTAAGCACTGTTGAAAAGTGTCAGTTTGCATGGTGCTTTACTTGTACAATGATTACTGAATTTTGGATTTAATTGAATACCTTTATATCAAATTTTCAATCAAAAAACACTTCTCACAAAGATAACAGACTTGTAATTAAAACTTATGTGACTGAAAACTCACATTCATTGAAAACCATGTTGAAAGAAAATGCATCCGGCCAGCGGCTCATTAATTTTACCTTTCGGCTCTATTAATAATAGACCCCTTGCACACATGTTTTGTACCACGCAAGATCTCTTATTCACCTTCCTGAATGCATGAAATTAGAACATATAACTACATTGTATTCCATCTATAAAAGACCACTTGTTAAAGCATTTTGTAAAGTTATAGCCAGTAAGCAAGTAAACTATGCATATGAGCAAATAGTGCTAAAACTGCCCTATTCCGAACATTTCAACCATACAAGGACACTCAAACCTCAGTCATTACAACCCACTAATATCACTCAATATGCACAGTCTCTGCAGAAGTACAAGTCATTCAAATAATTCCACATGAGAGATCGGACTGTAACTAATGAAAAGGTTGCTGCTAGAAAAAAAAGTTTAGATTTAAGTAGTTCATGTACAAAGTCACTGCTTGCTACCCTAGATGAATAAATTGCCTATTTTACATTATAGTGATAAGCACTTAATATTGCAATAGGGAACGAATGGCAAAGTAAAAAAGGTTCATGGTTAATAGGCATCTTATCCAAATGAGGACATACAAGACTGCAGCACCCCACCCACTTAAAATACAGCACAATATCAGCAATCCATCTACATGCTGTGTGAATAGAACACACAGACTTCTGCATCAAAAGAAAACACATGCTACCTGATGTGCTACTAACACTGCTTTAATATTTTAAACAGACAACAGTGATATGATTTGCAAATCAAAACAGTTGCATATTTTGGGTAAAAGATTAATGCACTTATTTCCTGTAGCTAAGGTACAGGGCTTGAGCGTAAGGAAATTATTAAATACCTGCTAACCTGAACTATACACACACTGCTCAACCATTAAATGCACAACATCTGGAATAATTGTAAAATAAATAGGAAGAACAAGTACAATGACCCTTTTGGTATGTACCTCACAAGACATCTACAACCACTGGAAAGGCCGAAGAAATACTTCACAAAGAGGATTACTGGCCTCAAACTGATGCCCTATGCAGACAGTCTCAAACAACTCCCGCTTTACTTCACTGCATATCGCCTACTCAGAGACGATCTCTGCCATATATACAAAGCTATGTCAAACCGAGAGCTGTTGGACATGCTCCACTTAAAGAAATCCCACTGCATCCGAGCTACACGCTCTAGGGACCTAAACCTTGCCACCACAATAAACAGAACATGCTGGAGGGATAAATTCATGTCCCAGAGACTTCACGTATTCTGGAACAAACTAACTAAATAAATCAAGCAAAGTTCATCATTAGCACTCCGAGAAAAATCTTGATGACTGGCTGGGAGACAGGAATTTCAACCACGGGGATCACTTCTGTGACGCTGCTCAACAGGGGCACATGACAATAATTCTCTTGGGTGGCGAAAGCCAGGGTAGCTTTCAGGCTAGGCTTATATAGGCCTTCGGGCCAATAGCCTAGTACCTCCCTATGAACAGATTACAAATATTTCTCTCAGGAACTTAGAAAATCCCTAGAATAATAGGATTTCTGTTACTATGTGTTTTTCTAAAGGATATGAAGTGTAGACAACAAATATCTGTCATTATTTAAAAACTTCACTTCTTTGTTGAGGCACAAACAAAAATATGGGGGCCACATCTGGACATTCTGAAAAAAACTGGCCATTTCAGGGCTATATGCTACCCATCTCTTACACACACACACACACACACACACACAATATATATATATATATATATATATATATATATATATATATATATATATATGTATATATATATATATATATATATATATATATATATATATATATATATATATATATATATGCACACACACACACACACACACATATATATATATATATATATATATATATATATATATATATATATATATATATATATATAAAATATATATATACACACACACACACACACACACACACACACACATATATATATATATATATATATATATATATATATATATATATATATGGTTTCACTTGAAACCGTCGAATTACCAGTTCGTCAAGCCTGACATCATCGAGATGAAAACATCGCAAACTGACATCAACGGAAAGATAATTCATCGAGTTGCATACCATTGAAAACGAGTGGTTAAACATGACAAACTGCAAATAATGCCACACACAACAATGCCAGTATCAAAACATTGAAATATGCGATGGCGGTAATACACAACACCCGGTCAATACCCCGTGTAGTGACAAAACAGTAAACGTGCACATATAACTATTGTTAGATATTATGAATATAAAGCTGAAATTAATTCTGTTGTAAATATGCTGAAAGAAAAAGTTTGCTTGAATATATGTATAGAGTTTACAATGTGCATTCATACTATATGTATAACAGACAGGCTTCTCTTCACAGCATCAGAAAATGCCTAAGAAAGCAATACTGGAAAACAAGCATTACATGATTTTCTCATGTTTGTAGAACAAATATCTATTAACAGACATCCTTTTTTATAAATTCAGCAATACGTGATGTTTTTCCAGTAGGAACAGCTTATACAGATGTTTCCTTTCAGAATGGCATCCTCACATCAGCAAAAGTGCTTAAATCACAAAAGGACAATAGAAAAGTCTATAAACAGACATTATGTGACTTCCCATAGAAGGCCAGAAAAATATACCAGGAGGAAATAATCTCTTGTGTGCGTGACTAGCTCTGTATATAGCTATTGTACTAATTCAGTTATGTGAGAGAAGGACAGAGAGAGGTATTTTGTAGAAGTCATCATTCATATCTGTAATGAAGGAAAACTTTGTAAATATATGCTACAAATCTGACAGACTACGTGTGGTTTGTTATAAAATAAGTTATCTGTAACTGTGCTTATAGCTGCAAAATATATTTCTTTATCAGTGTGCAATTTGAAAGGCTTGGTGCTTTAAACAGACTACAGATGGAGTCATGCAGAGCTATGTGTCTCTGATTCAGCAGTAAACAGCACAGTAAGAATGTGTGTCTTAAGAAGACTTCAAATCCCACAGCAAGCAAGTAAGCATTTCCATAAAATTTTTCAATGGTGACCCTTTAACAACGTTCCTAGCCTGTATCCAAAACAGGGGGAGTGAATGGGTAATGTCACTCCTGTAAAAGCACAGTAACGTTTATATGAAGTACTTCAGATTTCTACAGTTTTCAACAGTTTGTAGCAATACAGTTTAATAGACGTCTAAATCTGGTGAGACTGCATTGCAGGAAGGTGGAGCAGTTCCATAAATTCTCCAGAAAAGGTACAAGACGAAGTTGTAAGACTGAATCTGCCAGTTTTGCTGTACCAACTTCACAAGTGACTACAGAAACTTTTCAACCATCTACAGTAAAGCAGCTTGGCCATCTGCCTGTCTGTTGACTGGTAAGAAAATTATTCTGTGTTACATACAGTATGAATGCCATAGAGGTAATAATAATAACAGAATAAATGTATATACAGCATATTAGCAAATGTAAAACCTTATTAGGGCAAGTTAATAGTAAGGCATTATGCAAATGAATTGCAATTTGATAGTAAGGCATTATGCAAATGGATTATAATATTTGACTGGTATCTGAAATAAAATCATGTGTGGTATAAAATGTTTATTGTGTGTACAATGTCATAAAAATACAGTGCATGACATTATCCAAAGGTTAGACTGTACAGACAAAAATTGTAAAGGTAAAGAACCAAGAAAAGTTAATATGTTGACATTATATTCAAATGTTAGACAGTTATGTTCTGTCACCAGATGTAAAAGGTTTATTTCAGAGTTGCAACAACAGTCAAATCAGTTACTGATAGAAACTCTAGTACATTTTGTTACAAAGAAATGTAATAAACTTCTAAAAGACAGACACAATGAGTTCAGGAAGCTTAGACAAGTTATACACACATCTTTTCAAAAGTGCATAGGAGTTTCAAATTCAGCAGAACAGCTTACTAAAGAATGTCAGAAAGACCATGCAACATCACAAGAAATTCAACAGCAGTTGCAGGATAAAGGAAATAAATTAGCTCAACTGACAAAGACTGGGAATTTCCTGCAAACACATTTAATCATTGCAAAAGAAATATATAATATGTTTATGTTTTGAAAATGGTTAATCATGCATGCTAGGATGGTAGGGACATGACATGCTTGTATAAAGATATACATATACAAGACAGACATGCATGTGTGTTCTTTTCATCTAGAGTACATTTGTTTACAATGCACAAAAGCAAAAGGTAGACAACAGCAAATATAAATAAACATATGTTATAATTGTATAGTAACACCAAACAGTTAAAGTTCTGAATTTTAAAAATAAATAAAATCACAGATGGTATTAGTCAAACAGTTTTTGTAAAATTAATGGCAGGACAGTTAAATAGATAAATAAATAAAAAATACTGAAATCCATGTAAGGTAATTGTAAAATAATGTCTATGTTGTATAAATGCATAGTTATGCAAATCACAATCACATTAAAGGAAAAATGCCAAAAGAATTAACTATAGTTTACAGAGTATGAAATGTGAGTTCAGACCTTCCTAGACTGAATGAATAGTTACAGGAAATGGTGAAAAGATAAGATAAACAACAAGACTGATTGCCAGGCAAGTAGCTTGAGTTTTTCTAGAGCATCATTGTTATTAAAACATACTTGTTAAAATGTTTAAAAGCAACACTATTTAGTAATTGTCATAAAATGCCACAATTGTGCATAGATGTCACTGATAATCTGTTTGCAAGTAAATGTTAAAAGAGAAGAAAAAAACTCAGTTGCATCAAGTACAGCCAGCAAATGGGCTATAGTATATAAACAGTTCAAATCAATTATGCAGGAGGGTGTAAATACCTACTAGAGGTAATATACAGTGAAAGCTTTATTTAGTAACCTAATAAAATAAGTGTGTAACCAAAGTGTTGGGCTGACATACATTCTATTCTCACAGCATAGGGCAGGTAAACAGTGCTGAAGTACTACAGGGGGAGGGGTACTTTCTCAGTTTTACACTGACTGTATAAGCAGTACTGCACAAGGGTCTGAAATAAAGCTACAGAAAAAATAAACAACAAGGGTCTGAAATAAAGCTACAGAAAAAATAAACAACAAGGGTCTGAAATAAAGCTATAGAAAAAATAAACAACAAGGGTCTGAAATAAAGCCACAGAAAAAATAAACAACAAGGGTCTAAAATAAAGCTACAGGAAAAAAATATCTCATTCCTTCTTGACAATACTCTTATGGGGGGAAAAACAGGTATTAGTGTATTAGAAATACTGGTAAACTGGATTAAACCTGACAGGATAAGATATTTTAATAGCTATCATAATTATTGTATTATTTAGAATTAAATTGTATTTACAACCTGTTAAATTGTAAAGCTATACAAGAGATGGGTTAAAAAACAAGAGATGATTTAAAACTGCTTTATTAAAGCTATACAAGAGAGAATAAAGATATGCAAAATGCATAAATGTTTCTAATAGCAAGAATGGTCACTATTTTTAATATGTTTTTGGCAAAACAATGTTGGTATAAAAAAGCATGAATATTTTTAATTGCTGAGTATGTAGTTTAAAATAACAGGACATATCAGTATCAGTTCCACTAGATATTTCTAAAGAGACAAACATTTTCCAAGATTTTGCTTAATATTAATGCTATTAAATCTGTAAGATTAGACTAAATGTACTTTACAGTCTTTGTATGTACAAATGTAGAAAATTTCAGTACAAATGATAGTCTTTGTATGTACAAATGCTGAAGAATTCAGTACAAATGAAATTAATGTCTAGTAATGAATATGTGTGAAAAAAAAACATATTTAAAGAAAACAATGGGTCCAGGATACCTACTAGATTGAAATGCATAAATAGCAAACAGTCTGTGTAAATACATACTGATCAGGATACATTGTAATAAGTTCAAAAGTAATTGTCAAGTTGTAATATCACTGGTTTTACCCCAGTAAAATAATTGCTTTCAAATATTTATTATCTAGGCTTAGTTCAGTATTTTACCAAGATGTTATTGAGCAGTTCAGAGACATGAACACAATGTGATGGTTAAAATGACATTAAAACTGTATATTTTCAGCAGTGCATAACTGCTTGCAGTAGCACATAGTTATTGTCTCTTATAGTTAATTCAACAGTTGCAAAGAGTTAATGAAACAATTCTAAATCATAAATTAAATTCTGTGATTGCAAAATAATAAATTAATCAAGTAAAATTAAAACAGACACGGCTCATAACTGATAAAACATTTTCACAGAATGGTCTGCAAAAGAAAAAGTTGTTAAATACATTCAGGTTTGGTAGTAATACATGTTTTCATTGTATTAACTACGTAAAATTGCATTTTGACTTGTATCAAAAAAGACTAAAGGTTTTATATAAAAATAATGTGTTTTTTATATAGAATGTTTTGAGTATGTTTAAAAACAGAGGAAATTGTTAGATATTATGAATATAAGGCTGAAATCAATTCTGTTGTAAATATGCTGAAAGAAAAAGTTTGCTTGAATATATGTATAGAGTTTACAATGTGCAGTCATACTATATGTATAACAGACAGGCTTCTCTTCACAGCATCAGAAAATGCCTAAGAAAGCAATACTGGAAAACAAGCATTACATGATTTTCTCATGTTTGTAGAACAAATATCTATTAACAGACATCCTTTTTTATAAATTCAGCAATACGTGATGTTTTTCCAGTAGGAACAGCTTATACAGATGTTTCCTTTCAGAATGGCATCCTCACATCAGCAAAAGTGCTTAAATCACAAAAGGACAATAGAAAAGTCTATAAACAGACATTATGTGACTTCCCATAGAAGGCCAGAAAAATATACCAGGAGGAAATAATCTCTTGTGTGCGTGACTAGCTCTGTATATAGCTATTGTACTAATTCAGTTATGTGAGAGAAGGACAGAGAGAGGTATTTTGTAGAAGTCATCATTCATATCTGTAATGAAGGAAAACTTTGTAAATATATGCTACAAATCTGACAGACTACGTGTGGTTTGTTATAAAATAAGTTATCTGTAACTGTGCTTATAGCTGCAAAATATATTTCTTTATCAGTGTGCAATTTGAAAGGCTTGGTGCTTTAAACAGACTACAGATGGAGTCATGCACAGCTATGTGTCTCTGATTCAGCAGTAAGCAGCACAGTAAGAATGTGTGTCTTAAGAAGACTTCAAATCCCACAGCAAGCAGCAAGCAAGTAAGCAGCTCCATAAAATTTTTCAACTATCTTCACCTGTAGTTGCACTCTTGCCACCATAACAGTTCCATACTTCATGTGTATTCCACCAAATATAATTAAACGCAATGTAGAACATGATAATGAAGACAAAAGCAGCACATAAAATCAACATAATGACTCCAATACCACACCGATTCTTCAGTATAAACTATTTACAATTGTTTGAGATCAAAGCTCGAGTACCTATTATTCCAGGGCAAAATGTTGTGTTCTCCGCCATGTTGGTTAGCTAAGATCTGTGTTTTTAAACTAACAACAGCCTTTAAATGTGTCACTATAGCGGGAATTTCAAAAGTACCGGGAAATACAACAATATAACCAGTTCTGTACTCTACCCTCGATGGTATGCAACTCGATGAATTAACTTTTCATTGATGTCAGTTTGTGATGTTTTCGTCTCAATAATGTCAGGCTCGACGAACTGGTAATTCGACGGTTTCAAGTGAAACCATATATATATATATATATATATATATATATATATATATATATATATATACACACACACACACACACACACACACACACACACATATACATACATACATATATTATACATACACACAAATATTGATGTGATGACACTGAAAGATACAGGTGACACCACTAAGGAAGAACATACATCTTTGCCACGATGTTAATTACAATTGAAAGAAATCTAAATCACATCTATAACAGCTACCAATCCAAGCAACTTAATCAACGCACAAAAAAAAACCCCTCAAACACTAAAGTCTAACACTACTGCTCTGCTACCCTCTATAATCATATTCTATACCTTGTTATCCACATCCTTTAGTCAAATTACCAACCAGAACATTAATCTCATCATTAGACCTCCCACAACACAAGCACACCAAACAATCCACACACATACACCTAAAATATTACATCTAACCCTACACTAAACTGTACATACACCACTAACTATCCACTTACCTTAACCCAAACCCTAATCCTAAGGTCCGTCACTATCGCACACTCACCTCACCCATGCCCTAACCCTAACTCAACTACCCAGTCCTAACCCTCACGTCCACAATCGCACATATACCTGACCCGCTCTAACCCTAACTCACCTACCCCGCCCTAACCCTCATTTCCACACAATCGCACACATACCTAACCCATGCCCTAACCCTAACTCACCTAACCCGCGCCCAATCACACACTTACCTGAACCTGACCAGTAACTGTCCACCACAGTGCTGAAAATAGTGAAGCGACAAAAATGGACAACCAAATTATTTCCCTAGGAAAAAAATTCGGTTTTCTGTAGCTTCGCTATTTTCAGCGTTCGCTGAATAGGAGTCGATATTCGAACATTCGAAGTTTTGAAACTTCGATGTTCTAATATAGACCCAGTACAACAACCCCCCCTCCCCCACTGTGTACGCACATGCGGCAACTGGAATGTCCACAGAGGTTCCTCATCAAGGGAATACAAGGTGCAAACAGCAAGTCTTATGCAGATCACCTCAAAGCCATGTTTCTGTACTCTGTTTCTTACAAACTGTTGGAGGCAATCTAAGCCTGGCATACAAGGCATTCTTGGATCCCATTTTAATTGACATTTTGAGTATCCACAAAACAAATAACATCAGACTTACTTGATCATGGGATTTAAATTTTGGTTATGACATAAACAGGACAAGTTGGAAAGACAGGCTTCTTATCCATGTGAAGCAGAGCTCTTACCTATGTCTCTAAGGGACAGAGACAACCTATAAATCTTGCCCCAGCTTACGTATACCCTTTAAAACAACCTGTAAGGCAGATGCTTGGTTAGGCTTATAAAGGCCCCGTGGTTGTTAGCCTAAAATACATCTATGAACACATTAAATCATTAGTTATACTTATAGCATTTTCAAAACATTCAAACAACTGAGCAATAATAACTCTGGTGCTGATAATCTACAAAACAGAAGTCTAGTACCTTCTGAATAGCGTATTATGGCTTCTCTATATGTGCTCACTGCTCTAGGTTACTAAGATTACTTGCCTTGTCATGAAAAAGTACAAATGGTGATTGTGTGAGACTGTTTATCAATATTTTCGGAACTTGAGCAACCAAAAAAATCAGTCCATATAAATTCAGGGTGAGGGTGAGGCATGCCCTGCATGTGAAGAGTAGAGAGAGTTGCCCTGCTCAAAACACTTGATTAAATTTTTTTCATTTAGAAGTGTGTTAACTGCAGGTTTTGAGGTTGTGTGACCAAACATTTGTGGGGTGAGCATGTGTTTTGAGGTTTCATAGTAGATATTGTATTAAACAAATGTTTGTGGCTTCCTCATCTAGCTTTATCTGCAACAAACATCTCTAGTCTGCAGCTAGTACCAAAAGGAGCTTAGCATTTGGGACTGCTGAGATCCCTTCCTGAACTGTAAACAATGGGTAATGCTCTTTTTTTGATCACCTTGTTTAGATTTAGTGGTAAATACAAATATGATTATTATTGTCAAGCAAAACAAGATTCACACTGTTAGCCATTCTACTGTCTATAATTTCCTCCTGACAACTAAAATTTCCATTCTATTAATTTTCTTCTCAGTTCTACCCATGAACACTGCTAGAACTTTCTATGGAGCATTATTGTTGGCATAGCATCAGGATTTGTTGCTTGTGAAACTCTTCTGACAAATGTCGTAACCTTGCAAATAAATCAGCATAGTAATGAAGAATACCATTGCTTTAGCTCTGCACAGTACCTTAGATATCATTGTACCTGTATGACTGTTCAAACTACAAAATTCTTTCTAATTCCTAATTTCTCACAAGCCAAGAACTGAAAGAGTTTTAAGATAAAGATATTTAACATATTTAAGCACTACAATTTCAAACTTGCTCATGTACTTCATATTTTTAAATTCAAATGCCAGCAGCCTTTGACCCAATGTCCCCATCTGGTGATCTAAATATGTTTCCAATGTGCTCATCTGCCTTTTCTGTGCCTTTTAACCTCAGTGCTTAAGGACATTCAGACAAAACAGTATATTCCACACCTATATCTAATTTAAGTTCAACATTCTGCTTATTAAGTTTCAGTATCTTGTACCAACAATCTGACTTGCACTTTTATTTTGTGGCCTCAGGTGCATTTCCAGACTTCACTTTATCAACTATTTTCACTTTAGTAGTACCAAGAATCAAATGTTTTTCATGTTTCTGTACAACAAAATAGTAGTGCAGTATTTTGTGGGGAACTAAAGGAACTGTACATGCTTATTACCATACTGTACTGGGAAGTAAAGGTATGACTTTGAGACTCCAGGGTTGTATATATATATATATCTATGGCCAAATTACCACAATCCCTCAGGGCAGATTTATTTACACTGTGTTTTTACTTTCTACTGCTAGTACTAATATTTATTTTTCTACGCTCTGCTGGTAGCTGTTTAACCATGAAAACCACTAACATAGAAGATGTAATCAGACAACACCTGCATAATCACTCAGTAAGGTGACTCGTGTGTGACATTTATACATTTAACTCGATCTCAAGTAGTCTTAGCTTACAATTTTAGGGCCACAAATTCAATAACATACTGACATTTCTTTTAAACCAATCAAGTTACCACCATTTAAAATTCATACCGTAAAGCATCACAACTTCAGTTTATCTTACAAATTTAGTGATTATAACTAACAATGCACAATAGCAAGGAGGTACACAGAAGCAGGAGAGTATCAAGAAATACCCATTTAATAATCAGACCTTATGCTGTTGCCCCTAACAGCTACCGCTCGTATAAATGCACTCAACCCTCAGAATGTTGCCCCTATGCACTTTGGGTAGATTCACAAATTATTTTCAGCTACTGCCCATTATAACCACAAAAGGCTACTTTACGGGTGTATTCCTATCAGAAAACTGTTTTATACAGCTTTGTACAACAGACAGTAGTTCAAACAGTCATGCTGAACATCATGTAGTCTTTGAGCGGGTCAGCCATACAGTCTCTGATAGATGCTCAGAAAAGAATTGTACATTGAGTATGCCCAGCTACAGTTTAACAGATGAGCTGCCAGTAATGTGTGAGCTTTGAAAAGGAAGAAAACGGTAAACACTGCAAATATACTCTCGACTATTGTGTGTCTGGATCGGTTTCAGTTAAAGTTTTGTGAACAAAAAACAATTTTGGTTTTGTAATTTCACTCCACAGAAATATATACTCTCCAAAAAGAAGTATTGATCCTATATATTTGAACTATGTTATCTAACACCTTAGCATGAGCAATTTGCACTGCATTCGTATGCCTACTCTCTTCTGAAAACCGTGTTACTTACTCCCACACTATTAAGCATTTATCGGTCTCTAAAACCACACAAGTTAATTAACAAAAATGTACATCTTGTGCTTTATTGTGTGCAGGAATTCCATTACGATACTCAGCCCAAACCACAAAAGATGCCTTTCCTGAATTTCCACCCTACAAATTTCCCTTTCCAGTCTTCTCTCTCTAATATCCTGTACTGTATGTGCATACTATAAACTCTGCAAAACACTGCACTTTTTTTTAAACAGTTGTATTGAATTATATAGACCATGTGCACAAAAAAAAATGGCAAGTTGTAAAGCCTTATTCTTAGTAAAAGAAAGCAAGGCAGAAGAAATTAAGCTGCTACTATCATGAATTAGGTTTTAAAAAAAGTTTACTTACAAATAAATCAGGCCATGAGAGTAAGGTGATACAGGCAAGGCATGGAAAAACACGTTTCGATTCTAAAATACTGTGTACTAGAAACATGAACACAAAAAGAACTTCCCTACCTCCTGCAGCTATATTTGAGCATTCCAAGGCTGGGGGAAGGACAAGGCAGCTGTGACATCACAGAATGGGTGGGTTTGACTGAGAAGCAGAGGCTGGCTGTGGTGATGTCACTTTGGGGGAGGGAAATGTTAAAAAATATATCTCCACTTCCTGGCCGCGATGACGTCAGCAATTGGGGGACTCCAGCAAGCTTAAGTGAAACGCGAGAGAATGTTTTTAAATGTGTAAACATTCCTGTACGCTAAGGTAGAGTTGGATTACAGAACTAAGGGGAATTTCTATTTTCTAAATGCTGCATTCTTATTCGTTTATGCAGGAAGCTGTAAACAGAGAGGAAAATGGCAGAGAAGTTGAGGAAAGTATTTTACAAACCTGTTGTCCTCCTTTAAACATCACCAACAGGCTGTGATGTAATAGTGAATCTTTCTCTAGCCCTGTGTGAAATCTCCACATAAGAAGGCCTTTTGGAACAACTTGGTTAACTTTTATAGCTTCTGTAAAGTTAGCATTTTCGACTTGTAGTTTCTTCAATTTATACAATTTGTAATCTGACTTGTTCGGCTTAATATGAATATCATCAGGTGCAGGGGTAGCGTCTTTAAATAAATTTGCCCCTTTTTAAATCCATTCATATAGATTAGGGGTGTTCTTATCCGAACTGATATTGTTGTTGCTGCCATTAGTCTGATGTTGTTGTTCTTGTAGTTGTAAAACCTAATGATCTTGTTAAACACTCTGGTTAGCTGTGCTTTATTTGTGAAGAGAAGGACGGTTTCCTGTAATCTGGGGATAGTATGGAGCAGATAAAATGTTGTACACTTTCTGTAAGAGCTGATGTATTAGCAGTGTTACATTTCATAGGTTCATAGGTAAGTGCTAGGCTTTTGGCCCTAGGGCCTAAATAAGCCTAGCAAAAAGGTACCCTGGCTTTCGCTGCCCAAGAAAATTATTTTCCTGTGCCCCTGTCGAGCAGAGCCACAGAAGTGATCCCCGGGGTGAATTTCTTATTTCCCATCCAATCATCAAAATTTTTCTTGAAGAGTGCTAATGAAGAGCTTTGTTTGATGTAGATAGGTAGTTTGTTCCAGAGTATGAGAAGTTTCTGGGACAAATATCTATCCCTCCAGCATGTTCTGTTTATTGTGGTGACAAGGTTTAGGTTCCTAAAGTGTGCAGCTCGGAGGGATTGGGATTTATTTTAAGTGGAGCATGTCCAATAGCTCTGGGTTTGGCATAGCTTTTTATGTTAGGCAGAGATCACCCCTGAGTAGGCTATATCTGACGAAATAAAGCTGGAGTTTTTTGAGACGATCTGTGTAGGGCATCTGTTTAAGGCAGGTAATCCTCTTTGTGAGGTATTTCTGCGGCCTTTCCAGTTGTTGTAGATGTCTTTTGAGGTACATACCAAAAGAGTCATTGTACTTTATAATGGGTCTAATGAGTGATGAGTAGACGGGAACAATTACCTCTTTTTTCCTGAATAAGTAACCTTTTGTGATGAGGTGTGCCACATAGAAGGATTTCCTGACTACTGTGTCAATGTGATTATCAAAGGAGAGACTACTGTCCACCTGTGTCCCAATGTCTCTTATCACACTTTCAGTGGTAAGTAGACTACCGCCTATGTGGTAGTTCATGGGAACAGAGTTTTTACCAAAAAGGATGACAATGCACTTTTTGGCATTGAGCTTGAGGCCATGATTTTGATACCAAGCATCTTTCTCAGTGAGGCCCTTTTGTAGGATGTCCACATCATTAAGAGTTTCACTTATGGCTCCTAGTTTGCAGTCATCTGCGAACTTCATTAGCCAAAGACCTTCTGTGTTAGCCTGTACTTCAGAGAAGTAGATACCAAACTGGAGAGGACCCAGGACTGAACCCTGTGTTACTCCACTTGTCACTGGTCTGAAGTTTCCAACTGTAAGATGAATAAACATGCAAGGGAATTTAATAAAACCTACACATGTTTTTTTCCATGTCGGCATTGTGCTGTGATGCATATACGGGTGCGAATATTTTGAGATTCCATAAATGCTGCTGTGTGACATGCACGCACACACAAACATGAAAACTTCCATGGCATGCAAATCGCCTCATAAGCAGGTGAATTTCATGCAAATGAGGCAGGTAGAGTGATCCAAGAAGCAGAAATTCATCTGTTCAGACCCTGTGTCAGTGTTTATAGTGTACATGGAAAAAAAATTGTGTACAGAAGTGTAGACAGACAAAAAGGGGTGTAAAACTGTAGATGTATGGAAATAAATCTCCTGAAAATGTAATACCACATACATATATGAGCAAAACTATTATCCTGTATGTCAGAAAGTCTAAAGGACATGTTATATTATTTTTTTTAATAATCTCAGCATGCTTGCACTGTCTACTGCTGTGCACAAACATGCTTTATAGAAAAATTAAAAAATTGGAAAAAAAATTAATATGATGTGACAGAAATGTATTACAGAACCTTGCATGGGGTCCCTAGAATAGTGCATTGGTGTGGGTAGTTTCCAGGCTGTGAGTATGGATATGTATGCAAATGATGTGGAGTTACTGAAGAGCAGAAAGGAGTAATCGTGTCTGCATATCCCCTTCATGTAGGCTCTTAGACCCATGTTAATGTTTACACAAGATATAGCTGACATCCGGGGGGGGTTGTCCAGTGACTTCTGAGCTCTTTTAAGCTTTAGTGTGCATGTTTGCACCTCCTGGGTGAGTGTGTCTGAAAACCAGATGTATGCAATTAGAAGTTTTGACTTATTTAAGCTATGCTGCATGGCATGGCACTGTGCGGGGTGTCACTCATTGACATAGGGCCATTAAATGATGTTAATTATATTGTAGGCAGGTTTAATGCATTATAGTTATCCAATCACACAGTCTGCACCTACAGCAGAACTGTATAAAGTATGCATACACCATACATATTGATTTTCCCCCAATACTCTGCACCATTGGAGTACAGACTTGGGAAATTTAACTGAGATAATGCTAGGGGCTGCTGTAGGTCTGATACATCTGTATGTGCTAGATGCTGAAGTCAGTGCTGCTGGTGCTGCTGATGATAGGTCTAGATAGACATGTTGAAGAGTGTTCAAGCCCAGGGTAACCTACCAGGAGCTACATGAGCTGGAGAGTGTAGAGCACTACAGGGTGGACAGGGACATACTACAAGAACTTACTGAGCTCTGCCTCCCTTAACTCAGACCCAGAGCCAGCAGAGGTGAACACATCCCATTGGAAACAAAGGTATGTGTAGCCCTTGGGATACTAGCTACAGGTACTTTCCAAACACCAACTGTGAACATGATGAGGGTCTCACAGGCATCTGCATGCAGGGTACTACACCATTTCCTGGATGCCATGCTACCACATGCCAGTGAGCACATTTCTTTTCCCCTCATTGCTGAGGTGAGGACCAGCAATATGCAGCACTTTTAACATATGGCACACTACCCTGAAGTATTGGGTGCCATAGATTACAGTCACGTACACATCAAGGCATCACCTGGTGAGGAGGGTAGAATTTAAGTCATCCGCAAGGGTACCACTTCATCAACTGCCAGGTCATGTGCAATGCCCAGGGGATTATCGTGAATGTGTGTGCTGGCAGCCCTGGCAGTTATCACAACTCCCATATCTGGCGGTCATCACAGTTCTACCAGATGTTTGCTAGGGGGGACATCCCAGATGGCTATTTACTGGGGAATGCTAGCTATGCCCTAGAACTGAGGATGATGACACCCATCAGAAATGCACACACACCCATGGAAGCATGCCATAATGAGGCACATGCATAAACTAGGAATATCAGACAGCATGTGTTTTGGCTTCTGAAATCACAGTTCCGGTGTCTAGATTTATCTGGTGGAGCCCTGCAGTACTCTCCAGCCACATGTGCACATATGTTCACAGTAAGTGCTAAGCTACACAGTATGATCCTGTGGAAACAGCTGCAGCAGGATCAGAAAAGGGAAGGGATACACAGTCCCCCAATATTGCCTATGTCATGACAGCCACAGTCACAGGAGGACTCGGAGGAGGATAACCCTGTTGATGTCCCTGTAGGCAAATGTAGACATGCTCAGTATGCCCTGGCTTTGGCTAAGAGACAACACATAGGAACTGGGGACCTAGGGTCTGACACCTTACTCCTACATACATACATATATTAAAATTGATGCCAGGCAACCCACACAACCTGTACCTATCCATGTATCAGCTGTGTACTGTTAGCATCAGACAGAGTCAGCTCTGACATCTGCTGCATTCACAAGGTAAGTATCTAACCTACACAGTACTTGAAAGGATTACTATGAAATGTTATTGCATGTATGAATTTGCTGCATTAATGCAAGTAAATATAGTGGGCTATTTGGACAGAAGTAACATCCATGTGGGACTACAGATACCCAGTCTAGCCCTCATGGTTGGAATATTCAAAACATCATCAAGAGAGATGATGGACAGTGGGGTCACATGATAGCTGGACTTTTGTGTATCCCAACAGAGCATGTGGTGTTGTTCCCCCACCCCCAACACAGCAGAGTTCTCATATAACTACTTTAACAGTAACTCATCAATGTTAGATCAGCAGGACAGGCAATCCTAGGGCATTGACATAGGAAATGATCATATATTTCTATGTATAACTTAATGCAGGAATAACAATGTACATATGTATGCTATTGATTGCATCACAAATAAGTCCTCTCTGTCTGGCAGCATGTGTGGCTCAGTGGACTAGGGGAGTTAGCATGGATGCTGGTGTTGATGGTGTTGATGATTCTAATCTGGAAATATCCACATCTTTTGGATGTGAGGTACTATTATATTTTTTTACAGACTGTCAGTCTGTGTGTGGTGTAACATTATTACTCTCTTTTATGTATTAATTACATCAGGCAGTTGGAGAATGCCATGGACATTTTGAATGAAGTGTAGTATTGTAGAAACAGGTACATATTTCATTGTCTCTAGTACACAAAATCCTGGACTGGAGTGCAGGTAGGTGGGGGCTGGAGTCACTTTATAAGTACTGGCATTCACAATGGGCATACTGATACACTTAAACTGAGCAAAATTATGTTGCTCCTTGATCAAAATGACCTGTTATGTATAGATATGTGTATTCAAACATACATATATGTATACATATCCATCTGTCACTATCTGGCCATCATGTAGATAGTATACATATATATATATATATATATATATATATATATATATATATATATACATATATATACTATCAGTCTCTCCCAATATAGCTACATAACACATATACATATCATGCGCTCACACAGCTACATTTATATATACATCCCTGTTGTATACATAAATATGTGTGTGT
This sequence comes from Protopterus annectens, assembly GCF_019279795.1. NCBI lineage: Eukaryota > Metazoa > Chordata > Ceratodontiformes > Protopteridae > Protopterus > Protopterus annectens. The sequence continues at coordinate 83,646,552 of NC_056741.1, forward strand.
ATGTCTGTGTTGCCCTACATACCCTATAAGTGGTGAATAAAACTGCACTATCAAACATCTATAATGTTGCTCTAAGGATCCAAAGTAAGGGCTCAACAGTACATAATGCACTTACCTACAGACCCCTGTGTCTGCTGGATGTCACCACACATACAGAAACAGTTGAGCAGGAGGTGTAATGTATAATGTTGTCTACACACGCATGGACCGGACACATTTTTCCTGCCCATAGGCTTGCCTATCCAAGTACAAACTGCCACATTTAGCCATACTGGTAACCGTAGACACATAGCTAGGATAATAACAAATACAATATCTCACTGCTAGGGTACTAGATCCAGATAACAATATGAAGCAATATCACTCTGCAGGCCAGAGATGTTGTTCAACACAAGCCTAGTTTGTGTAATCCACAAGTAGTTTGCTGACAATCATATATAAAACACATGTCAGCTGTGGCACTTGTGATAGGTACTGTGATCTAGAGTGTGTAAGACTAGATAAGGAGGGGCTCTAATCTCACTCCAGGCCACTTGGTGTGTGTGTGTGTGTGTGTGTGTGTGTGTGTGTGTGTGTGTGTGTGTGTGTGTGTGTGTGTGTGTGTGTATGTGTGTGTGTTACAAAACAATGGAGAATCCCTTACTGGCTATCAAACTGCAATGGTTATACACTTTTTGGCCCTGTAAGTTGCTATTGGCTTCCAAACTGCCCACTTCTACAAGGCCTGATGAAGCCATCTACCTTAAGACTATCAGCTTTAATTTAATAAAAATAATTGAGAAAAAAAAATGACTATCAGCTGCTATTGTAGAATTAGAGTTAAGCTGTGGCACATGCAATAAGAACTGTGATCTGCAGTGTGTAACACTAGGTAGGAAGGGGCTCTAATCTTACTTGAGACCACTTGGTGTGTGTATGTCCATACAGCATAAATATAATCACCTCAGTAACTTAGAAAGGGGTATTTTATTTGTAGCACGTGATGTGGGTTTTGAAATATCTGACTACAACTAGGCCTGCTGATGTCATCAAGCATAATATATCCTAAAGAGATAGTAATAGCAGACATTAGATGTGCATCATGTACTGTGATCTGTAGTGTGTACCATTAGATAGGTAAGTTTCTAATCTACATACAGCCAACTTGCACTATGTGTATGCCGTGCCATGTCCTGTAAGCAATAATTGAAGGTGGTACTATCCTCAATGTAGCCAAGTTTGAGTGTGTGGCTGTTAGAGCATTTTACATCAGCTTATGGAACAATAGGATGTTTGAACTTCCCTAAATTAATGGCCATACAACCCTCACAATCCTGGGCAACTTTTTACCCTTATTTACATGATTAGCACATATTAGCACATATTGCCTCCACCTGTCATCTCTCCAGCTGTTGGAAGTGTCTTGTGAGGTACATCCCAAATGGGGCATTATACTCTATAATGGGTCTGATGAGTGATGAGTAGAGGGGCACTATAACCTCTTTATTTCTAGATGTGAACCCTTTAGTAATTAGATGGGCCACATAGAAGGATTTCCTAACTACTTTGGCAATATGATTGTCAAAGGAGAGATTACTATCTACCTGGGTCCCCAGATCTCTTATTACCTCTTCTGTATTAAGGGGCTACTACTTATGTGGTAATTTGTGGGTGTTTTGTTTTTCCCAAATGGGATGACTATGCATTTTTTGGCATTTAGCTTGAGGCCATGACTTTGACACCAGGTGTCTGTCTCAGTAAGGCCCTTTTGGAGGATGTCCGTGTCAGCCGGAGAGTCAATTATGGCTCCCAGTTTGCATTCATCGGTGAACTTGGTTAGCCATAGTCCTCCTGTGTTTGCCTGTACTTCTGAGAAGTATATGCCAAACAGTAGGGGTCCCAGGACCAAGCCTTAAGGGACACCACGTGTGTCCCGTAAGGCTTGGTCCTGGGACCCCTACTGGTTTAGAGTCGGACCTGGAGCGCGCTATTCTTACAGTGTGAGTTCTGTCTGTAAGCCAGTTGGCAACCCATCTCATGAAGTAGGGGTTTATTTTCAAGCTGGTGAGTTTTTCTGTAATACCCGAGTGGGGAATGGTGTCAAAAGCCTTGGCGAGCTCAAGGTAGGCTGTGTGAACAACCTTTGCCTCGTCTATAGCCTTGGTGACTGTCTCAAAGAAGTCAACCAGGTTTAGTAGGCATGATCTGCCATTAAAAAAGCCGAACTGGGTCATGTCAAGTGTTTGGAGGTTTCCAATGTCTTTGTTAATGAGTTCCATGATGATGCGCTCCATAGCTTTGCAATCCAGGCTAGTCAGGCTTATGGGATGATAGTTACCAGGGTTAGTTGTGACCCCTCCTTTGTGGAGTGGAATAACTGTTGCTGTGCGCCATTCTATGGGCATGTAGCCTGTGGAGAGGCTGAGGTTGAACAGCGTGTTTAGGTGGGGGGGTTAGTTTGTTCTGTAGTTCGTGCAAGACTCAGCCTGGGACACCATCTGTCCCCATTGATGCTGTGTTTTTGGCTTTTGAAAGGGCTATTTTCACCTGTGCGTCTGTGATTTCCGGGACACTACACTTTTCCTGGTATTGTTGTGGGCCCTTTTGGTGGTGAGAGGGGAGTGAAGTTTGCACTGAATCTATCTGCCTGGATGTTGGCAATATCAGTAGGTTCAGTATATTTTGTGCTATTTTGCACTAGTTTAATGCATATCTGTGAGTTGCCACTTAGATTCTTAACATAGCTAAATAAGGCTTTGTGGTTATGTTTTAAATCCTTGGCTATTTTTCTTTTGAAGTTAGCCTTGGATGATTTTATGAGGGACCTTAGTTTCTTACTGCTACTGATCAGGGATGTCTTTCCTTCTTGGTATTTGCTTTGTTTCGGAACTAGATTCCTCCTTCTATTGTATAGCCTGTTTATGGCAGGTGTCCACCAGACTAGTTTCCTTCACTTAGAGGAGCGAGTCTTGGTTTTGCTAGGGATGATACAATCCATGCATCCTTGTAGGTGCTCATAGAGTGCATTTCTAAAGGTTACTGCATCTTGGGCAGCGTTATCCTTTACATGGGGGCTGTGAAACTTACCGCCTCTGTTTTAAGTAAGGTGAAGTTTGCTTTAGAAAAGTTCTTTACTGTGATTTCTGTAGCTGGGGGTGGTGGTGGGATGTGGACATCCAGAGTGATTAGTTTATGGTCTGATCTAACCAGTGACAGGTTGACTTCCAGTGTGGAACACCTGTCGTCCATGTTTGTGATGACCAGGTCCAATATGTTTTCACCTCTGATAGGGGAGTTTACCAGCTGATCCAGGGCATTTGAGTTGATGAATTCCAGGAAGTGCTGGGCCTGGGAGTTTGTACTCGAGTAGTTTTCCCAGTAAATGGTAGGGTAATTGAAATTGCCCAATATCAGGGTGTTCGGTAGGACTTTCATGTTTTCCAGTGTCTCTAGAAAGGTGGAGTGGTGGTCCTGGGTCATGAAGGGTGATCTGTAGCAGGCCACAATTTGCATTGCAGATTTGCCTGATGTTAGTTGCACATGGATGATCTGAGAGGTATCATGCTGCGCCACTAGCCAGGAGGTGTAGGTATCCTTGATGAATATGGATGCACCCCCTCCTTTTGTGTTTCGGTCCATGTTCTGTGGCCAAAACGTGTGGTATGTGTTATCATTATGTATGAGTTTATCGACAATCTGAGCCTGTCCTCTGAGGTTACACATCTAACTACAATGTGAGTTGTGGTTCTGCTTTGTGTTGGTGGCTAATTTTGTCACTTACTGTGTCTACAGGATGTCATGGCTAATTTTGTCACTTACTGTGTCTACAGGATGTCACAAGCACCATGTGCTTGTTATAGCTAAGGAGGCTGTCCCTCCATTTTAGGGGGTCACCCTCACTCCAACTGTCACACAGCTATGTCCACCTCTTATTGTACAGCTTGCTAATGGCAGTTGTTCACCAGGCAGGTTTGCTGTGCCATGAGGTGCCTGTATTCCAACTGTCAGGTACAGCTGAGCTCATGCAGTTGTACTGCTGCTTGCATAATGCATGGGTGTAGAGGTCAGCATACTTGCCTGCCCCATCTGAGGTGGGAGGTGCAGTCAAGCTATGTAAATCATACCACAGGAACTAATAAATTGCTTTGTTGAAATATATGTCTATATTGTCTGCAAGGGGTGTTAGTTTTGGTAGTTTTAGACTGATCTGAGGTCAGATCCCACTAGAGAGGTCCTCACAGTGGGGGGCTGCAAGTGGTCACCCATATTGGGAAACACATGATGCAGTACATTGTCTCCCCTTCTGAGGATGTCAAGACACTGATCCAGGGCATTGTAGTTAAGGACATGGACTAACCTTTGGGCAAGTGAGCTTCAGCACAACTAAGCAACACAGTTGGTGGTCACCTAATGCCACCCCAAACCATGGTGTAATGATATATCTTGATAGACACACAAACATCCAGATACGCACAACAGGTGTCTGGATTCATGGAGTTGCTCCTGTAGCCAGAAATTGCTTGATTATGTGCCCGTCCAGTAATGAATGACACCTACAGTGCCTCTAGAAAATCACAGTGTTTCACAAAATCTGGATGTGTAGCTATCCTTAATGACTATGTATACACCACCTGTATTACCTTGCACGCTGTCATTTTGAGGTCTGAACACATGGAAGGACATGTAGTTTGGTATGGCTGTGGTGCTGTCCACAGCCTTGAACCAGATGTCTATGACTGCACACATGTCTGCATATTACAAGTTGGGGACACCTTCCACAGAGTGGGGTTCAATGTTGCCATTCCCAGAGTATAGCAGCATAATCATGATGTATGAAGTTTGTGTTTTCATTGCAAAGTTACCCCTCCAGACAGTGCATATATGATGCATTGTGGGGGTGTCAGCAGCATTGGCCAGTACTCCAAATCTCAGGGGTGAGAGATGAAGACCATTACTTGTGAAGCATTGATTTCTGTTGAGCAAGGCATCCTAGGCAGACATGTAGTAAATCTCCTTACACTGACACCACCTGCTAAGGCAATTATTGACTTCCATCAATTTTCATGTGTATGGAGCTATCATCCTAGGTGAGGGTCAACTGCAGCTGAAACCTATGTGCATACCCATGAGAGACACAGACTGTCTAAGCTCAGTCATGTGTCTGCATACAGTCTGGTGATGTATGTCCCTAGTTGTACACACCTCCAGGAGCTATAATGTTATTATGTTAACCTATATTCCTTGATTTCTGGCAATGTGTGCTATATCATATTGTGTCAACTCACAGACAGCAAACTGTGGTCTTTCACATATGTAGCCTGTTGACATAGTCAATGTGTCTCATGATGTCATCACCTATGAATAAAAGGTGTGATTTTGTCATTTGCCTTGGGTGTTTGACTGGTGAGAGAGTGGCGCATGCAGTATTATGTGTACTGTGCTCTCCAGAGGCAGGGTTTTCTGAGGTGTCTGTTGTTTAAAAATGTGTGTAGTAAGGTGCTGCACAAATGCAGGTGTGTGTGATGTGGGTGTAGGTGGTGCAAGATGTGAGCTGTGCATGTTGGCAAAATGCTGATTTCCATATGTAATGACTGCTTTTGGAGACACCATGGAAGCAATGTTTGAAATGCAGTGATATCTGTCACACATTGTGGTTGTGTGTCATAGGAGTAGAGGGGTGGTGACACTTTCCACATCTCATCAGCAGGTCCTGCAAAGTTAGGGTCATGCTGCCACATCCTTGGGGTTGACAGCCTGACATATAGTGTTTGTAGGCACTCCTTGCAGTGAAGATATGGATGCCCATGCATACATAGAGGACTTGTTCAACTTTGCTGACATTATGTTGGCCTTGCAAGTGTACGATGCCTGTCAAGCAACCAGACATTACACTGATTGTTGTGTGGCATGTAGGAACACAGATGTGTTTCAGGTATATAACTGTACAGTATGACATTCTTTGGACATGTGGCAGGTAGACACACATTGGCCAAAGGTGGTCAGTCAGCTGCAGTAAGCCTCACAGCCATGTCATGCAGATATCCACTATTAATTTGTTGAATGGACAATAGAGGTTTGACTGCTGAATCCTACACAAATGCACCTTATAAGCACTTACATGAGTGCATGGATCATGCTATCCCTAATAGAACCAAGATGTAACCAAGGTAACATGCTGCACACATGCAGGTGTGTGTGATGTGTGTGTAGGTGGTGCAAGATGTGAGCTGTGCATGTTGGCAAAATGCTGATTTCCATATGTAATGACGGCTTTTGGAGACACCATGGAAGCAATGTTTGAAATGCAGTGATATCTGTCACACATTGTGGTTGTGTGTCATAGGATTAGAGGGGGTGGTGTTTCAGGTATATAACTGTACAGTATGACATTCTTTGGACATGTGGCAGGTAGACACACATTGGCCAAAGGTGGTCAGTCCGTAGCAGTAAGCCTCACAGCCATGTCATGCAGATATCCACTATTAATTTGTTAAATGGACAATAGAGGTTTGACTGCCGAATCCTACACAAATGCACCTTATAAGCACTTACATGAGTGCATGGATCATGCTATCCCTAATAGAACCAAGATGTTATCCTCCAAAAAAAAAAAGGAAGACAATCTGGTGGTCCTCTGCCATAAACAAACTCTACAACAGAAGAAAAACTGTTGCAAAAAAGAGTAAAATCCCATGACTGGAGGAACTCCCTGGTCAACCTCAGTAAGAAGCTGAGATCTCTCATAAAATCCTTCAAAGCTAGTTACAAAAACAAAATTGCCACTGACTCTAAAGACAACCACAAAGCATTCTACAGCTATGTCAAGAATCTAAATGGGAACACTCAGATCTGCTCCGAGTTACAGCACAATGGCACTAACTATACAGAACCAATTGATATTGCCAACATCCTAGCAGATAGGTTCAGTGCTAACTTTACCCCCCTCTCACACCCTAGAGGGCCCATCTCTATACCGGAAGAATACAAAGTTCCTATAATCATGGCTGCACAGGTAAAAAACACACTCTCCAAAGCCAAGAACACAGCATCCATGGGACCTGACAATATCCCAGGCTGCATTCTACATGAACTACAGAATGAACTGGCACCCTACCTAAGTACCATGTTCAATCATAACCTCACCTCAGGCTTTGTACCCACTGAATGGCGCACTGTGACAGTTATCCCACTTCACAAAGGGGGAGCCATGATGGACCCTGGGAACTACCGCCCCATTAGCCTGATGAGCCTGGTCTGCAAGGCCATGGAATGTATCATCGTGGAACTCATAAACAAATACATTGGTAATCTCCAAACTCTGGACCCTACTCAGTTTGGATTTGTAAATGGCAGGTCATGTCTCCTAAACCTGATTGACTTCTTTGAAGCAGTCACCAAAGCCATAGATGAGGGTAAAATGATTCACACAGCTTATCTAGATCTCGCCAAGGCTTTCAACACCATCCCCCACTCTGGAATTATAGAAAAGCTCACTAAACTAGGTATAAATCCCTATGTCACAAGATGGGTTACCAACTGGCTCACGGACAGAACCCACACTGTGAAAGCAGCGGATTCCAAATCCGACATCAGACCAGTGAGAAGTGGAGTACCACAGGGTTCAGTCCTGGGTCCTCTCCTGTTTGGTATCTACTTCTCTAAAGTGCAGGCCAACACAGAAGGTCTTTGGCTAACAAAGTTTGCAGATGACTGCAAACTAGGAGCCATAATCGAAACTCCTAATGATGTGGACAAACTACAAAAGGGCCTCACTGAGACAGATACCTGGTGTCAAAGCCATGGCCTGAAGCTCAATGCCAAAAAGTGTATTGTCATCCCCTTTGGTAAAAACTCTGTACCCATGAACTACTACATAGCTGGTAGTCTACTTAATGCCGAAAATATGATAAGAGACCTTGGGACACAGGTGGACAGTAGTCTCTCCTTTGATAATCACATCGCCACAGTGGTCAGGAAATCCTTCTATGTGGCTCATCTCATCACAAAAGGATTCTCATACAGAAAAAAAGAGGTCATTGTTCTCCTCTACTCATCACTCATTAGACCCATTATAGAGTACAATGCCCCTTTTGGTATGTACCTCACAAGACATCTACAACAACTGGAAAGACCACAGAAATACCTCACAAAGAGGATTACTGGCCTCAAACAGATGTCCTATGCAGACCATCTCAAAAAACTACAGCTTTACTCCATCGCATATCGCCTACTCAGGGGCAATCTCTGCCTAACATACAAAGCTATGTCAAACCCAGAGCTGTTGGACATGCTCCACTTAAAGAAATCCCAATCCCTCCAAGCTACACGCTCTAGGGTCCTAAACCTTGTCACCACAATAAACAGAACATGCTGGAGGGATAGATTCCTGTCCCAGAGACTTCCCATACTCTGGAATAGACTACCTATCTATGTCAAACAGTGCTCCTCATTAGCACTCTTCAAGAAAAATCTTGATGATTGGATGGGAAATGGGAAATTCACGCCGGGGATCACTTCTGTGGCTCTGCTTGACAGGAGCACAGGAAAATAATTTTCTTGGGCAGCAAAAGCCAGGGTACATTTTTTGGCTAGGCTTGTATGGGCCCTAGGGCCAATAGCCTAGTACCTACCTATGAACCTATGAAGGGCAGGAGGCATGACTTGTTGTGAAATTATCACCTTTGATGGATCACCACCGCTGTGCTGCTTGTTTCAGCAAGCCTTGACATCTATGTCACTAGACATTACACATTATAATGTGATGCTGCAGCAGTGCTCCTAATCACCATCTTGTCAGTTCCCTAGTGACATACCACCAATATTGGAACAGAAAGCATAATACATGGAAAAGCCAACTGAGTGACCAGGTTGCTAATCAAGGCATCTACCTGGAGAAATGTATATGAAGCCTACAGAGCCTTTCATGATGTGGGACACCTTTGTGGATGAACAAACAGGCTGTGTCCTGCTTCTTATCATTAGCTTCATCATAACATTTTTTGTGTGGTGACAAACAGTGTATCGGAGCATGGTATCCTATGTGAGAGTGGTTTTGGTGAGACAAGCATTAGTAGTTGCCAGGCACTGGCAATTCCATGGACTCCCCTGCTTTCCACAGCCTTCACACAATAATTGTGCCCTTCCACTGCACACCACTTGGATAGTGTCCAACCGCAGAATACCTGTGTAAACCCCGCACCTTACCTTCACAGGGTATGCATATTACACTTCCCAAACACGTTTATCTGTGCTCTGTACAGATACCTTGGATCACTCTCTTCTTGGAATATGATGGAAGTAACTGCAATACTTAGTTTCACAAAGGACAACTAGCATGTAGTGCCAAACAGTGTCCCCAGATCTCAGAGTCATGTGATATGAAATGCCATGAAAGGAGTTAGCATGGATACAAGCAGTAACAATGCTGTACACCTACTGACACTGGGCCAAACACCATTTGTTTTGCTCAAGGCCAGATCATGCCTACCTACCCTAACTGGTGGATGTCACTGAGTGTTAAACTATGCTATGGATGAGGGGAATATGACTCATTCTACCTACCATGGCCTGACAATGTGTTTGACAATATTAGGCCAGCAGGCCTTGCTGAAAATGGTGTAGGTTATTTACAGGGTGGTATGTCAGCTGATGGATAGGCAAGTGTCTGACAGTCATAATCTATGAAGATAGCATTAGGAGACCTATGGTACAATGACATCAGTCACCAGTGGATTCGCCAGACATCATTAATTTAGTACCCCTTCTAGCCATACCCTTCTCTGCAGTCATGGCCACTGTCAGTGACCTCTGGCTGACTACATTAGCAGTTCACTGCATATTAGGAGCTGTCACTGAATCCCAAACAGAGCCAATGATTATCCAGGATGGTCTGAGACACACATTCAGTTGTTGTCAGAGCCACTGACAAATAGTAAATGCCAATGACTGCACAATACTATCCTTTGGGAAGTCATCCATCCCTGGAAAATATGGTAGTGTCTGCACACTGCACACAGTTGAACCGTTACTCATGGAGTTATAACACAGAGAGTAATGTAACCCTTGACTTTCACTGGTCAGTAAGATGTGGGGATCCATTCAATTTTGTAAAACCTATACAGAAGGGTATGGCATGTAAATCCCAGACTGTTATTGTTATACTGAATTTGGCTCTCATCATACCTAACATTGAGTACAATGGCACCTTTGCTATGTCACTATACAGGCATATCTTACAACTATAGCAGCCACACAGGTTCCATAGAAACTAACACACATTGTAGATAACATGCCCTATGCAGTCTATGTCAAAATTGTGCATGTGTAGTCTATGTCCTACATGCTTTGGAGGGGATGTGTATGGCTGCCATACAGGGAGTTTCAGATCCCACTGTGTATCTCCCATGTATCCAAGACACATGTCTTACCTGTTCTACACAGCTACACTGTCACTGTGGTATAAATACTACATGCTGGAGAGACAGGTATATAAAACAGACACTACACCCTATTTGTAACAGATCCCCCATGCATGTGAAGCACACATCTGCTGCAAAACACATCATGTGCAAGTTATACAATGGGATGTAGAACAAGACAATCATAACTGGTGTAGGACAAATGTCTGTAATGGACACAGGAAATTTATAGATGGGTCATCTCCATCACCACGGCTTGTAGATGTGTTAGCTCCCAAAACCCTGGTGACACTTATCAAGGGTGTCAGACTTTTACATAAATTAGGGATGCATGAGTAGGCTGAATTATGCCATTGTCCTTTTTAGCCTATTATACACATATGAACCTATGGAGCCATGCACCTATAGTGCTGTATCTTGCCAAGACATATTTCTTCTGTGCTGACATTCCATCTTTTGCTGTGATGTCTATGGGCTTACTGCCACTGTGTATCCACAGGTGTCCCCTACGGACTCCTGAAACTGAACCATAAACAGGACCGTGATAAACCTTTCATTGTGCAAGTATACAGTCATTACAACATCATACAACATAAGGTACACAAAACTATATGGCTTACTCATTACAAATGTCAGCATCCAGTCTCTGTCAGTAACCAGTACAAGCGGCATGGTAAAGCTACACTGCATTACACAAGTGCATGTAAATGTATACAGTCACCCTGTGCATCAGTCACATAACTTCATTTCCTTACATCAATGATGAGGATGACAGGGATCTGGTCAGCTGTGATAAGAAAGGGAAAAGCAGTCCATTAATACATGCACTATTATGCTCTGCAGTACTATGTTGCAATATATGTTAAGTTCTTTACACTGTTGTCACTAATGCATACCTGTTTAAAACCCAACCTCATATAGTACAACTTGAGGACATTACCTTTCCCACAAGCAGCTGTAGTTACTTGTAAATAAAAGCTCTTTGCACAGCAATCTCATCAGCAACAATGAGGTACACTGTTGACATTTGTGAAGACTCTGCACAGTTGATAAATATGACAATCTGTAATGTCCTGACAATACTGTCACATCTATCAGTGTAGTCACACCTACAAGCCATAGGTATAACTCTAACATGTGTACAGTCAGAAAATATCTGTGAAATTGTCAATCATGCTGAATGTACAGCAATCCAGGCAGCAGGCCTGGGATGACACTTTAGGGAATATATTGCTGTACATCTAAATCAAACATAAAACAGTGTTGCGCTTACCAGGAGAAGGACCTTGACCTTGTTTGACACCTGACAGTCCTGTGAGAAGTTGTGGGGAAGGTAATGTAAATACCACCGCATGCTGCAGTATAACAAGGTAATACATCCATATATCTCACATTTCCAGTAGCTACTGTGTTAATTGTTATGTTGGTCAAAATCTGAGCATGAAATTCAAACTGTAGTTAACCCCCCCCCCCAAAAAAAACAAAGACCTGACACCTATGTAAAAGTATGCACACCCTGACACACTGAATGCTACAATATTCCAGTACTGATCAAATTAAGTTTACCTGCATGCTTCTCTGCCATGGAAACTGTGGCACCCACATCCATGATGTATGGTGTGATGGAAGTTCTTTAGGAGAGGAAGCTTTTGCAGACAGACAAGACAGCAGGCATGTGGTGTGTGAGACAAGAGTGGTGTGAACACCTTGGATAGGGAGGTTGTTGTGGAATCGCAGTTTCATTTGCCTCCACAAGGTAGCAGCGTGACTCATGTCCCCACCCATAGGATTGTTGGCACTGCTCTGTCACTGCCCTGGGAATGGCAGTGGTGGAGGCTGGGCTCCAGGGTGAGCCTTCCCCACTAGGGTGGCCAGCATGCTCTCCATCTGGTGCAGGCAGCATCCAAAACCACAGTACATGATCCTGCGCACCAAACCTGGCAGCTCCTCACGAGTGAGAACTCACCCCCTACCACCACTCCTAGAGGGAGGTTGAGCTCCAACCTGAGGGGCGGAACTACCCGATGCTACAGGTAGTGCAGGGGCAGCAGATGGGGGACCACCAGGCTGGGTCTCAGACATACTGGGCCCTGGTGCCTTGGTCGGTGGAGGCAAGGTAGGTAGATCACCAGGAACCAGCCTACCTTGATGCGCTGTAGTAAATTAGTTATAACAATAAGTTAAAGGTTAGTAATAACCAAACCAATGTTAGTAGTAATATAATGGAACATATTATTGATTAATCCAAATACATATTCAGGCATAATATGTGGAACACAACATTAAATAACATAACAGTAAGTATGTTAACAGCAAGCCAGTATGAAATAATCCATAAGGCCAACAAAACAGTTTAACAGAATATATTAATATTAAGTCATAATAATAAATAGTAATATTAAATTAAAGAAGATAGGGGCTGTGGAGAGAGAGAAAAACATACCATTAGCGACGTTGCAGATGATAGTCCTAAAAAGACTGCTAATACATACTTCTACAGGTGTGCAGTGTCAGTTGTGAGTACAGTGACTACAGTTCTTCTATAGATAATGTAGCACGTACATACCTCTCAAGCTGTTAGCATGGGACAGTATGGGCCAAGCACTAACATATACAGGTAAACAACTACACAAAATTGTTTCACATAATGTGCATGCACATGACTACCAAGGTGTTTTGTAAACAGATTTGAAAATACATCGCAGTCCAGGTAATCATTTATCTGCGAATCATGAACCAGACAGATTGGGTGGTTGTGTTTACATTACGAAAATTTGTAACAGTTGAGAGGTATATTTGTGTACATTAAGTAGACTAGATAGCCCTAATGTCTTAGTTGGCAGGCATGGGATTAGAACCCAAAAGCTGTGACTGCAGGAAACATCTGCAAATAATGTAACAATTGACTGCAGCAACTTAGAGCAGACATACAATGAATACACCCCTACTGCAAGTATTTAGACATATTTAGCTATGACACCACAGTCTTGCATTACACTTTATTGGTATTGCTGCTAAGTATCTGTGAAGTATACACATGATATCTGCCTATAAAGGCCTATAAAGTGGGCTACCTCACTCATAGGTTCATAGGTTCGTACTAGGCTATCTGCCCTAGGGCATTTATAAGCCTAGCCAGAGTGTGTGTGGCTTTCACCACCCCTTAGGATGAGAATACTACGCCCTTTTAGGGTTTAGTTTACTGTGCCTCTGTCTAGTAGTGACACAGAGATGATCCCCGGGGTAAACCCACGATCTCTCATCCATTCGTCAAGATTTCTGTTGAATAGAGTCAGTGAGGGGCTCTGCCTAACATGGACTGGAATTCTGTTCCAGAGTGTAGGGAGCCTTTGGGTTATGAATCTGTCCCTCCAGCACGTCCTATTTATTTCTGTGTTGAGGTTTAAGTCTCTTGTTCTCATGGCTCTGATGGATTTGGATTTTCTGAGGTGGAGCATGTCCATTAATTCCGGATTGGACATGGCCTTGTACGTCAGGCACAGATCACCTCTGAGTAGGTGGTATGCGACTGAATAGAGCTGGAGTTTTTTCAGTCGGGCAGCATATGACATATGTTTAAGACCCTTTATCCTCTTGGTGAGGAACTTTGGGGTCTTTCCAACTGCTGCAGGTGTCGGGTGAGATACATCCCAAATGGGGCATTGTACTCAATCATTGGCCTGATAAGAGAAGAGTACAGGGGCACAATGACCTCTCTTGATCTAGATGTGAAACCCTTCATGATAAGGTGGGCAATATAGAAGGTCTTCCTAACCACTTTGGCAATGTGAGTGTCAAATGAGAGGTTACTGTCAACCTGGGTCCCTAGGTCCCTGATTACCTCTTCCAGATTTAATGGATTACCACCTATGTGGTAATTTGTCGGTACCTTGTTTTTCCCAAAGGGTATGACTATACATTCTTTGGTATTCAGCTTCAGGCCATGGCTCTGGCACCAATTATCCATTTCTATGAGGCCTCTCTGAAGGATGTTTGTGTCCGCTGGAGTATCAATTATGGCTTCAGTTTGCAGTCATCTGTGAACTTTGTCAGCCACAATCCTCCTATGTTTGCCTGTACCTCGGAAAAATAAATGCTGAACAAGAGGGGTCCCAGGACTGAGCCCTGTGGGACACTGCTTGTGACTGGCTTAGAGTCTGACATAGCTCCAGCAACTCTGACCCTGTGGGTTCTGTCCTTGAGCCAGTTTGCAACCCATCTTGTGACATATGGGTTTACATTTAAGCTGGTGAGTTTGTCTATGATGCCCGAGTGGGGTATTGTGTCAAAGGCTTTTGCAAGGTCAAGGTAGGCTGTGTGAACTGCCTTACCCTCATCAATGGCCTTAGTGACTGTTTCAAAAAAGTCGACCAAGTTCAAAAGGCAGGATCTGCCCTTGACAAAGCCAAATTGGGTAGGATCCAATGTCTGTAGGTCCCCAATGTCTTTGTTTATGAATTCCATAATGATCCTCTCCATAGCTTTACAGACCAGGCTCGGCAAGCTTATGGGGCGGTAATTTCCAGGGTCCTTTGAAGCATATATTTTGTTCCTGAAGTGGATTGGAAAGATAGCATTATGTGACTGAAAGTGGCTTGGAGACAGCCTTGAACTGTACTGTGGGTTGTGCAAAACATTTATCAGGCAACTATTTTTGCATTCTACAGTTATTAGAGTTTACAGTTATACAGTTGACTACAGTGAGATTAGAACATACATGCAATGAATACAGCCTTACTGCAAGTAATTAAACATGTTTAGTTATGACTCCACAATCCTGCTTTACACCTTATTGCTTACTGTTATTGGTATTGTTTAATGGTTATTGTTTATTGTGTATTGCCCTACAGTTTCTATTGTTTATTGTTTATTGCACTACAGTTATAAAATATCTGTACTTACCACACTCATGATGCATCCTGACCAGGCACTCGGCATGAGACTGCATGTTGTGAGCCCTCTTAGCTGCAGTTGCTGGAAGAGAAGCATGCCATTATGCAAACAGTTTTGTGCGGATTCACTTTGTATATAGTAAAGTAGTGGCAGAAATACTTACATAAGTGTGGGGCATTCCCATCCCTTGCCTCTTGGACCCAGGTGCTCAAAGTTCCCCTTTTCCATTGCTTCAGGTTGTCATACTGGTAACACTGCTTACCAGTGCAGAGGATACCAATAGCACTGGTAAGATCCCTGGCTAACCAATCCCAGGCCTCAGCCTTACATTCTGAATCCTGGTAATCTCCCTGCAACAGCCTAGGTTCATAATTGTGTACCAAGACCCCAACAAACACTCTGGACTCCTGCAAACCGCACCTCAGTGCCCAAAAGAGCACACCCTCTCCAACACTGCTTGGCATACCAACAGTTAGCAAGACTCCAACAAATGTTGCAGAATTCCCACCTCTTGGCCTTAATATAAGCTGTTTTTCCACCATTACATGTCATACTGCAACATTCAAAAAAGTGCTGCAATGCCTAGCATCATGCAAACTCACACAACAGTGTTTAAGCAGTGCTTACCACTGTGTAGCTCTTCCAAATGTAACAAATTTGTTTTTAAATTAAGAAAAACATTCAATTACATTACAAAAAAAGGTATGACTGCTAGGGACTCAAACCCAGGACCTACAAAGTTTTAGGCCATGACTCTACCCATTTAGCTACCTGGATATTATGCAAACAAGTATACCTTCACATATACTACTAAGCTACCTGTTTGTGTAGCTAAGCACCAAGCTGTGCAATGCAAACAGGCTTAAACATAAAATCAGAAATAAATAATTAATTACATCCAGTTTCTATTTTAGATGTCTAGCAAGTGTCAGCTCTGTATGTGTAAGCACAGCTCGGCTTTGCTGCGCTCCACACTGCTCTGATCAAATGGGCAATAAAATAAATAAATAAATAAAAACAGATATAATAATTAATTACATCCAGTTTCTATTTTTAGATGTCTAGCAGGTGTCAGCTGTATAGATATAAGTGCAGCTTGGCATTGTTGCACTCCGCTCAGTGCCATGCCACACAAACAGGCATTAAAAAATTAAAAAAAACTTTAGGAAATTAAAACACTAAATATTTAGTCACATACATTTCAACACTAGCAGGGTACATTACAAGGATTCTTATCCTGCACGTAACATCTGTCTAGGAATTCTGTGGACATTCCACAACCATGTGGTAGCCCCTACATGACTGCCTACATGGATTCAGTATTCCTGTTACTATGCTCTCCCTTGGCAGCACACCATAATTCCTATTCATGGAGAGCTGCCGAGGGGAAACTGTGGCCATGTACACAGGTACATTTCATGTAGGCTCTACACGGAACTTACACAGATTTTATTGAATCCTGGGGTGGTGCCCACATCAGTAAATAACAATTGTGAGGTTGCTGGTCCTTCCATAGTCATACTGAAAAACAAAAGACAAACCCGAGAAAAACAAAAACACAAACTGTAGAGAGTAGCAGCTTTTAAAACAAGCTAATGGACATTTGAAGAAGTCCCAAAAGGATTATATTATATTATATTATATTATATTATATTATATTATATTATATTGGTGATTATTAACATTTTGATTTTATTTTTGGAATCATCATTTTTGAGGTTGCTACTCTCTGCAGCAGTACTTTTGTTAGCAGTGTAAGTTTTGCCAATACGTTCATGTTTTTGTTTTTCTTGGAAATACCATATCCTGTTCTGATAAAATGTAACCAATCTTATTTCTAGCTGAAGTGTCTATCCAAGTAAACAGGATTCTCCTTCCAGATGAGCAAGGCAGACAAAAGTAGTTTTCAGAAGTACTGTTTATTCATCTAAGGGATTAGCATCCTTATTTTATATACTTATTCTATGAAACAAAGAGGGTAATCCATCCAAGGAATAAACAGTACTTCTGAAAACTACTTTTGCTTGCCCTGTTTCCCCACAAGGTGGATCTTGTTCACCTAGATAGACACTTCATTTAAAAGTAGTTTGGCTACTTATCCTAATCTGGATTTTTGCCTTTGCTCTGGATAACAGATCACTGGAAAAAAGGTAGGATTGTTAAGTCTGCTCACCTGGTGGATCTTTAATACTTCTATGCTGATGAAAAGGCAATATTCAGACTATTTAAAAGACCCCACATCTTGTCAATAAATGCTTATTGTAATTCTTTTTTTTTCAATATTTTTTTATTTTCATTTTACATCTGGACATGTGGTGATAATGAAGTTTCTCCTTACACCCATGGATACACAATGTCAGCATTAATGTACTTATAAATGTAGAGAATGGAGGAGTATTGGGGTAATTTGCCCCTGAAAATGTCCTTTTTCTTCAATTTTATTGCCAGAGTTATCTTTTTTTATTGACTATATATTTTCATGCAAGAGAGCTTTTTGTTTAGCCGTCAACCTGTATTAATGAGAGACCTAATAGAATAGCTCCTTTCAGATACTGGCCCAGCTTCTTATCAAACCATTTTATATTGAATAATTAACAGTTGACATATAACAAATTTAAAAACTATGGTCTGTTTGTCATGTGTTGATTTATTTTTTCTCAGCCCAGACCACAGGAGGAGGATGGGGTGTTTAGCTGAAAGCTATAGTTAAACATTACAGTAAAACTGGAATCTCATGGAAGAGCAGGATTTAACTTCTTTCTTCCAATGTTGATTTGTCGCCAGGAAACAATTGCCATGATACTAATTAATACTCTCTTTCTAGTTAATTCTCAACTGGGATGATTTCTGTGTGACTTTTCTATGTCCAACTTACATCTGTGCAGACTCTGAATAGTTGTTTCAGTTTCCTCCCTTCCCCCAAAGACATACAGTAGGTTAAACAGCATTCTGCAAACTGTCCATAGATGTTCATTTAGTGCAAGCGAGTGACCTACAGTGTGTATTCAGTAACAGTCCACTTCAATGTTAATAATGGCTTTCAAAGCCTTGCACCCACTGGCTGTCAGGATTACTCCAAATTCACCCAGACCCTATAAAGAATAAAGCAAGTTATTGGTCAATGGCTGGGTTGATGAGTAACAGCAGAAAAACTCACAATCCCTAATAATATTTGCAGATACAGATGAAAACAAATGATCCCTTTCCTCAAAATGCAGCTTTGATTTGTTGCATATATATATATATATATATATATATATATATATATATATATATATATGTGTGTGTGTGTGTGTGTGTGTGTGTGTGTGTGTGTGTGTGTGTGTGTGTGTGTGTGTGTGTGTGTGTGTGTGTGTGTGTGTGTGTGTGTGTGTGTGTGTGTGTGTGTGTGTGCGTGTGTCAGTATGTATGCATGCATTCATGGGTATAGATAAAAGACACATACAATTAATTTATAATTATCTTCTTTACCACAACCCCTACACAAATACAGGATAAGTAATGCTTTTCATTCAGGCAACCCCATTAACAATCCCAACAAGAGCCATAATAACTTTCATAAGAGCCCACTCACATGCAGTGTACAGACATCACTTTGTAAGATCATAGGATCATAGGAATTTACTAGGCTAATGGAGCTAGGGCCCTTACAAGCCTAGTAAAATTCTACCCTTATTTCCATAATCAGCACCAATTGCCCCTGTCTGAGAGGAACATGGGTGGAGCTCCCAGGATTAATTTACGGTTACCCATCCAATCATCCAGATTGCATTTAGGTTCATAGGTAGGTACTAGGCTATCAGCCCTGAGGCCTATATAAGCCTAGCCAAAAAGTTCCCTGGCTTTTGCCACCCAAGAAAAGTATTTTCCTGCACCCCCTATCTAGCAGAGCCACAGAAGTTATCCCCAGGGTGAAGTTCCTATTTCCCATTCAGCTGTCTAGATTTTTCTTAAAGAGAGCTACTGAGGAACTTTGCTTCACATGAATGGATAGTCTGTTCCAGAGCATGGGAAGTCTCTGGGACAGGAATCTATCCATCCAGCATGTTCTGTTTATTGTGGTGGCAAGGTTTAGGTCCCTGGAGAGTGTGGCTCAGAGGGATTGGGGTTTCTTTAAGTGTAGCAAGTCCAACAGATCTGGGTTTGACATGGCTTTGTATGTTAGGCTGAGGTCGCCTCTGAGTAGGCGATAAGTGATGGAGTAGAGCTGAAGTTTTCTGAGACGTCTGTTTATGGCATCTGTTTGAGGCCGGTAATCCTCTTAGTGAGGTATTTCTGTGGCCTTTCTAGTTGTTGTAGATGTCTTGTGAGGTACATGCCAAACGGCGTGTTGTACTCTATAATGGGTCTGATGAGGGATGAGTAGAGAGGAACGATGACCTCTTTTTTTCTGGAGGTGAACCCCTTTGTATTGAGGTGTGCCACGTAGATGGATTCCCTGACTACAGTGGCAATGTGATTATCAAAAGAGAGACTACTGTCCACTTGTGTCCCAAGGTCTCTTATCACACTTTCAATGTTTAGTAGGTTACTGCCTATGTGCTAGTTCATAGGTACAGTATTTTTCCCCAAAGGGGATGACAATGCACTTCTTGGCATTGAGCTTGAGGCCATGACTTTGACATGACGCATCAGTCTCAGTGAGACCCCTTTGTAGAATGTCCACATCATTAGGCAATTCTATTATGGCACCTAGTTTGCAGTCTTCTGTGAACTTTGTTAGCCAAAGACCTGCTGTATAACCTGGACTTCTGAGAAGTAGATGCCAAACAGGAGAGAACCCAGGAATGAGCCCTGTAATATTCCACTTGTCACTGGACTGAAGTTGGATTTGGAGTTGGATTTGAAGAGGACCAATGAGGTGTTCTGTTTGACATGAAGTGGGAGTCCATTCCATAGGTGTGGTAACCTCTGGGACACAAATCTGTCCCTCCAGCAGTTTCTATCAGTATCACATACCAGCTTAAGAGCTTTAGAACGAGTAACCCGTGTACCATTTGACTTGCAGATAAAAAGCATTTCCAAATAAACAGGGTCAAACATTGTCTTATATGCAAGGCATAGATTGCCTCTGAGTAGTATGTATGAAACAGACTAAAATGACAGTGATTTCAGACAATTCACAAAGGACAGATGCTGAAGACTTTGAATTTTCTTTGTGAGGAACCTTTGTGGTCTCTCCAATAGCTGCATGTGCTTGGAAAGGTACTTACCAAAAGGGTCGTTGTACTCAATTATTGGCCTGATGAGGGAAGAGTACACAGAGGTTATAACTTCTTTTTTTTCTGGATGCAATGCCCTTACTTATGGGATGAGCAATATAGAATGACCTTCTTACCACTGTGGAGACATGGTGATCAAAGGTAAGGTTGCTGTCAACCTGTGTGCCCAGGTCTCTCACCACTGAGTGCGTACTTAGGGTGTTGTTATTGATGTGGTAGTTAGCAGGAACAACACACTTACTGAAAGGGATGATAATACATTTTTTTGCATTGAGTTTAAGGCCATGGCTTTGGCACCAAATAGTTGTTTGTGCAAGACACTCTTATAGGACGTTGACATCATTTGGGAATACTAGGACTGCTCCCAGTTTGCAGTCATCAGCAAACTTGTCAGCCACAGACCTTTAGTTTTAGCTTTTAGTTTGGAGAAATAGATTCCAGACAGTAGAGGTCCCAGGACTGATCCTGGGAAACATCACTAGTTACAGGTCTGCTGTTGCAGGTGGATTTCCCTATTTTGACTATATGGGTTCTATTTAATTCAATGGTATGTGCTACAAAGATGTTCCTTATTAGTTGATATTGACTTATTTTGGCAAGCAGACAACTTATTTACTACATTGTCCATAGATTGCTACTTTTGTTGACATCAGACAGAAGTGTAAGTCTTAAAAATGATAAAAAGGGTACCAGTGGAACTTGGATTTATTATTAAGAACACAGACAATTTATATCTGAAAATGTTTGCAAAATGCCTTTATTTTTAATGAATTATATTCTGCAAATATTAAAATTCCTACTTTAAAAAATTATATTGAAGATGATTTGTATTTTTATTCAGTTTATAAAGCTGGTCACAGTCAAGTTGATATTTCACAAAAACTTTCTGATGAAGCCCGTACAAAAAGCCAGGCACAGCCAGAGAGTTTCACTCTAGCAAATGAGAAAAGGAATATGCACCAGAATGAAATGATTGCTCTTAGAAAACAACTGGGTATCCTAAGTGGAAAACTGAATGCAGTGAGAAATGGATTATGTTCTACATCCAAAACAACAACTTCAGGTATGTTACAATTAAATCATTTAATCTGTTTTATGAGTTAGTATGGATACTATTTGTTACAAGATATTTAGCTTGTAATATTAGTAAAAATGCTATTGTAATTAAATCAACAGGCTGGCATGGCAAATTGTACAAGGATTTTAATCCAGGCGAGTTTACCTCTTCTCACAGTGCACTGTTTCAGGCATTTTTGCAACTGTCTATTTTCTGAACATGAGAAGAAAGTGGGTTATTTAGTCTGAATTACTTTAACGTGGTTGTGCAAGTAAAGGCATAATGAAATGCTTCCCTGCTTTTTGCAGGATGTTTAACTTTCATTTACTGTATAGAGTGAAAGTGTGTCTCTCAATATACTATAAGGAACAAATGATAATGGAGAGCAGGCTGCTGACGGAAACGCTGCAGCCTTTCTCCCAAACTAGAAAATAATGTACAATCAAAAGAAAGGAAATTCAAAAATGCACTGGGTCAGATTTAATTATGTTATAGTAGTAGAATGAACAATATAAATGTCATCTGACAAAAAATATTAGGCATTGGTAAAAAGAACAAAATCAGTGGAAGTTTGACATTAGTCTTGATATTATCCTAAAATTTTCATGGCTTCCAAAAACAGGATTTAGACCTAGTGGGACTAATATATTTAAAAAAAATAAATTAAAAACACATGTATATATATATATATATATATATATATATATATATATATATATATATATACAATAATTCTCCGGTTCCACCAATAAGTGCTCATGACTGCTAAAAATATGGTAAATCCACAATTTAATGAAATCGAAGTACAAAATAACAAACTGATATGACTAAACACTATAAGTACATACAGACAAAGTGAACTATGTAACAAAGTTAAGCGCTTTCAACCAAGTCAGCTGGTCTTCATCAGAACTAAAGCGTATAACTGTTATGGTTCCCTATCAGAAGCCTGAAACACTATAAGCTTGAAAATCAAAATCCTGAAACCAAAAGCCTGAAAATTCAAAATCCCGAAAACCCAAAATCCTGAAACTCAAAATCCTGAAAACACAAAAAATGCTAATATGTCACTATAAAGACACTAATATCTACCAACTGACCCTGACCCTAACCCTAACCCTAAGGTCCGTCAATATCGCACACTCACCTGACCCGCGCCCTAACCCTAACTCACTTAAACCGCCCCTAACCCCAATATTTGTCACTAGTGCATACATGCCTAACCTGCGCCCTAACCCTAACTCACTTAAACCGCCCCTAACCCTAACATAAAACTAACCGCACACTCACCTGAAGCCAACGCATGACCTAACACCACAGGGCTAACAAGAGCAAAGCCACAATGACGTCAGTATGTCCATTTTGTGTTTTCAGGATTTTGAGTTTCAGGATTTTGGGTTTTCGGGATTTTGAATTTTCAGGCTTTTGGTTTCAGGATTTTGATTTTCAAGCTTATAGTGTTTCAGGCTTCTGATAGGGAACCAACTGTTACGCTGTTTAAATAACTTTAATGGCGCCAAAAAACATTTACCTTTCCTTAAAGTTGTATTCACCCTTTGTTGACATAAAATATTTATATCCCTTATAATACCATCAAATTTCGCTCATAAAATAATTTTTTCTTCTTTATACATATTATAAACAAGTAAAACATTTAATAAAAATATTTTAGAAAAAACGTACTATTAAATAGATAACTATAATAATTAAAATAATATAATATAATCTACTACTATAGCTGCGTAACTGTTTATTCTATCACCCAATAAGGCTTATACATAATTCATAAATAATAATACATATTAATTCATATTAATTCATCACTACTGAACGTTATAGTAAAGGAAATGTGTGTGCACTTATAAAATAGAGATGTATATGCTTATGTGAAGACACATGATAAAAAACTTCATAATTACTCAACATACTAAATATATGACTAATAAATATTCATAAAATCTATATAAAATCTAATAATAATAATTCTATATAACTCTATGTATACTACAGTCTTCATATCTGCTGATATGCCATGTAAATATACAATTAATATTTAAAAACAAAGAATTCTATACAAATAAATATATATTATTAAGTTATTATATGTTTTTGTATTTAAAATTTGTTCTTCTATATAATACTACTTTCCTAACTAATTACTTTTTCTATGAATATAATAATGATTTAATTGAAATACATTCATTTAAACCTGGTGGAGTGGTGGCATCCAACCATATTTGATACCATGTCTCTTTATATGCCAATAAACTCTTATAGTCACCACCTCTTGGATCTAATTCTATTATGTCAAGGATGCTAAACTTGAATTGATGTTCGCCTCCTTTACTTTCAATATATCTATATAATGCATTTGTTTTATCTTTGGTCTTTATTCTATATATATGGTCATAGATGCGTTTTTTTAAGACATCTTTCTGTTCTTCCTACATAGAAGCTTGGACATATGTCACATATAGCTAAATATACTACCATTTTGGTGTTACAATTTCTGTATCTACACCTGATAATGGTCTTATGTCTGTTCTGTAATATTATTTTATTTTCCTGTGACATATGTCTACATTGGTTACAAAATCCACATTTTGTTGTTTTTCTTGCTAATTCTTTTCCTGTCAGTATTTCTATACTCCATTAAACACTTCATGTTACTACCCATTTTATAAATAAAATTGGGTTTAGTTCCCAATATTTTGACTAAGTTCATGTCGATACTGATTAAATGCCAAAATTTATATATTATACTTTTAATTTTGTCTACTCCCAAATTATATTGTAAAATACAAACTCTTTGAAAATTTGAAACTGATTTATTCCTAGCCGAATGATTGTCCAAATTGTTGGTATATGTATTCCCAGCTCCCAATAATGGTTTGTATTTAATTTGGAAACGGATTTGATTAAACAGAAAACGTCTCCTTTAAAGTCAACAACGCTTAATATCCCTAATAACAATGCACCCGATAGTGAAGGTGAGCCTCTTAATGATAGTCTTGATATACCTAATGGACAGAAAGTACATCATAAAAGTCAATACAATATGTTAGATATTACTGCTCCGTTATCTAGCAGTAATATAAATTTGACTGATTTTACGTTTGACTTTTCTCTTTATGATATTGACCTAAAGGCTAAAAGGACAGGCACCAAACCCAAGCGGGTGCTACCGGCTAAGACATATTCAGCGGTTACTGAACATAATATTAAAAATAGTAAAGGACATGTGTCACAATTTAAATCTTTGCAATCAGAGAATATTAAAGAAAATCAATTTAATCCATTTTTAACTTTTAATTATGATATTGATAAAATGAATGGAAGAAATATTGCTATTCATCCAAAAGAAGATGCCATGGAAGAGAATGGGTGTTTGAAAAATATGATTTACGCTTTGGGAAAGAAATTAAAGACTATTAATGGACTGAAAGTAGATAATATGTATTTATTGAAATGTATAGATAGTAAGATAGTCCCAATGGGGCTGAGATTTTTTAAGTTACCCATGGGATTAGATCTGACTAATACTGGTAAAAATGAATTTAATGTGTTTTTTGATGAATGTGGGCACAATTTTATGAGATTATTAATCAAATATAATGATGAAAGATTAAGTAATTTAATACAAGAAGCTGAGAAACTTAACACATGTGTTGTTAATGATTTATTATTTAAGGAATGGGAAAAACTATATAATAAGCAATTTGTAGAAGCAGAAAAATGGGTTACAAAATTGTGTCAACGAAAAAATAATAAAATGTCGAGGGACAGGGAGCAATATAATAAAATACAGCTTACATTTGGCCCAGTCACCAAAAAGACAATTTACAAAAACAGAATGTCTATAATAAGTATAATGACAATAGTAAATATAGTAAAAATACTTTTCAGGACAATTATGGTGAAAGAAGACATTACATGAGAAAGGAATTTCAGAGATACCCAAGGGATATAAGTCAACCTTATCAGAGAACCTATCAGAGAGAGAATCATTACAAGAGAAAGTCCTACAACCAGTATTAACAGAAGTAGACGCAGCTTCTTTTTATATTATTGAGAATGATAAACCAAAGTTTTCATGTGCAAATTTAACATTAGATAATAAAGACTATAACTGTTATAACAATGAAAATAAAATATA
This sequence comes from Protopterus annectens, assembly GCF_019279795.1. Lineage (NCBI taxonomy): Eukaryota > Metazoa > Chordata > Ceratodontiformes > Protopteridae > Protopterus > Protopterus annectens. The sequence goes on from NC_056741.1 coordinate 83,672,277, forward strand.
TGGAAACGGTGATAAAGACATAATGGTTAATGGGAATATTTATTCCTATAATAATTTTAACATTTATAATTACTCTAACATTTCTATAGAGACTGTTCATTTTAAGTTATTTGAAAAAGGTATGAAATTCATACCTAATCCTAAATTTAATTTGACTGAAGTATTAATTGATTTTAAGAAATATATAAGGAAGATTAATTTGGAAATATTTTTTAAAGATATGCCAAAAAAGGACCACATGTGTATAGATCAAGGAGTAAATAATCAGATAAGTACAAAGAGTACCTTTACGCCACCTAATCATCCTATTATTGATACTTTTGATAAAGTAGTTACAAGAGAAATATATCATGAATATAAGAATTTGAAACAGGCAACAAATGTTAATAATTTATCATATGATGAAATGAAACTACTTTTTAAAATTAAGAATGATAACAGTACTAGAATAATGAAACCAGATAAAGGGGGAGGAATAGTGTTATAATATAGTATACAGTATACAAAGAAAATGTATGACATATTATATTTAACTGGAAACTATGAGACTATTTCTTTGAACGAGTTGCATATAGCCTATCAACGCATTGACTCGTATATAGAGGAATATCTACTAGATGGTAGAATTACAGAAGAAATGTATAAATTTATTAAGGTTAAATTTCCAAAGGTAGCTACTTTGGTAGGTATACCAAAGGTGCACAAAGATATCAAGGACCCCCCCTTTAGACCAATAGTTTCTGGAAGATATTCTAAAACTTTCCCTATGGGAAAGTATGTTAATATCAAGTTAAAAAATACGTATTTGTTTATTAAACAACTGGTGAAGGATATGTGGGTCTTTCTATCCAATTTTCCTGTCTACACTATATTGAATAACAATACTATTACATTGACAATTGATGTAATAGATTTATTCTCCTGCATCCCAAAACAGGAAGGTTTGGAGGCCTTTAATAACAGTTTAGTGAGGCACACCAACCTAGAATGGGATGAAATATGTTTATTATCTGAGATGATGTCCATTGTATTGGAAAACAACTTTATTTACTTTGAGGGGGAATATTGTAAGCAAACCAGGGGGGTAGCTATGGGGGCAGCGTGTGCCCCCATTTATGCCAACCTGGTTATGCTTAATTGGGAAGACAGCATTTTATTCCCCAGCAAATATTACCAATTCATAAAATATTATTCAAGATTCTTGGATGATATTTATATTTTATGGGAAGGAGAACAAGCCATGTTACTACAATTTATAAATTTTCTTAATAATAGTAGTGATTATTTAAAATTTACTTATTCTTTTGATAAAAATGGATTACCATATCTGGACACATACATATACCATGATGAAGGTCAAGTCTACTTCAAAATTTATAGGAAAAGTACATTTTCTAACAATTATTTGGACTATTCTAGTTGTCATCCTTCTAAAGTCAAATATAATGTGTTTAAAGGTCAATGTATTTGTGCAGCTAGAATGGTTTATGATTATGAAGAGATGAAAATTGAATTGATATTCATTAAAAAACTTTTTAGACAAAGAGGATATCCTGAGGAAATGATGGAAGAAATTATTAATTATGTTACCCAACAGTGGAATACTAAATACAAACCATTATTGGGAGCTGGGAATACATATAACAGTAATTTGGACAATAATTCGGCTACGAATAAATCAGTTTCAAAATTTCAAAGAGTTTGTATTTTACAATATAATTTGGGAGTAGACAAAATTAAAAGTATAATATATACATTTTGGCATTTAATCAGTATGGACATGAACTTAGTCAAAATATTGGGAACTAAACCCAATTTTATTTATAAAATGGGTAGTAACATGAAGTGTTTAATGGAGTATAGAAATATTGACAGGAAAAGAAGTAGCAAGAGAAACAACAATAGAAGCAGAAAATGTGGATTTTGTAACCAGTGTAGACATATGTCTCAGGAAAATAAAATAATATTACAGAACGGACATAAGACCATTAGAAGGTGTAGATACGGAAATTGTAACACAAAAATGGTAGTATATTTAGCTATATGTGACATATGTCCAAGCTTCTATGTAGGAAGAACAGAAAGATGTCTTAAAAAAAACACATCTATGACCATATATATAGAATAAAGACCAAAGATAAAACAAATGCATTATATCGATATATTGAAAGTAAAGGAGGCGAACATCAATTCAAGGTTAGCATCCCTGACATAATAGAATTAGATCCAAGAGGTGGTGACTATAAGAGTTTATTGGCATATAAAGAGACATGGTGGCAAATATGGTTGGATGCCACCACTCCACCAGGTTTAAATGAATGTATTTCAATTAAATCATTATTATATTCATAGAAAAAGTAATTAGTTAGGAAAGTAGTATTATATAGAAGAACAAATTTTAAATACAAAAACATATAATAACTTAATAATATATATTTATTTGTATAGAATTCTTTGTTTTTAAATATTAGTTGTTTATTTACATGGCATATCAGCAGATATGAAGACTGGAGTATGCATAGAGTTATATAGAATTATTATTATTAGATTTTATATAGATTTTATGAATATTTATTAGTCATATATTTAGTATGTTGAGTAATTATGAAGTTTTTTATCATGTGTCTTCACATAAGCATATCAATCGCTATTTTATAAGTGCAGACACATTTCCTTTACTATAACGTTCAGTAGTGATGAATTAATATGAATTAATATGTATTATTATTTATGAATTATGTATAAGCCTTATTGGGTGATAGAATAAACAGTTACGCAGCCATAGTAGTAGATTATATTATATTATTTTAATTATTATAGTTATCTATTTAATAGTACATTTTTTCTAAAATATTTTTATTAAATGTTTTACTTGTTTATAATATGTATAAAGAAGAAAAAATTCTTTTATGAGCGAAATTTGATGGTATTACAAGGGATATAAATATTTTATGTCAACAAAAGGTGAATACAACTTTAAGGAAAAGTAAATGTTTTTTGGCGCCATTAAAGTTATTTAAACAGCGTAACAGTTATATGCTTTAGTTCTGATGAAGATCAGCTGACTTGGTTGAAAGCGCTTAACTTTGTTACATAGTTCGCTTTGTCTGTATGTACTTATAGTGTTTAGTCATATCAGTTCGTTATTTTGTACTTCGATTTCATTAAATTGTGGATTTACCATATTTCTGGAAGTCGTGAGCACTTATTGGTGGAACCGGAGAATTATTGTAAATATTGTGGATATTCTTTTATTGTGATATATATATATATATACATATATATATATATATATATATATATATATATATATATATATATATATATATATATATAGCTAGATGCAGCTAGATAAATGTAAACAGGTTTATTATCATATACTCACGGCTGACTCGGTCGAACCACTTTGCGCAAAACCTGAACCTCGAAAGTTGGCAATGTTGAGCTCCAATATTGCAGAAGTACAAATCTCACCCCTTTCTTGACCCCATGTTAGCGCTCATCCCTAGATTACATTCGATTTCAAATTCTGCAATACCAGAGTTTGGCAATGTCAATTTTTACGGACGTGAGTTGATGATATCACCATTCCACCATGTCAGCCATTAGTATATGATAGTAAACCATATGAATATATAGCTGTCTACGTTTATCTACATCTATCTCTATATATAAATATTAAAAGGTTGAATTTTCCAAATGTTGACTGACACTTTAATGAGCATTTCTGCTCGAAAAATAAATCCATGAAAATAAAGAAGGAAAGAAAGAAAGAGAGTAAGAAAGAAACAGAAATCACACCCCCTGCAATTTATGTATACTAACTCCAAGACCACAATACAGTGGAGAGTCTCCACTGTTCTACCATCTCACATAGACAAAAAAGCCAGCACATTTTGATCAAATGCATTTTAATTGTCTGGAATGGCTTTTTTGCCTTTGGTGAAAACAGCATTTGACCAACTGACTTAACAGTCATATAATTATATGTCTGTCTATATAGCTATATATATATATATATATATATATATATATATATATATATATATATATATATATATATATATTTTTGTTTATTTAACATTTGCTGACTGGGAAAGTCTGACTAGGCTCCACAGAGCCTGATTTCAGGGGAGGCCCAGGGAGAAATGCTCCAGATGCATGTCTTTGGAATGTGGAAGGAAACTGGAGTACCCGGAGGAAACCCACGCGAACACAGAGAGAACATGCAAACTCTACACAGAAGGCACCCCAGCTGAGAATCAAACTGGAGAACCTCTTGCTGTGAGGCGACAGTGTTAACCGCTGCACCACTGCACCACACTATATATATATATATATATATATATATATATATATATATATGTATATATATATATATATATATATATATATATATATATATATATATATATATATATATCATTACCATTTATAGCAATTAATGCTCAAAAGAGAGAAATTTTTTTGTGTGTTTTCCTCAGATTATGGTATAGTGGGGTCTTAGAACTGCCCTTTCCCTATTGATGTGTGATCTCATAGTTGGTATATATATAATAAATATGGGCATGGGGGTGCAAGGTTTTTACCTCCTTCTTAAAATAATCTAGGAGATTCATTAATAACCCTACCATTAGCCATGTGTCTCAAAAGAAAAGGCCCTGCTACTACAGTGTGGTATTTTGTGACTAAGAGACAAATTAGCTGCAATAAGGAAAGTCCTCATTATGAGCTAATTTGAATGTCTCTGAATCACATTACCTGCCATGGTGTGCAAATAAGAACTTCGCAAGGAAGTTAACATGTTGGTGATCATATCTTGGAAGAAGAGCCATTCCAGTCACTCTTACACAGACAAGCACACAGTAAAATACAAACCACGTACCTCATACTGGTTTCTGACATAGCTCTCAACCAATCAGGTACAAATCTCAATAGACTCATGGACAAATCCAGAAATAATCAGGGACAATCAGGGAAAATTAACAAAAAATTGTGTTATTAACATGAGAAATTATCAGAATTAGAGAATGTGAATTAATATAAATTTTCTGAAGTAATAGAAACTTATAGCTCTAATTATTATCATTATTAATTAAGTGCAATTCACCACCTTCTCCAAAATTTACTAGTTTTAGAAGAGATTAAGAGGGACAGAGCTAATATTTGAGTCAAAATCAGGGACTTCCCTGAAAATGTTATCAGATTGTCCAAGATATCCTTTACCCCTGCCTTGGTCTGTAGCATAGCTAGGGTGGGGCTTGAGGTTCAACTGCCCCAGGAGCAAAATGTTGGATGAGAGTGATCAGCCAATCTCAATCCCTTTCTTATGCAGTACAAGCTTTTAGACCACACAGTGTGCAGTCTAAACTGCAGCAAGCAGTTTGCTACAGTTTAAAAAGAAGTGTTTTTTTTTAACTAAAACATGAATGTCATAGTGCTCAGTGGAGTTAAGGTATATTTTTGCTACATCAGTAGAGTTTAAAATGAAGAAATAAAAAAAAAAAAACTAAAACATGAGCCCATGCAAGCAGGGTATAAACTGAAGCAACTGTTTGCAACATCTGTAGAAAATAGTTTGCTACAGTTTAAAATAAGATTTTTTTTAATAAAATATGTGCTGAGGGAGGATTGGGGTCAGGGCACCAAAATGAGACCTGAAAGGTTGGGACATGATGGAAGGGATCAAGGGGCCATGTCATGCATATGGTTACCGGGTTGGTGTGCTAGTTGAAGGTGTTATAATGTGATGGTGATCATACTGATTTCTCAATGTCATTGAGTTGATAGCCTGACAAATTAACAATTTAAGTTTCACAGCTACCATTTGCCTCTTTTGATACGCTGTTGGAACTGTTGAGGTTGTTGCTGCCAGTGTGAATATTGCTGTCCTTCCCGTTGATGTTCTTTACCTTTCTGGTCCCCTTGGCAAAAGTCCAAAAGGGCTTTTAAAATTCTATCTATCCACAATATGAGAAGATCTCTATTTTTGAGATCTATTTTTGAGATTTATTGAACTAGTCATTTGTTTTAAATTGATAACACTGATCCGTTTTATATATAGGTATTTTCTGTATTTATTCGGTCTTTTATGATGTCATCTATGACATTCCTGCCACCCCCCCATTTTATACACACTAGTGTATACTACATCTATGTTTGTTAAACAAGGTTTTTTTGTTCAATGTCTATATATGTGTTTTAAATGTATTTATTGGATTCAGGCTATTTTCATTACTATAGACCCACTGCTATTAACGTATAAAATATACATTAAAATTTTTTTAATATTTTTAAATATTTATACCATTTTAATGGTTACTGATTTGTTTTTGTTTATGTTAGGGAAGAATTAGGTTAAACTGCTTTAATGGCAAACATGGTTATATTCATCAGTTCAAACTACTCAATGTTTAATGAGCACTTTAATCAGCTGTGGTGTTTGTAATCCCGGCACTACTGCTTTGTTGTTGTTGTTGTGTTTTTTGGCTTTTCCCAGTTAGGGGTCGCCACAGTAGAACTCCGGTCTGCTAATGATTAGCAGTAGATTTTTACGTGGTGAGTTGCCGGCCCTGACGCACAATCTTCAATGAAGGTACGCCCATTCACACATGTCTCCACACAGAAGACGGTCTAGCTGAGAATTGAACAGGACAACGTCTTACTGTGAGGCGACAACGCTACCGCAGCACCACCACCGCAGTACAATCCCGGCACCACTGCACTAGGATATAAACTGTAGTTGTTGCAAGGTTTCTTTGTCTGAAAAAGTCCCACAACTAGGTGGGACAAAAAGCGCTTAACTCTTACATGTTTTATTCATTCTATTTGATTAAGGAGGTTTTATTTACACTATAGTTATATCGTCTTCTTGGGAGAGTGGCATTTGCAGCTTACAGCCTTTTGTTTTCAGCTGTTGCAATTTGTTTGTTTTTCAAGTTCAAGGCTTTTAAAATTAGACTATTAGAGCATATTTGAGATATTGAAAAATGTTAAAGAATCTAGTTCAGTGGCAGTGCATTTTCAGCTAGCACACCAGGGATCTTCAGTGGGTTTACAAGGAACTATTTTAGAGAAAAATTAACAGGTTTTTATAGATTCTTGCATTAAAAATAAACTGTTATATAAAGAGGCTTTGTATATACTGAAATTTGATACTTTGGTACCAAAAGGAATGAATGCGAAACTTACTTGGAGAGTTTTACTTTAATTGAAGTGATAATTGATCTCAGTTTACATATTAATGGTTTAATGGAGTGTGTTATAAATAGTGATTGTGTTTTTTAGTGTTTATCCTCCTTGAAGGCATTATCACCGAGATGTCAGAGAGAGAATAAAGATTTTAGAACGTTGTCTTGTTTACTGGTCTATGGTTTCCATTATTTCTTCTTTTCTTATAGTTTCCTAACTTTGAAAAATAGTCTGAAATTAAATTACCTGACTTAGGCCATAAATATTGTATCTTACAGTTCTGATTGCAGTTAGAGATATAATGTCTCTGAAAGCCAGGACTAGGAATTTATTATCCTTAGGGGTGAATTAATTGCAACTCTGGAAGGATGAAAGTTCTGAAATGGTTTTTTAGCTTCTAGATGCTATAACACATCTTAGCAAAGCTCTATGTGTGTGTATGGTAATACATATATGCAAGATTCTGGTTCATTTCTAGTAAAGGGGGTAGTCTGGGAACCAGAGGCAGATGGCCAGATGTATGTGATGTCATTCTGTAATCCAGCATTGAAATAAAGTTTTAATACTAGATGAGACAGAAGTCTCAGAGCAGTCCTTTATTGAAACCTGACAAAGAAAGATCATTCACCCACTTCATCTTGCCTTGCTTTAGTAAGCAACGAGGAAATAGCAATTCTTTGGATCAGTCAGGAAAATATAGTGACATTAGTTAAGTACTGTTTTTTGTATCTGTGTGATTCTATCCATCTGTGTTATTTTTAATATTTCCTATAATTGAAACTCTGGTGTTTATTGTAAATAGATATTTAGTACTTCCATGTTTTATTATTTATTATTAAAAGTATTTAAACTTTTCATTATTGCTGGTCTTTTAGAGAATATTTTAAACTTTGAGAGTACTTATATGTATTTGGTGACACTGTGGCCACTCCTGAAAGCCTTGCTGCATTGGTCAAAAACTACTATTTATATTAGTATTACTTTTACACAGTATAACTGGATACCATGGGAAGAGCCGTACAGTAGCTGGCTATGGAGTGTTCTGGTGGCAGTAGCTACCTAATAGTCTGGGCAGAGAAGGAATAGCAGGTAAATCTGTGCCAGCCTTTCCTGTGTGTGTGTGTGTGTGTGTGTGTGTGTGTGTGTGTGTGTGTGTGTGTGTGTGTGTGTGTGTGTGTGTGTGTGTGTGTGTGTGTGTGTGTGCACGTGTGCATGTGTGTGTGTCTGTGAAAATCAAATCTCAGAGTCTGTGTGTCAGATACTTGGTGCAGGAACACAGAGCACTGGATTCACAGAGAGGGCGGTGGAGGACTTGGATTGGAATACTTGGCTGAAGACTCAACTCTACAGCTGTGTTGGTGGAACATCTTATTTGGGGGGCTGGAGAGAGAGAGAGGGAAACCCAGCCCCAGGAATGAGTGTGCTCCCTGCTCCATGTGTGCTCTTAAGGGAAATTGTGTTTGGCGCAGAGAGCGACATCTGGAAATACTGTGTGTATCCATTTTTGTTCCAAGTGTTTTTTCTTTTTTTGGTCTTCAGTGGATGAAATGCAGGAGCATAGATCTATCTGTAGTAAGTTAATCACTTAAAATGTACAGTGAAGTATTTTTTTTACTCTTCACTTGAAGAGCTGAGGTGGTAGTGCACTGGTTAATAGTACCATTCCAGGGCACTGGTTGAACCAGCTATGTTCCTGATCCTGTTGATTCAGAGATGATTACAATAAGTTCCAATTGGCATCCATTCAGGTTATCCACAGTAAATTCTTTAGTAAATGTATGCTAGGGAATCCTTCCTCCTCATAAGTGACAACATGTTGCAGACATTGTACAATGCTTGAGATCCTCAATATGTTAAAGAAAAATAGTCGGCCCTTGTAACATGGGTGCTTGGTTTAAATCCCTTTCCCTCTACCTTATTTTTTTAAGCCAGTCCCTGTTGTCTAGTTGTTCATGAACATTTTTTAATGATCTTTTATGGCACTCAGTAGTAATTACCCCTGGTATCTAGTGTTCACCCTACCCTCGATCTGCATACTAGTTTAAGTGCCATTGAGGCAGGAGTATTTTCCAGTAATCCC
>NC_056741.1:83686547-83771547 GCF_019279795.1 Protopterus annectens
TACTCTTCAGTATTTTTATATACAGGCCCTGCTGTACAGTGGCACAAGGCTCCCTAGTTCAGTATGCAGCCAACTCCACTTTAATCTGCTCCACTGCAAGCTTGCCATCGCTACACGCTTTTAAAAAACAATCCTATGCATCCATTGTTTCTTTTCTGAACCAGTCTAATCTTCTGCTGAACACAAGCAAAAGAAAAATTTTACTCTTCATTACAAAACAATAGTTTGATCACAAAAATACTTTAGTATATCATCCCTGCAAAACAATAGACTTGAGGTTGCCATGCATGATAAATTACTTGGGGTCACCATAGATGATAATCTAAAATTTGACCTACACATCCAAATTACTATCAAAAAGACCCATATTAATCTAGGTCTCCTTTACGATGGATCCCCCTACCTCAACTTGCAATCCAAAAAAAAAACAAAACAAAAACAAAAAAAAAACACTAGCCTCTTATTTCTACTGCCAACTCTGTCCTATGCCTCTTACCTAGTCACAAATGTCAACTCCCCTTTAACAAAACTGGATTAATTTTATAATAAAACAGCAAAGTTTGCAATTCAATGTTCTTGTAGCCGAAAGGCTGGCAGTCATGCTAGTGGCTTGTGTTATATCACGAGCAGTACATAACACAGACCATAGGTACACTGGACATAGTTTAATGGTGGTTATGTATGGTTAGAAAGTGTGTAACATGCCAGCAGCTTGCACACACACACACACACACACACACACACACACACAGACACACACACACACACACACACACATATATATATATGTATATATATATATATATATATATATATATATATATATATATATATATAATATTCAGAAGCCTAGAGGGGAGAGGTGTAGACCATCCCTGGAAAAACAGCTTGGTCTGTTGACCATCTCTTTCCATGCTGACAAATATTGCACCCCCTTAGAATGACACCAGAACCTAAGCCAATTATTAATGTCAGTCATCCTTTGTTCGTATTGTGGCATCATCTTTGGAGAAGGTAAAATGCTTCTCAGTGCTAGGCTTATACCAGCCTGGGGCATATATTCTGAGAGCTCCATGATGTCTCTCTTCATATAGTCTAGGGAGATACATATCAGGTCCTTTACACCCACATGGACTATGACTGAGTCATACTGGTACTTGTGGTCGAGTGACCTGAGTGCATGTGTAATGTGGTGGAGCCTAGCCCCTGATAAGCAACTGACCGTGACTTTCCCCTTACTCATCCTGGTGAAAGGGACATCAGTGTGTCACATGATGGAGTCTTCAATGACCAGGATGTTGGATTGTGCAGTGGCTTGTCTTATGGGCTTAGAAGTAGAGGCTCCGTGAGATGTGGCTACATGTGTTGATGTGGGTGTTGTTTTGAAAGAGTGCATTTGGGGTTGCTGAGGGTGTTAGTTATATGTACTTCATCTAGGAGGTCTTTGTCATTTAGGAAGGTTTCATGTAAGTGCCTCAGCATATGTGGGTCTATATGTCTGCTTTGAGTTTGCATGATGGGTTAGCATGTGTACTACTGACAACCTTACTGACATTAGGAGCAGTTTTATGTGAGAGCTTTGCCTCCAGTGACAATATGTAAATACATCTCTCACATACCAGATCAATTTGTTTGAAAATTAACTGGTTGTCATTAAACATGAAGCAATTTCTACATTGCCTCAGGATGCCAATATCCACCAAGCTGTTAACAGATAGTGGGAAAGATCATATACATGGTAACAGACACTTTTTTTATTGATTAGACAGTTGGATTGAGAATATAAAGCAATTTCAGGAGCATCTGGCTTGCAACGACACTGCACACTAGTAGCCCTGTATGTAACTAAGTATTGGTGAAATTTCACTCTTGCTTTTACAGGAAAAATGTCACTCAAAGTATCTGTGTTTATACAGGGGAGAATAATAAGTAGACACTGAAGATTTATTAAGTGTTTAGGCAGATCTTCTAAAGTTTTAAACAAACCGAGCAGTACTTATTGAAAACAAAAAAATGAACTTGTCAAGAATGATGAAAAGAAGAGAGTCACATGAATGGCTACTACCTGGTTACGTTTAGTACTGGTCTTACCACAGCTTCACTCTACTAGGATACAATGCTCCTTTGCATCTTCTCTCACCAGCAACAAAACATTAGCACAAATCCCAAGATGAGAAGCAGGCCACATGCTGTTTGGTGATCCACAGTCTTGTCCCAGATGATGCAAGGATCTGTAGGCTTGTTGTAGCCTTTTTCTGGTAGATGCCTTAAATAGCAACCAGACCAATCAGGAAAGTGAAGCGCAGACACTCACTGCCCAATCAGAAACAATTAGGAATCAATGAACTCTGCTCCTTCTCTCACCAGGAGCAAAATAGAACCACAATTTCCAAACCAGCACCTATGAAGCAGTTATTAGGCTTTCTGGTGATCAGCAGACTCCAGAAAATAATATTCCTATGCTCCTTCTCTCACCAAAAGCAACACAGAAGTGCTAATACCAGGATGACTACCGAGAGATAGAATGTGGGATCTACAGTAATTGGTGGTCCTGCAATAGATGCTGCAGATTTTAAAGGTAACATGGGAAAAAAATCGGTTAATATCCTAAGCACTGAAGTGTGCACTAAGTAGTTAGATATGGGAGAGGGAGTAACTTAAGCTTTAGCTGTCTAAGTGGAAAGACACTAATTTTAAAAGAACAAGAAAGATTGAAAGGGTGTGCACACTTTGTATTCTGGTTGTATGGAATACACTCGGATGGCAAATAAATTTAAATAGTTGAAGGGGGGTGATAATTTTGTGCTTACTACCAACATCCAATGAAAGGGGAGATGGAAGGAGATGGAAGGAGATGTGTGGTCAAATTAACATAAGGGGCATGCAATTAGAATGACAGTTGTGTTGTGGGAAAAAAATTCTGCGTGACTTACAAGAGGCACAGCTGTGGTCTCTTTCCTAGTAGTAATATGCAAGCAGAATACAAGTAAAACACAGTGTAAAGAAAACAAATCACAGTATATAAAATAGAAGGAGGCAATAAAATAATACAAAATACAAGAAAGCAAAAGCAAACTAACCTTTCCCTCATAGCAAGTTGTGGTAGAGTCTGGGTGAGCTTTTGCACTAAAGCCTCACAAACCAACAGAGGTGCACACTTACCCACACCATAGACCTGCACATACTCCTAACCCTAGTACACATACAAACACACACACACACACACACACACACACACACACACACACACACACACACACACACACACACACACACACACACACACACATGCACACTCAGTGTTGACACCTGTAACTCTGGCTCTCCCTACCTGTGCATATGATGACAACTGTGCCCTGCACTCAGTACTCTGCTACCTGGGTAACCTGTATCTTATGCACAATGTGTCCAGTCTTATATGGCAAAGCATATCCTGGTTGAAAAATCTGCATACATAAATGTTACTGTAATATGTTATATTATACTGTACCCACCTCCAACTTATATAGTCATATTCCTGAGACTAGCTCCTTTATAGGTTCCTCAACTGGCTCCTACTGCACCACTAACTCCAAGACCTTGTTTTCCTGGAAGTATCTCCTATGGTATATCTGTTGGCATTTCAGCATATTGTGTAATATTATATATACTTCAATATTTTACTGAATGTTTAAAGACTGCACTGCAAGACCCTGCCAGAGACATCCAGACAGTGAAAGTAGGTCTTAGTTAGTCCAAGCACAGGTTCAGCAATGATTTGGGTCTGTAACAGGGCAAGGTTGTATCCATTTTTTGCCATGGTGTGTAGGTTTCATATTGATGTAATTAGTCATGGCTACAGGGCATATTTAGCATCACAAATAAGATGGTACTGTGGAATCTCACCCTGCATAGATCACTGACATAAATTGCATGTTCCAAAAGTGAGAAGTATGGGCAGCTCCTGGGTGGCCTACTGATGCATTTTGTATTATACACTATGCATTGCAGACCATCTGGCAGGAGTGGAGTCCTTTACAGCTGATATACCCTTATCCCTCTTACTGAAGTGGGGCCTTTATTATAAAGTTGGTGCAGTGAATAACTACTACCTGAGGGAAAAGAGTTATTTCATAAAATAGATGCATGGTGTTGCTTCTCTTTTCTGCGCTGTTTGAATGTTCACCTGCTAAACCATAGCACTGCTAAACTAGTAGGATATTTTTGAGGCAGATACCTGGAATACACTGTGCCCCACATTATTTGCTGGAAATTTCCTGTAGCTAATATTCTCAAAGTTTCTCATACCTTGATGTCCACAGTGGTAGGTACTTCAAACATTTCATAAGCCTACATGTTAGGTCAACACATCTCCACCAGCTCTTGCACAGTGTCTCTGTCCACAAGATGGTTCTCCACTATTTCTATGTCATGGAGAATGTGAAATGTCGGGGTTCGACAGATGACTCAGTGATAAATACCAGTGATGATGGTGAGCTGCCACATAGCTTCCTCTTTTTAATTTCTCCAAGACATTTGGGTTTTTAATACCATGATGGGAATGCACCCCATCCCTAAATCAAAGTATGATTAAAGTTCATGAATTTAGTATTGCATCAGTCATTGATGTTAGACAGAAGTGCTCTTCACAGCACCTGCAATGTTCCCAGAATTGACTCCTTCTGCAATTCATACAGAATTACATGTATCATCGTATATCTAAATACGGCTGTAAATTCTTTTTTATGAGATCCATTGCTCCTACTAGTATTGGAAATGTCTGGCTATCCTTCCACATTGTCCTTATTTCTGCCTGCAAATCCTGGTATTTTATGACTTTGTGTCTCTCTCTACATAAGACACTGTAATCACAGGGTGTAGCAATTTCAGTAATCAATGCTATTTTTGTCTTCTTTTCCTGGACTACAATATCTGGTTTTCTCACATCTATTTTTAAACTGCTGGTAATGGGTGATCCCATGTGATATAAACCCCATCATTTTCTATAAAGTTTTGTGGCTCATGGTTCCAGTGCTTCTCAGTTACTTCAATATAATAATGTTTACACAATCCCCAGTGCAATAGTCTTGCCACATTGTTATGCCTTTCAGTATACAGGCCTTTCTGCTATTAGTACATCACACCCAGCAAAAAAATGTGTGATTGTTTTCAATTGTGTTTTATAAAACCTGAATTTGTCTGTTTCTCTAGCATGTTCAATGGACTTTGTAAACCAATGTGTATGTAGTCCATTATCCCGGGCCACCAATATTAACCTTTTATCTTTTGGTTTAAATTCAGTTCTCCTTAACCATTCCTACATTAGATCCTTATCGACATGAGGTTGTTCCAGGAGTTTTCTGTACTTGCAACTATATTTATACATTTTCCACATTTCTTGCCTTCCCATCTGATCCTTCACCTTATGTTCTTTCTTTTGTTTCTTGGCACATTCAATTGCCTTATTTTTTATCTAATTCTGGTTTGATTTCCATTCCCACTTGACACCCTTATGCTACTGCTAGATTAATAAGGGAAGTCACCTTAGATGTATTCTCCTCATGGTTTAAAACTTTCTCTGTGCTTGGATCTTGTGAGGTCAGAAGATATGTATGCAGTCCCACGATATAGATCTTTACATGAAATCAGTTTCGAGGAGGCCCATACCTCCTTCAGAATGGGAAATATATAATCTTGGTGTACGCTGATTTTTATAAATCATTTGATAAGCATGAAGCTTTTTGTTTTGTTTTCCTATCCAACTGATCCAATACTTTTTGGGGCCATTAATCACCCCAAAACTGTAAATTAGAACAGGAAGAGCAAATTGGTTTATACCATGGGCTTTGTTCCTAGGTGTTCAGAGCTGTTAGTATTAATTTTAGTCTTCTAAAATAATCCTTACTAAGTTTTATTCACATTTACTCATGTTTTATTATTGATCCTTCATTAATTCCCAATAGTTATATACTCCATCATGCTCAAGTTCTTTTATATTACATTCCTGTCCCAAACTGATGCTTTCTTGGTGCTGCAGATTTCCTGCTTTAAAAGTTGCTTTTTTACAGTTATCAAGACCAAATGACATCCTTATATCATCTGAAAAAGTTTTGACCACTTTCAGTTGTGCTTTCACTTCCTCATCTGATGAACTATACAGTTTTAAATCATCCCCAAAGAGAAGATGATAACTCTTTACATGTTGTTGTTTTCTGGGGAGGCAAATTGCAACCTTATCCTAATCTATTAGGTAGATAGCTTAATGGGTTGAGGGCAAAACAAAATAACAGCCTGGAATATCCCTCCTTTGACCACTTCCAGTTGCAGTTTCAGCTCCTCATCTGATGAACTATACCGTTTTAAATCTTCCACAAAAAAAGATGGGAAGTCTATACATTTTTTTTTTTGTTTTCTGGAAGACAAATTGTAATTATGACCTTATCTGTTAAGTAGACAACTTAATGGGTTAAGAGCAAGACAAGGGAACAGTGGTGACAAACAGCCACCATAGAATACCCCCCCCTTTTAATTTTTATTTTATTTATTTATTTTATTTTACATTTGTTGACTGGGCTGGTCCAACTGGATATATATCCATTTTCAGCAGAGGCCCATGGAGAAAAGCTTCAACGAACACAGATATTAGTTATTTTACATGACTGATTCTAAAATTACATGTACATCTTTTGGCAATTCTTTACATTTCTTTACACGTGGCTTAAGATTCTTTATACATGAAATGATTTAGGGAATAATACAGGAAGATGTTTGAAATGACATGAGGTTAATATATGAAAACACAGTCTCTTGAAAGGTTAACAGAGGAGCACCTACTTGGTACAGAAGGAATAGCATGTACCCAGCGATAAGTGAGGACGTTAGTCAGGGTTAGCACAAAGGCATAACCAATGTGTTTTGAGGTACAGTTTCAGTTTGTTTTTAAAAAGTGTTATTGAGAAAAGCAAGGTCAGGTCACTAGACAGTGAGTTCCAGGTTTTGCCAACAGTGTTGGAGAACAAGGAGTCACCAGCCATGTTGTTGGTTTTGCTTAGTTGTACAAGTAGTTTGAAGAATGTAGGGTCTTAAGATTATTATAGGGGGTGATTTATCCCTGGGATAATAATTTGTTCTTTCTCATGGCATAGCTGCAAAGTGGTTTGCCACTGTCTCTTGATTGCTGTAATGTAATCGATCAATGTAGGGTATATCTTATACATTTGCACACACTGTTTTATCCCTGAATATGGGATGCTGTCAAATGCTTTTTTCTTTGTAGTCTATCCATGCATATGTAGATTCCTCCCCTTTTTGCAGTTGTTCCATATGATTTTATTTTGTTACCCTTTTGTTCCATTGCCAAGACTGAGTTTTTTCTAAATGAGTATAAACTCTGTTGGCATCAATTCCAGTGTATAGTTTATGCATTGTCGGAAGGCAGGTTATTGACTTATTGTTTTTAGGATAGCTTGCAGGTTCACTTTTAAGGAGGAGTATCATTTTTCCATTGTTAACCAGGCTGGCATCTGTTTGGGGTGAGCATATAAATAGTTATTACTCATTGCTAAATCTTCAGTGTTAATACTTTTAACCAGAAGTTAGGTATTGCATCTGGGTCTGTAGTTTTCCAATTATGATCTTTTCTTAATTTTGTTTCAAGTTCTCTGGCCATTACTTCATCCATTTCATATCCTGTACATTTGACCTTCTTATTGTTTATATTACTTCTCATATACATTCAGCATCTTTGTTATGTTCCACATGATCTTTATAGATATTTCTCCAAAATGTGTCTTTTTCTTCTTTTGTTTTTCTTTTTTGCCTTGTTTCCCAATGCTCTATAAAACATTTTGGGTCATCAATAAATTGCTTATTTTGTTCATGTTTATCTGCATATCTTCTAAGTTTTTCAGCCTGTGCTGATATCTTTAGTTTATTATTTGCAACAATGTATGATAGATCCTGAAGTGTTCTAATAGTGCACATGGCTTTCATCACGTCTGTCTTTCTAAGGACTTTGTCAATCTCTTCCTTCTTCTGCACTCTTCTACCAGCAGCACTTCTTGTCTTAATTGCTTTATAGTTTTCTACTATTTGATACTTCCATGATGGCATTTGATTTTTCCCCTTCCTTACCCTTACTGCCTTGTATTTTTGTGGTAAGACTTAATCTGTTATTTATTTATCTACACAGTAATATATCCTGTTTACTTCTGATATATGGTATAAATTTCTATGAACAGTGTTGACTACTGTGTTAATTTATTTTATCAGTCTTCTAACATTTTGAGTCTTATTGACTTTCTATAGTCTATTTTTTTCATTGATCTTAATATAGCTATCCATCTCTATTAAAATCAAGCAATTCTTCTCTTAGATCATAATCTTCTAAAGTATGGGCACATTTATTTTATTTATGTTTACTGTGAAAGAGCCCACTTTCAGTGAAGGCCTAGGGAAAAACTCTCCTGATGCTTGTCTTTGGAAAGTGGGAGGACATTGGAGCACCCAGAGGAAACCCATGTGAAAGCAATGAGGACATACAGAATCTGCACAGAATGCTCTCCAGCTGAGAATCAAACTGGTGAACCTCTTGCTGTGAGTCAATAATGCTAACTGCTGCATCACTGCACTGTCCACATTCTTTGTTCTCCATTTCCTGTGAGCATTCTACAGAAAGTTCCAGAAAATCTTCCTGAGCCATACATCTTCAACTCATATCATCCATTACTCTTTTGTGTGGGGACACACTGGTGTATTACTCCACAACATTGACTGCATTAGATTTGCCACAGTTTCCTGTTCCTTCCCTTGCTGTGCAATTCCAGCTGAACTTTTGTACTGGTTTGCTACTGAAGGCTCCAACAAGTCTTTATATGGCAAGTGATTAGATGCTTCCTGTTCCACTAGTTTCTCCTTAATTTGGGGATTCATTATTCTATCATGCTGTGATGTTATCAGTTAGATTTTCTACACTAAATCCTTCACTTTGCAAATAATTCATAACTTCAGTTTCTATTTCTTTGACATTACTAATTCTTTTTTCTACTTTCCCCCTTTGTTTTGCTATTTTTGTACTGTGAAATGTTCCGTATCTGGATGCCTTTGCCCGTATTTCTCTTCAAATATATTTGGTGTTGCTTTTTTGCATTGATTAGTTTTGCTTTCTCCTTTGCATAGATATTACACCATATTAAATCTCTTTTTCTTTCCCATGTCCATATTTCTTCTTCAGATATCACCTGATCTTCCTGTTTCTCCTTACTAGGTGGACTCATTGTTCCATCATGCTGTGATATAACCTGTGTTAGTTTTTGTATACTAAATCATTCACTCAGTATTCCATAACTTCAATTTCTGTTTTTTTAACTTCTACTGTACCAATCTTCTTTGCAATGTTCCCCCTTTGTGATCTTATTTTTTGTATTGTGAAATTTCCATATCTGGGTGTTTTTGCCTGTATTTATCTTCTGATATTTTTGGAGCTGTATTTTTAATTAATTTGGCTTTCTCCTTTGCATAAATATTGCACCATATCAGATCTCTCTTTCTTTACCATGTCTATATTCTTTTTTATACAATTCAAAAATCTCTATTTTTTTGTTCTTTATATTTTCACACTTTCCCTGTCACCTTTTTTTCCAACCTGCCCAAGGTTTCCTGGTCTGTATAATGTTTTTTAAAAATCTGTTGTATTAACGAACACACATTTTTATTTGAAGCATCTGACAGTTTTTCTTGTGCAAGTGTGTTTCTTTCCTCTAATTTCTTTTTTAATCTTTTTGTATATCTTCTATCTGTAAATTCTGGGCTTCTTCCATAATAGTAACAATGCAGTTTGTTTCTTAGTCTCAACAGCCCACTCTATCATCTTTATGGCTCTTTTTTGCCTTAGCAGTTTTTGTGATTTTTGTGTACTATTACTTCCTTCTACAATGGGGGGGGGGCATCCTCCTCCTGGGCCTGACCTGGCCCCATTGTAGGAATGTTTCCATATTTTGAGGATTCTACATTGTCATTGTTTCCAGTCCTGGCACCAGTGCACCTACCAGCATTGGGCACATTTCTATCCCGGGACTTGTGTACCCAGCTGTCATTTTTATTTTTAACCTACTTCTCTGTATGATACATTCTATGTAAAATACAGACTATATATCAATGTAATCTTGGTAAGATTTTGTAAAAACAGGTTCCACCTCATGAAGGTACTCACCAAGCCTTGAGGATGAATTCATTTCCAGCAATACTACTCTCCTTTGCTTGTTGATTTTATCATCTCTCCATTTGGTCCCCAGTGAGTACAGATTACGGTATATACATATCTGCTAAAGTGACATCATGACACCAGGGTTTTACTGTACTCATTAGCTCTGGAGGTTGCATTTTGTTGTGCAAACTTCATACATTTCTGAAGTGTACCATGCTCTTAATTGTAATAATTTGTACATTTCCATATATGATCATTTGTATATTATGTTGACCATGGAATCTTGTGGTCTAGTACTGTGTCACTAAGCGTTTCTCTAAAACACTTCCCTCTCTGGTTCCTGCCATGTAATAAAAAAAATCACCTTCTGCGATCCACTACTGATTTCTGAAAGAGATTATGTAATACTAAATATTAATATAACATAAATAAACACAAATTTAAATAATCTAGTATACCTTACTTGTATTGTATAACTAGAAGAAGCACCATTTCATAGCCCCAGGGCTGTCACCATTTCAAGTGTCCATAGGTAGACATTTTTTAACCAAATACAACATTTTCTAAACTGACATCTGAAGCCAAAATAAAGTACATTGCAATGTTAGTATCAAAACTAATGCTGTCATTTGCAGAGATGTTATTATTTCATTTTTGTATAACATTAAGGTATTGCACTTATTTCAGCAAAAATTTCAGTAAAAAAAATCCCTTTTTTCATTTAAAATATCAGGGCTGTTTTTCAAGATTTTTTCATTAGTTTCTACTGCCTAAATCGGATTGTATGAGAAATTAGAAATAGTTAGAAACCCAATTCTGTGGTGCTAAATTTCACAGCTTGCCAATTTTCCTGTTGTAGCAGCAGGACTATAACATAACTGCATATAACATTTTATAAATATTCTAGAGTTTTCTTTTGTGTGTGTGTGTGTGTGTGTGTGTGTGTGTGTGTGTGTGTGTGTGTGTGTGTGTGTATGTAAGATCAGACAAAGCCTAAAGATATGCCAATAATTCTATGGAAGTGACAACTCAGTAAACATTTACTTTGTGATAAAGCAGTGTTGTGCACTGAAAACAAGTGTCTTGTGCATTATTGCTGTAGCACTTTTGTCTCTCAACAGATACATTTGACAAGAGCATTATAAGTGAAAAGATTTCCTTCCTGGATTTAGCTGTATTACACATAATTATGTTCTGATTAAATTTCAGAAATAGAGTGTCAGACAGCTTACTGGAAAAAAGGAATGTGCTCTGAAATCATGGGAGAAGACAAAGGTAATTCTGTATTGCTTTGATAAGAATTAAAATATACCCAGTAAGTACAGTAACCATTAATGTGTACTATCAAGTTGCAGACCATGTTCACTTTTGCAAAACAGAGGTTCTCTGCTGTTTAATAAAGCAAAATAGTGTGTTTAAAATTTATAACAGTGATATGCATGACTAAAATATGCAATAGAAGAATATATACATTTGTAGGCCTTCTCCATGTCCGACTTGGCTGTGACCCCACAAACCCTAGATTCAGGTAGTGACACAGGTGAAGGAGAAGCCAGCCAGGAAGACAGGGGCCTGAAGTAACATTATATACTTGTGTCTCATGGGTAGAAGTTGGGGGGGGTGCACATCGTGGCCATATCTCCTAATTATGAAGCTCTGTTTGAGACAAGGGACCAAATGGTAACCATTTGATTATAGATTAGTACTAGGCTACCTGCCTTTGTGGGGCATTTTAGGCCTAATCAATTACTTCATATGGGGATCAAACCCTGCACCTTTTGTATGGTAAGGTAAATAGCTTAACCATTATGCCAGTCTCCCACCTCTTAAAAGCTTAAAAGTGTTACGTGGGGTTGCATGAGGGGATATCTCACTTTTGGATAAAGGTGAGATTTCTCTACTAACCTTATTGCAAACCCTTCTTTTGACTTCTTGTGTGGCACACAAAAGGAAGGACATCAGCACAATAAGGGGCATTAGCACATACACCAAATCCTGGGAGTTCTGCCCACATGATGGCTGTGCAGTGATTGGCTCTTGTGCAGCAGGGAATGTAGGGTCAGGGTCATGCAAATCAGCCAAATTGGTTGGGAAGTAGCACGTCCAAAAAATGTTTCTTGTAACAATGGACTACATTTTTTCAAAACAAATTACACAAGGTTTAGTTGTTCATCTCCAGAAAAGTCATACATGCTGGAAATATACATAAGAACATTTTAATTTTCTCATCAGAAATATAGTTACATGAAGTGTAGTGGCACTACTTCAGAAAATCAGATTATGGTAGTGCAATGCAAACAGTTTTAAAGTAGCATACGTAAATGGTAATAAAGCTTCCAATGTCAGTTGTCAGAGTAGCATAGGAGGTGCTTTTCAGTTATACAGTAACAAAAGTACTGTTCAGTTATATAGTAGCGCAAGTAATGTTCAGTCATATATTAACACAGGTGGTACTGTTCATTTACACAGAAGCACAAGTACTGTGTAACTGAACAGTACCTCCTGTGCAGTTACACAATAGCACAAGTACTGTTCAGTCACACAGTAGCACATGAAGTACTGTTCAGTCACACAGTAACACAGGAGGTACTGTTCAGTTACACAGTAGGACAGGAAGTACTGTTTAGTTATACAGTAGTACAAGTGCCGTTTAGATACACAGTAGCACAAGTACTGTTCAGTCACACAGTAGCACAGGAGGTACTGTTCAGTTACACAGCAGCACAGGAGGTCCTGTTCAGTCACACAGTAGCACAGGAGGTACTGTTCAGTCACACAGTGGCATAGGAAGTACCGTTTAGCTGCACAGTAGCACAAGTACTGTTCAGTGAAACAGTAACACAAGAGGTACTGTTTGGTTACACTGTAGCATAGGAGATACTGTTCAGTTATACAGAAGCACAAGTACTGTTCAGTTACACAGTAGAACAGGAAGTACTGTTCAGTTTCACAGTAGCCCAAATATTGTTCAGTTACACAGTAGGACAGGAAGTACTGTTCAGTCACACAGTAACACAGAAGGTACTGTTCAGTCACACAGTAGCACAGGAAGTACTGTTCAGGCACACAGTTGCACAGAAGGTACTATTCAGTTACACAGTAGCACAGGAGATCCTGTTCAGTCACACAGTAACACAGGAGGTACTGTTCAGTTACACAGAGGCACAGGAAGTACTGTTCAATTACTCAGTAGCACAGGAGGTAGTCTTCAATTACACAGTAGCACAGGTACTGTTCAGTCACACAGTAGCACAGGACGTACTGTTCAGTTATACAGTAACACAAGTACTGTTCAATCATACAGCAGCACAGGAGGTACTGTCCAGTCACCTAGTAGCACAAGCACTGTTGCTGTCTCATAGTAAGAGGTTCAGCAGTTTGATTCTCAGTTACGGTGCCTTATGGGAAGATTTTGTATGTCCTCCATATTTGCTTTGGTTTCTTTCTATTTCCCAATGGCATGCAGTAGGTGAATTGGCATTCTTCAAACTTCCTATAAGTGTGTGTGTGTGTGTGTGTGTGTGTGTGTGTGTGTGTGTGTGTGTGTGTGTGTGTGTGTGTGTGTAGAGAGAGTGTTTATGCTGACACAGACTTGTGTTGTGATCAGAATGGGTTTCAAATGCATTTCCTGCATTAGCTGTCTACATAAACATTGTCATACCTCCAAGAGATAAAGCACGTCACTGGAAAATGGATGGATTGATATCCTTTCCTAACTATAATGCCTATTTATTTACTTACATTCAACTTATTAGAATGTACTTTTTCTGGGTGAACTTTGGATTTTTTTGGACTTGATGGGTGGTGCGATTTTGACTCAATGGCTGTTTGTTTGCTTGTTTACTTGTTTGAGTGTATTTTTATGTTAATTTTAGTTTCGTGTCTGGCTGCTGGTGTGTAATAGGTTAGCTTCTACTATTTCAATTCACCTAGAGATAAGAGAGCTGTGAGAAGTGACCAAAAGTATATCACAGATATGTGAGGCAGAATGAGATTTCCCCATATAGTTGATGGTCTCTCTGTCTGAGAGAAGTTAATGATCAGGACAACTGCAGGGTGAGCCCTGCTATATCAAATCATGAAAGACCAATTGGGATGGTACAGATAAATTATTCCTTTTGGAGATGTATTGGGCAGCTCCATGACCACATTGAAGGATTGCAGAAGCATAGCTGGCTATACTAGCAACTTGTGCTGGAACCACAAACCAGCACCCCATTACTCAGCATAATAAAAAAGCACTTCACTGTAATATTAAGCTGATAAGCTAATCTCTACATTATAGAGATCAACTTATTACAGTTAGATTCACACCCCTCCATTAGCTTTTCAATTCAAGAACAAAAAAAAGCCATACCTTCTACTGGCACACTAAACAGGTGGCCAAATGCATGACACCCCCCCCCCCCTTCCTGTCCAGCCATCCAGGTACTTTTTCTGTGCCCTGCCCCCAATCCTGTATCTGCTCTGCCTATATATCTACATCTATGAAAAAAATGCTTTCAAACTGTAGCACACTGTTTACTACAAATGTATCAAACAGTTGCTAAAGTTTATTCCATGCCTGCATAGAATGCTACAGTAGTCATCTGTTAGTCTACAAAATAAAAAGTCTAAATGTAGGACATTCCTTGCCAAAAATGTAGAAAACAGTTGCAATAGCTTAGACTCTGCCTGCATGGAGCACTATGGAGCTCTTGTCATGGTTTAAAAAAATAAAGTCTTTTTTTAAACAGCAGCAAATGGCTTGTAACAAATGTAGCAAACAGTTACTAAAGATTAGACCACAAACAGATGCTGGAACTCAAGTTTCACTGCAAATGCAATACCAGCTTTTAAAACCTGGTATTGCAGTACTGTAAGGCACTACTGTAAGGCAAGTAAAAGGTATTTACCCTTTCCCCCACTGTAGTGCAATCCTGGAATTAGTATATATAGTTGGCGGGGGGTGGGGGTGCAAATTGTCTTCCGGAGAGAGTTAGTCACTGGTGTTTTAACTATGCATGCCTATTGTTTAAAATGTATTGTTTGAAATTTTTGGTAAAACACAATATAAAACAAACAAGGTTGGGGACTACACCCCCACATGGCTGTCACCCCCACAGCCTCCCTAACTATATATACTAACTAAATATATATATATACAGCTGTTAGCGTTGTTGCCTCACAGCAAGAGGTTCTCTGATTCGATCCTCGGTTGGGGTGCCTTCTGTGCGGAGCCTGCATGTCCTCCGTGTGGTCGCGTGGGTTTCCTCCGGGTGCTCTAGTTTCCTCCCACATCCCAAAGACATGCTGTAGGTGGATTGGACACTCTAAATTGGCTCTAGGCGTGAGTGCATGCATGTGTGTGCCTTCTGTGGAAGGTTGGGTGCTGGGCTGGCAACTCGACACAGTAAAACTCTACTGCCAATCATGAGCGGACAGGTGATCCACTGTGGCGACCCCTAACAGGGAAAAGCCAAAAGAAGAAGAAGAAGAAGAAAAAAAAATAATATATATATATATATATATATATATATATATATATATATATATATATATATATATATATATATATATATATATATATATATATATATATATATATATATATATATATATATATCTGCATGTATATATGTGTATATGTGTATATATATATATATATATATATATATATATATATATATATATATATATATATATATATATAAATTATAAATACATATATGTATGTATACACATATATATATATATATATATATATATATATATATATATATATATATATATAGCTAGATATATGTCCCTATCAAGAGCATGGAAGATCACAACACTGAAGTGAAACACAGCCAGACCGAAACACTTGAACTACAAAATAATAAAACCCGGCAATTATGAAATCCACAATATCAAACATGTACACTTCAATCTTAAATTGCAGAACATTACAGACAAAAGTTTTGGCAGGGGGCAAACCACCCTGTACCCCCACACTCCATGATAGCTACATATACCACCTCCAAATCGCAAGGAATGGGCAAGACCTCAAACACAGCTGTACTGTGTTCTCACACAATAACTAAGCTGCCTGGTTCATCATTGTTCTGTGTTTCATTATTTTGCAGTTTCAGTGTTCCGGTCTTGATCTTTTTTAGATCAGTGTTTTGGTCTTTCATGCTTTTCATAGGAGCCTATATATATATATATATATATATATATATATATATATATATATATATGGTACACATACACGTACACACCACACATACACACACACACACACACACACACACACACACACACACACACACACACACATATATATATATATATATATATATATATATATATATATATATGTTTTGAAACCACTTTCATTGAGTGATCACATTGTTGTATGAAAATACAGAAAATAACAACATCGAAAAGGCACAACACCAAAACCAGTAATGTCGACCCGTCAATATTTGACAAAGCCAATATTACTCAGCCTACCTTCCCTCCCAGTCAATTCCAACTAACATTTTGTGGGGGGGGGCAAGCCCTCCTGCACCCCCATCCCCTGCTACTTATATGTATTTTACAGCTCCTAGATCACACTACAGTGAGGAAAAGAGCAAACTTCCTGATCCCACCTCCGTATGATCTCCAATCAATAAGTTGATCTCACAGCAGCGAGTGCACAATAGCATTCACTGTTGCGGGTTTGACATATTTAAAATTGCCATTATGTGACTTTGAAAACTGTGTTTTGACATTCCATTAAACCTACCCTTAGAGCTAGAGGCATACATAGGAAATAATAAGTTTGAGGTCCCCCTTCTGTGATGTAAATTTGAGCTTGTGGCTACTGATTGCTGGACTACATTCATTAAATATGTTTAACGTTTGTTGCCGAGTGCAACTGATTGAGAATTGACAACATTTCATGCTTTTCCTCTGATGCTATAACTCTACACTTAATTCTGTTTTAATGTTTTTAATCAGGTGTCCATTGTTGATCATGTTGTAATAAGTTTGATCATAGATTGGACATGATAGGTCCAAGGTGGAGTATGAGGCAGTTCATTGGTGAACTGTTTTCGACTAATGACATTTAGTAGTGATTTTTTGTCCACCAATGAGCTGGAAAACGATGGATTGGCTACTATTTATGTGACTTATTATTTGACTTGCTGAAGTTTTATTTATGAGTGTTATTCATTTTATAATGGTTTTTGGTGTTTTTATACATGAATATATTCATTATTAATAGTTACTGATTTAATTTTTGATTTTTATTTTTTAACATATAGATTCCAACACATGCTATTTAGGTTTGTGAAATTGTTTTCTGTTGAGGTAAGTGGGTTATTCTTTTGTACAGATGTTGGGAATTGACAATGAAGCCATTTTTTCATTAGTGGCTTCAGGAGAGAGTGGCATATGCTAGCCATCTTCCTGATACATTAATGTAGATTTTTAGTGTGCCATTTAGGCACTTGTTTGACTGTCTTAGCTGTAATGACTCTGGTGTTGCCTTGTGTTGATTGGATGGAGTTATTGCTGAGGTTTGGTATGTGGCTTGCTCGGGGTCTTAACCAATAAGAAAATAGATTCAATGATTGTCTTCGATTAGTTGCCTTTAGTTTTTGTTAAATTGGATTGGTTATCACCATTTAATGTATTAATGCAGATGTTTCTTTACAGGGCAATCGCCAACCTTTAGATAAATTACTCTTTGCATAGAGTAATATTTTATACTAGCTGTATAGCATATCTAGTTTGATTCAGAGAGCTAATGATGTATTGTTTATACATCACAGAATTGGATTTGCTCTAAGCTGTTATGATAAAGTTTGCTAGCCACAAGTTTTTAGTTATATGAAAGTGCCATTAGGCTTCCCTTTAATAGAGATGAGCATGCATTTTTGCTATATAACAATGTGTTAAGTAATTATATTTTTAAACAAAATCAGTTTGGGTTATTTGGTTTGATACAGTTGATATCTATGTATGGCTCATGTCCCTAAATTTGATGGGATGTTTGCGAGGAGCTCACAGTTTGATTGGTCAGGTATGCCATATTTTAATGGGATGTACAATGTGCCTCTGCCTATGGAGAGGAAGATAGCATGACTATCCCCAATGGCTGTTTGATTTCCTAAGTCATGAATAATACCTATTGAAGGAATTTACAATATAATTTCATGTTGATAAAAGCACGGTTTTATTAACACTTTCAGAGTTTTTAATGGAATACATTATATATGTGCTGCTAATACTCTACGAATATTTATTAATACAACAGTGTTTTTAAGTTTTAAAGAAATGTTAAAGAATATTCATTTAGGTTCATAGGTTCATAGGTAGGTACTAGGCTATTAACCCTAGGGACTATATAAGCCTAGCCAGAAAGGTACCCTGGCTTTCGCCACCCAAGAAAATTATTTCCTGTGCCCCTGTCGAGCAGAGCCACATAAGTGATCCCTGGGGTGAATTTCCTGTTTCCCATCTAATCATCAAGATTTTTATTGAAGAGTGCTAATGAGGAGCTCTGTTTGACATAGATAGGTAGTCTGTTCCAGAGTTTGGGAATTCCCTGGGACAGGAATCTATCCCTCCAGCATGTTCTGTTAATTGTGGTGACAAGGTTTAGGTCCCTAGAGTGTGTAGCTCAGAGGGATTGGGATTTCTTTAAGTGGAGCATGTCCAACAGCTCTGGGTTTGACATAGCTTTGTATGTTAGGCAGAGATCACCTCTGAGCAGGTGATATGCGACGGAGTAAAGCTGGAGTTTTTTGGGACGGTCTGCATAGGGCATCTGTTTGAGGCCAGTAATCCTCTTTGTGAGGTATTTCTGTGGCCTTTCCAGTTGTTGTAGATGTCTTGTGAGGTACATACCAAAAGGGGCATTGTACTTTATAATGAGTCTAATGAGTGATGAGTAGAGGGGAACAATGACCTCTTTTTTTCTGGATGAGAAACCTTTTGTGATGAGGTGAGCCATGTAGAAGGATTTCCTGACCACTGTGGCGATGTGATTATCAAAGGAGAGACTACTGTCCACCTGTGTCCCATGGTCTTTTATCACACTTTCGGCATTAAGTAGATTACCACTTATGTGATAGTTCATGGGTACAGAGTTCTTACCAAAGGGGATGACAATACACTTTTTTGCATTGAGTTTCAGGTCATGGCTTTGACACCAGGCATCTGTCTCAGTGAGGCCATTTTGTAGTATGTCCACACCATTAGGAGTTTGAATTATGGCTCCTAGCTTGCAGTCATCTGCAAACTTTGTTAGCCAAAGACCTTCTGTGTTAGCCTGTACTTCAGAGAAGTAGATATCAAACAGGGGAGGACCCAGGACCGAACCCTGTGGTACTCCACTTGTCACTGGTCTGAAGTTGGATTTGGAGTCTGCTACTTTCACAGTGTGGGTTCTGTCTGTGAGCCAGTTGACAACCCATCTTGTGACATAGGGATTTATACCTAGTTTACTGAGCTCATCTATAATTCCAGAGTGGGGGATGGTGTCGAAAGCCTTGGCGAGCTCTAGATAAGCTGTGTGAACCACCTTACCCTCATATATGGCTTTGGTGACTGCTTCAAAGAAGTCAGTCAGGTTTAGGAGACATGATCTGCTTTTTACTAACCCGAACTGGGTAGGGTCCAGAGTTTGGAGAATACCAATGTCTTTGTTTATGAGTTCCATGATGATACATTCCATGGCCTTGCAGACCAGGCTCATCATGCTAATGGGGCGGTAGTTCTCAGGGTCTGTCGTGGCTCCCCCTTTTTGGAGTGGGATAACCGTTACGGTGCGCCATTCAGTGGGCAGAAAACCTGAGGTGAGGCTATGATTGAACATGGTACTTAGGTAGGGTGCCAGTTCATTCTGTAGTTTGCGTAGAACGCAGCCTGGGATATTGTCAGGTCCCATGGATGCTGTGTTCTTGGCTTTGGAGAGTGTGATTTTTAGCTGTGCAGCCATGATTACAGAAACTTTGCATTCTTCCGGTATAGAGATGGTCCCTCTAGGGGGTGAAAGGGGGTTAAAGTTAGCACTGAACATATCTGCCATGATGATGGCAATATCAGTTGGTTCTCTATATTTAGTGCCATTGTGCTGTTACTCAGAGCAGATCTGAGTGTTGCTATTGAGATTCTTGACATGTACCAATTTAATTCTTTAGATTGATTCTTTAGATTGTTTAGATGTTTACTTTGATTGGTTAGAATGTATACCTTTTTATGTTTGGTTAGAGAGGTTAGCCACAAATATTAGTTATGCAAAGTTATTGTCTGTTGCTTAATGGCTTGCTGTTTTTGATTGGATCATTATCCAGTTACTTATACTATATATTCACTGTATTTGGCTGGATTTTTAGAATAGTCTAAAGAAGCAACATTATGTTGTGAAAGTGCCTACCTCTGTATTTTACATTCTTTATTTGTCATTAAAACCTTCATTTTCCTCAAAATGGTGTTTGATGTTATTAGTGTTTACCATTTTTGCTATACACTACTGGGCTGCTATTGGAGTGTTATTTTTCATATACTTTTATAAGATTTAATTTAGTTTAAGTCTAATTTGTTTCTGTTGTAACTTTAATTCACTAGTGGTAGGTTAAAGTCACATGAGGCAAACATTTTACAAATCGGTTTAAATTATTTTCAGGCTATATCAAAGACATTAGTAAAAAACAAAACTAGTATGCTTTTTTATTATTTCTTAAAATATTTAAATTATTCACCTTTCTTAAACTATAACAAAAGCTGCAGCATGATATTTGGCTTAGTTAAAGCTAAACAACTAAAGCTAAACTACAAAACCTAATTTTTGTCAAAATTTTTATTTTATTTGACATTTGTTTACCACTAATGTCCAACTGTGTACAAGCCCATTTTCAGAGGAGGGCTGGGGAGAAAAGCTCCACAGTGCAATTTAAAAGAATTATAATTCAACATTGTTTACAAAGACTAAAACAATCACACAGGAGTACAATTTGTGGATACAATAAAATAAGAAAATAAGAAAAATATAAAACAAGCAAGAAAGATGAATATATGCTGTATAAAATATAGAAGAGAGAGAGCTCCTAATATGTATGTTACATAATAATGCATGAAAAATAAATTGCAGAATAAATAATAAGC
Source organism: Protopterus annectens (assembly GCF_019279795.1). Taxonomy (NCBI): domain Eukaryota; kingdom Metazoa; phylum Chordata; order Ceratodontiformes; family Protopteridae; genus Protopterus; species Protopterus annectens. The sequence continues at coordinate 83,707,855 of NC_056741.1, forward strand.
TTTAGAAATGATATACACTTTCTGGCAAGAAACGTAGGTAGAAAATTTCAGTCATAATTTTTAGGACAGATAAAGGTTAGTGTAAGAATAGAGAGAAAGAACATTAGAAGGTTAAGGAATTATAGAAAGGTTAAGCTAGAAAGTAGGTAATGCAGGAAGGGAAGTAGGTAGATCAAGAAAATGTCTACTAAGACTGCGGAGAAGGGAATGGAAATGAGCACTAAGATGGTGTGGAGCATGGGCAGATCCAATTATTGGTTAGATGTTCCTTCGGCCTAGCCTTGACGGAATAGTAGTGAGGCATAATTCTGATTGATTATGGAATGTTATTCCATGATTTGTCAACACAGTGAGAGTACAGGCTAACACTGTTAGATCTTTAAGGCTTGAAATAGATACTAGATACTTTCAAGAAGAGTGTAGGTCATGAGATGGAATATAGTGTTGAAGTAGTGATGGTACAGTTTCTGAAAATGAAGAGTGATACGGTATTTTGTGTGTTAGTGTTAGTTGATTAAAGGTGAGAGGGTGGGGTAGTTCAAGCCAATTAGCCAATTTAGGGAATTGTGAGCAGAGCAATGGTAAGAGTAGTGGGTTGGCCTGTTGCAAATGTAGCTATTTTATTATAACATTGGCTAAGTTTTGCTTTGAGGAAAGAGTGAAGATTGGTTAGACTAGGTGAAGCATATAGAAGGGAGGGTAAGGGACAGGTAGTGGCAAGGGTTACTCTTGCAGAACTGGAGATGAATTTCTTAGCCCTATAAATCATGCACAATTTTTGATTGTTTTTTTTTTTTTATGTTTTTTTATGTTTTTTTTTATGTTGTTTCTGATATGCAGGTCAAACTTAAAATGGTTGCCGACAGTTACAACTAACAGTTTTGTGTGTGACACCACATTGACTGAAGTATTGTTTAGAGAAGTAATAACAAAGCTAGAAGTATTTGGAGAAAATTATTTTGGTAAAAATAGTAGTGGTTTAGTTTTTTGGGGAGGTTAAATAGTAAATAGTTTTTGGTGACCCAAGAGTCAATGGAACTGAATACTTCTTGAGTTAAGCTCTGTAGATGATAAAGATTCCTGGTGCAGCATATTAATGTAGAGTCATCAGCATATTGAATTAGGGTGGCTTGTTTCGTAGTAGTATTAAGATGATTAATAAAAATGTTATAGAGGACTAGACCTAGTATTGAGCCTGAGTACCCCGTGCTGACTGGTAAGTAAGGAGAGAAGCTAGACTTCCATTTGACAAACTGATATCTGTTATAGAGGTAGCTAGTGAAGCATTGTAAGGATGTTTCAATTAAGTCCAGAAGACATGGTTGGGATAAGAGTTGGGGTGAGAGACAGTATCAAAGGCTTTGGAAAGATCTAAGAACAGAGAAGAGACAAAGTTTCCTGAGTCACAAGCTTTGTTGACAGTGTCAGTAAAGAATAGTAGAGCAGTGATAGTACTGTGTTCTGGTCTGAATCCATGTTGGGTGGGAGAAAGAAGATTATTATAAAGTAGGTATTGAAAAAGTTATTTATGGATACATTTTTCTAGAAGTTTTGATAGTGGCAACAGAATAGCAATTGTTCTAAAGTTAGAAATTTCTGTGCCAGTGCCACCTTTGTGGAGGATAAGGATGAAGGATTTTTTCCATAGGGAGGGGACATAACTTTTTCTGAGAGATCTATTAATGATTATGGAGACATGGTAGACAGAATCAAGATATATTACTGCAACACTGCCTACTTTTCTTTTAAATCAATCAGCTCTGAACTTATTAAAGCCAGGAGGAAGTACGTTGGTATCCTTTATGTGTGATTTAAGCCAGGTTTAAGTAATTACTAGTATTTCAGGAGGTGGTGCAGTTATCCAAGCATGCAACTTAAAGATTTTGTTGCAACTGCTATGTGTGTTTACTGAGATAAATTTAAGCATATTTCATGAACCTAGACTATGTGTTGATGATGGGAATTGAGTGATGTTGGGACTAGGGTTAGGGTGGATCTCACCACAGAGCTGGAGGAATTACAAGATTGTATAGTAAAGGTAAGATTTAATTTTGGTTAAATTGTCAGTAATTTTAATGTTAAACAGGTATAACTGTGTTGAAACAGTTTAGGTTTAAAGAACAATATATTGTCCAATATGTTGTCTGTGTGAAAGAGATGAGCAGTGATTGGTAGGAAGTAGTTGTTGTGTCTTTCGGCTTTTCCCGGTTAGGGGTCACCACAGCGGAACTCCGGTCTGCTAATGATTGGCAGTAGATTTTTACATGCTGAGTTGCCAGCTCTGACGCACAACCTTCAACGAAGGTACCCCCATTCACGCATGTCTCCACACAGAAGACGCTCTAGCTGCGAATCGAACAGGACAGCGTCTTACTGTGAGGCGACAATGTTACCGCAGCACCACCGCCGCAGTACAATTGGTAGGAAGTAGTGATTTGTGTTATTGGTGTAAGAGGTAATGTCTGTTGGAGAGCTTAGCAAAGGTTGGCTAGGGACTAAATATGGTGAAAGTGAGGAAAGGGAGAAGAGCATTAGTGAAAGGAGAGCAAGGAGAACCATTTTAGATTAAGTTTTATTAGAGAGGTAATCAGAAAAACTACCTACGTGGATAATTGGAGGAAAGTAGTAAAGGTATAGAAATGAATGAAGGGGAGTAGTATGCACATAGGATGCTAGGGTGATATTAATAGAAATATGTTGAGAGATGGATTGTATGGATAAGGAGTGTGGAGCGGTATAGAAATGAATGAAGGGGAGTAGTATGCACATAGGATGCTAGGGTGATATTAATAGAAATATGTTGAGAGATGGATTGTATGGATAAGGAGTGTGGAGCTAAGAGAAGAAGGGGTGTGGATTGGTTTAAATTTAGAGGTAGTGGGGGCAGGTGTGATTTGCGGGCAGGGTAGCGGAGAGAAGTGATCCTGGAGGGTGAACGGAGTGGGATGATACCCCAGAGACCGATAATCTTTACTCAGAAAAAAAAACTACCAGTGAGGCAGAAGCAAATCTATATAAATGATGGTTATGAGGCCAGTTAAGTATTGGGAGCACAGTAGTCGGGTATATAAGGTTACATACACACATTAAAGAATATAAGCTCAAGGTCATTCTGTATTCCTCCTTAACAAAGCACGGTGGAATCAAGAATTGCTGCAAGGGTAATTCTTAATTAGCCTTCTAGAGCTAGGGCCTTTAGGCAAGATGTACTGTACAATTCTTCCTTAAAAACAAACAATACATTTTGATTGTTCTAATGTGATAATAATTTTGTTAGTTTTCTAATGGAATTTTCAAGTTAACCATCTGTAATCACAATACCTCATCACTAAAGAGTAGTCATGTAACTTCTACTGTACCTAATACAAACTGCATCTCTATAAACAAAGTAGCTTAATATTCTCACATCACAATCTAGGAATAGACAGCACTGTGCAAGTTCCATGACTTCACCTTTAAAGCTCTCATGGATAAAAGTTACCTCAAGCAGTCTTAAGAACTGCAGCATGCTCACTGAGGACTCTGTGCAGTATTCCTAGTTCAGTGGCTTCACATATTTGTTGCAGTGATCGATGCAGAATGCTGCTATGAGATTATGCAAGTTACGGACTGTCAGGATGACTAATAATGTGCAGAAAACCTTTGGGTGAATATCCTCCTACAGCTACTACTCTGTTAAGGGGTTTACACATATGTACATGAGTTTGTTCATATACACAACTCTATAATGTACTCATTTGCATATAAAGAGTTTAAATAACCCTGAAGTTACACCAGAAAAACAACATGTTTCAGTCAGAATACTGAGATACGAGAGGAGGTGAGTTTGCTTCTACATACCCGGACATTTTTACTGGAGTGGTTGCTTGGGTAAATGTTTCAGTATGATGCTTTTGCCTACCTGAACATTTTACTGAAGGGGTCCACTTGGGTGAAATGTTTTATTTTAGTGCTTGTGCATACCTGGACATATTACTGAATGGGGTCGTTTGGTGAAATTATTTTAGTACTTATGCATACATGGACATATTACTAAAGGAGTTGTTTAGGTGCAATGTTTTATCTTAGTGCTTGTGCATGCCTGGACATATTAGTAAAGGAGTTGTTTAGGTGCAATCTTTTATCTTAGTGCTTGTGCATGCCTGGACATATTAGTAAAGGAGTTGTTTAGGTGCAATCTTTTATCTTAGTGCTTGTGCATGCCTGGACATATTAGTAAAGGAGTTGTTTAGGTGCAATGTTTTATCTTAGTGCTTGTGCATGCCTGGACATATTAGTAAAGGAGTTGTTTAGGTGAAATCTTTTATCTTAGTGCTTGTGCATGCCTGGACATATTAGTAAAGGAGTTGTTTAGGTGAAATCTTTTATCTTAGTGCTTGTGCATGCCTCGACATATTATAAAAGGAGCTGTTTAGGTGCAATCTTTTATCTTAATGCTTGTGCATGCCTGGACATATTAGTAAAGGAGTTGTTTTTGTGCAATGTTTTATCTTAGTGCTTGTGCATGCCTGGACATATTAGTAAAGGAGTTGTTTAGCTGCAATCTTTTATCTTAGTGCTTGTGCATACCTGGATATATTACTAAAGGAGCTGTTTAGGTGCAATCTTTTATCTTAGTGCTTATGGATGCCTGGACATATTAGTAAAGGAGTTGTTTAGGTGCAATGTTTTATCTTAGTGCTTGTGCATGCCTGGACATATTACTAAAGGAGTTGTTTAGGTGCAATGTTTTATCTTAGTGCTTGTGCATGCCTGGACTTATTACTAAAGGAGTTGTTTAGGTGCAATCTTTTATCTTAGTGTTTGTGCATGCCTGGACATATTACTAAAGGAGTTGTTTAGGTGCAATCTTTTATCTTAGTGCTTGTGCATGCCTGGACATATTAGTAAAGGAGTTGTTTAGGTGCAATCTTTTATCTTAGTGCTTGTGCATGCCTGGACATATTAGTAAAGGAGTTGTTTAGGTGCAATCTTTTATCTTAGTGCTTGTGCATGCCTGGACATATTACTAAAGGAGTTGTTTACGTGCAATGTTTATCTTAGTGCTTGTGCATGCCTGGACATATTAGTAAAGGAGTTGTTTAGGTGCAATCTTTTATCTTAGTGCTTGTGCATGCCTGGGCATATTACTAAAGGTGTTTTTTAGGTGCAATGTTTTATCTTAGTGCTTGCGCATGCCTGGGCATATTACTAAAGGAGTTGTTTAGGTGCAATCTTTTATCTTAGTGCTTGTGCATGCCTGGACATATTAGTAACGGAGTTGTTTAGGTGCAATCTTTTATCTTAGTGCTTGTGCATGCCTGGACATATTAGTAAAAGAGTTGTTTAGGTGCAATCTTTTATCTTAGTGTTTGTGCATGCCTGGACATATTACTAAAGGAGTTGTTTAGGTGCAATCTTTTATCTTAGTGCTTGTGCATGCCTGGACATATTAGTAAAGGAGTTGTTTCGGTGCAATCTTTTTATCTTAGTGCTTGTGCATGCCTGGACATATTACTAAAGGAGTTGTTTAGGTGTAATCTTTCATCTTAGTGCTTGTGCATGCCTGGACATATTACTAAAGGAGTTGTTTAGGTGCAATCTTTTATCTTAGTGCTTGTGCATGCCTGGACATATTACTAAATGAGTTGTTTAGGTGCAATCTTTTATCTTAGTGCTTGTGCATGCCTGGACATATTACTAAATGAGTTGTTTAGGTGCAATCTTTTATCTTAGTGCTTGTGCATGCCTGGACATATTAGTAAAGGGGTTGTTTAGGTGCAATCTTTTATCTTAGTGCTTGTGCATGCCTGGACATATTACTTAAGGAGTTGTTTAGGTGCAATCTTTTATCTTAGTGCTTGTGCATGCCTGGACATATTACTAAAGGAGTTGTTTAGGTGCAATCTTTTATCTTAATGCTTGTGCATGCCTGGACATATTAGTAAAGGAGTTGTTTAGGTGCAATCTTTTATCTTAATGCTTGTGCATGCCTGGAAGTATTAATGGAGGGGTCACTTGGGTGGATGTTTCATTTTTGTGCTTGTGCATAATAAGAAATTTTACTGAAGGGGTCACTGAAGGAAATAATTTGTATGTCAGGGAAGGGCTTATGCATACATGGTCAGATTGCTGAAGTAATCACTGGGCACAATAATTCATTGTGTCATTTTAGTGCTTGTGCATACTAAATACAAATTAATGAATAGGTTGCTGGGGGAAATAATTCATGTGTATGTCAGGGAAGTGCTTCTGCATATTTAGACAAACAAGGTTGCAGATTGCAACTTCAATATCAAAGGTGAAGCATTAAATTTAGCAATGGATGTGCATACCACAGGGATCTCAGACTATGAGTTGCAAAACCACCTAATTAGCATACTATACTTTACAACACGTCTCATTTGCATGTCGTAATTTTTATTGCCTTGTGTGTTAGCGTAAATGGCTTCTATGAATTTAGCCTTTGCTACTTTCATTTGTAAGCATCAGGAATACCCCTATTGCATTTCCACAAGCCACTATGAATACCACCCATTGTGTTTTTCAGTACTACTTTTAAAATGTATGAGTGATGCAAATTTATAAGTCCCAAAAGGCAGCATCAAAAATAAGCATGTTGATACTTCAGTATAAACATGTGATATCAGGTTAATAGTTTTAAACGACTGATTATCAACATTAGGAACCTTGAGTAATATACCCCATGTTAATTTCTCTCCTATATCTATCAATCCATCTGTCTTTCTATCTGTCTGTCTGTCTCTCTCGAACTGTTGGTTTCACTACTTAAACCAAAATACCACAATGCAGAAAGATAATGTCCAAACACATAAAGGCAAAAAAAAAACCCTCTAAACTGTAAGGACTTTTACAGGAGAACAAGCTCCCTAATCTAGGGAAGGGCAAGGTCCCACACCCACTGAACTTATATAAACCATCTCTGCAGTCAGAAAAACATGAAAAGGGGAGAAATCTCCCAAAAGATGGCACCCTTACTGCTGTTACCCACTAAAAATTGATTATAACCATTTGCTACTGTTTCCAAATCAGTATTATCTTTTACAATCGTATATACCTTATAAACCAGACAGAGTTCACTTGTAAGTAATATGTAAGAAATAAAACATAATGATAGGTCAAATAGCTTTTCTGACTTATTCCAGGTTTTCTGGTTTAATTATTTTTCTAGTAAAGAATAAGTGTACCTTTTCATGTTTTTAAATAACTTGCCCCAGTGTTTCAAGATTGTATTCAATGATAGTTCACATTACTGAAGCATAAACTGCTACAATGATGTCATTCCTTCTCTGGAGAGACGGGTTATGCTGCAAAGAATTTGATGGGCTATAGAAAATGTTTTTTTCTTTTGACTGTGGTAAATATACTCTGGTTAAATGTAAATTAGTAAGTGGGTATTTAGAGCATGTGTGAGAAATAATTTACATATCCAGAGCATAAAATGGCTCATCAAATTAATAAATATCCATAACAGAAATAGTGTACTCTGCTAACAATGTGGACTATAACTGCAAGGCACTCAGATATTACATCACAAGAAAATTACAATAATTTTGGCAACATTATTAATTATAGCATCCAAAAATGCATGTTGTTTGGCATAAGTATATGTGAAGTTTAAACAAGACAATAAGGTGGAACAACATATTTAATAAACTCACAAAAGGACAAAAATATACACTATGCTTTTGAAAAACAATAACACGTCAGTAATCAATCTTGTTTAAGTAAAGCATGGAACAATCTTACAAAACTAATCAAATCAGAGACTATGTAACTAGACAAACATCTAAAACACAGGGCAAAGAGACAGGCAATGAGAGGGTGCACATCAGTTATGTCACAAAAGTATAGCAGCAGACATTCATTAAAAATACAGTAATGTTTGATCCATGGTTAATAGTGATTCCCGTAGAGCTTCCTTTAGATTTAATCTAGTCTGAACTGCTTGACTCTTTAAACAGAAGAAACAAACCAGATGACATCTCAAGTGGGTAAAAAAAATGCAAAAAAATAATAAATAAAATAAATGTAGAAAAAGAGAAGTGAGCCAACCTTCACCTTACTGTGCATCTCAAGTAAAAGAAGGTGTTCCATTTCGCAACTCCGTATTTATATAAACTAACTGTACCCGCTCACAAAACGTGGACAAAAATGAAATTCAGATATGCATTGTACCAGTGTTAGCACAGAATGAGAAAGCATGCCAGCAGTGCTTTCAATTAAAAGCAGACAAGGAGTTCAACATCAGGGAATTGAAATCAATGAGACTGAACATCATCCACTTTCCACTCAACCAATTGTAAAGTAAACAGTACAGTGGATAGCAATGTCACCTCATATCAAGAGGTTCTCTGATTCAGTTCTCAGCTAGAGTGCCTTCTTTGCAGAGTCTCCAAGTCATATCTGTGTTCATGAGGGTTTCCTTCAAGTGCTGTGTTTTTCTCCCACATTCCAAAGACATTCAATAGGTGAATTGGACACTCTAAATTGGCCATAGCTGTGAGCGTGCATGTGTGTGGCATAGAAGAACAACTGTACTAGGGCTAGCAGGTGCTGTGAACCTTGGGTCTAGATGATTGTTACTGTTGAAGTAACACCTCGACCCCATGTGCAAAACTGGGAAAAGATGTGTATGGATGGATAGATTTAATAGCAGATACCCTTACAAATAAATGTTCATTCATTTTCAGAAAATCTTAGGCTAAAAGTATTAGTTTTGCTCATTACCAATGATTACCAATCATAAGAGATGAAATAATAAACAGATAAAATGATAGAAACTGTGAGGAATACCAGCACCTCTGGACATGACAAATTATATTAGCAGTTTCCTCCATAAAAAAGTGATACTAAGTAAACAAACGTTCTGTGGTTATTTGTTAGGGAAAACATGTCTTTCATGGACTGCTGGTTTGTTAAACTACAAAGAAATCAAACATCCAAATTTCAAACCTATAAGGCAAGAGCTAATGGACATACAATGTACACACCCCACTGGACTCATATTAACATTCACTTTCCAGGGCTGAGAACTCTGAAAGTGATTATTAATGGATGTGTTCCTCCTTCCAAACCTTTTGTTAGTCTTTATTCCTTTGATGAGTGAATGTTCAATTACATTGCTTTGTAGAGTTACAGTGCAACATCCCTACAATACAATAAAAAAGACATACATATCCATTTGATAATATGTTTCTGCATGCTCCAGAAGTCTGGTGTCAAGCTGTGGTGGTTCCCCTGCAGAAGGGACCTACTGCCTCTGACCAATTCCAGATTGATCATTTTCCCTTGTATCTGATGAAAAATTCAGCTTATCTTAAAAATCACTGGCAACACAACTATGGACATGAACAAAAATGCCACCAACACAGGAAAATGACTGTCACACTTCTTGAAAGCACCAAGTCTAAAAGCATAACAACAAAAATTATGAAACTTTATCTAAGACAGGTTGGAATATGGTATTACTATTACTAAAATAAAATATCAGCATCATCCTACTCACCTAAAAGCAGTATGCTTTGTAGGCAGAAATTAAGTGGGCTGTGGTAAACAGGATCCAAACATCATTCTGCTCTTACATATTTTCTTAGTTTTAATTTCACGGAGCTCAAATGGTTTGTAGAGATAGTGTAATCAAAACTAGTTATTATATACTATTATGAATTATATGCTCCCAATATACAAACTGCAAACAATAGTAGTTAGAAAGATGGCACAGGTCTAATTTTCTGATAGCTAGTATGTCTTTTCTAAAAGAGCAATGGAACATCAGATTCCAAACCAAACCCTGAGTCTGAGGGCATTGTCCCAATGAAAGGGAATGAAGGCGCTTTGCTCCTTAGGAAGTATGTTTTAATCTGTTTGTCTTTGATTGCCAGATGTCTTTGCTAGCAGCAAATCTGCTTTTGTCTGGTTTTGCTCATTGACTCATGATTCTGTGAAACATGATCTTCAGTTGCATGATGCCCCTGTTTAGTATGTAAACAAAAATAAATGGCAACATTAAGAACTATTTTTAAGTTAAAACTGTCTTAAGTTTTTCTTGGGAGTGTTTGCATATGCATTCTTATGACCCAAGAAGACTTCAAAGAGTTTTTCCTCAGGTAGTTGGAAAATGTTGGAGGTGTGACAGGGAAGAATGAGGTATATCTGAACATGTTTTTGGGAGATGTAATGAAATGGCAGATTAAATAAAATCCCCACCATCAGAAGTATCAGGGAAACAAATAGTTAACTTAGCAAATTATTCTTTTGAGTTGGGACACAGGATCTGAATTGTCTAGACATAGTAAGACCTTATTAAGTTTAATTTTGTTGGCTGACAAAAAAGCAATTACTCAAAAATGGAAATCAGTATCTAAACAAACTGTATTTGAAGTATTGAATATAGAAAAAGAGATAAAAGAACTGGAACAGGGATCTTTAGGAAAGGGAAGGGGCAAATCACATTGAAATAAATGGAATTTGTGGGACCATTACATGTAGAATAATGATCAGGAGAAGTGAGGTTTAAAAGAAGGCACAACATGAGTGCTTTATGTAAAGTTGAACTGACAGTTGTTATAAAGAAGGAAAACATGTATTGTATAATGTGTGTAAATGGAAAAAAATATTAACATGGTTTGTTTTCATTTCTATTAATGCATCTATGCTGTCTTAAGTGGTATTTTAATAAAAGTGATTAAAAAAGAATTTCTAGGTTGCAATTTTGGATCAGAAAATGCTTAATCTATTTCCTAATTTTAGGTTATCTTCAGCTTTATGAAGAAGATAATTTCATCTCATTAAACATATCAAGCATTTACTGTACAACAGTTATAATTGTTATTTACATGTGATATTTTGAGTTTTTTTAATGAGTATTTTCTCAAAACAGTTAAAACATAGTTTATTTATTCCAGAATTCAAATTGTATATCTGTCCTGAAAACTGGAAGATACACCGAGAAAAATGTTACATGTTTTCAGAAGAACTGATGGACAGAGAAGCTAGTCAAGCTAAATGCAAGGAACAAGGGGCAGCCCTGGTGGTTATTAATGACAAAAACAAACGGGTAAATAAAATAGCTTAAATATTAAATACATGTCCTGAGTAATTATCTGTGGCCTGAGAACACATTGCAATGAAAGTGAAAGATCAGCTGTAAAAACTATGCTATATCCTAAAACAAGTATGTTTGTATACATTTTTAAGCATAGGGTATGTTTTTGATTACAAACTCTTCCAAAACTGTAAAAAAAAAAACAAAAAAAGTAAAATAATTACAAATATCTGAAGGTGCATTTGGGATATAAAAAACAATATATTGAATTATCTATAACATACTGTATTGGCAGTAAGGCTCTCCCATACTCCACATATAGGACTCTAAAACCAGTATCACCACTGCGCAAAAGCCATGATCCTAGCCCTAAACCTATTTCTATGCCCAAAGCAAACGCCAGCAATAACCAGAAACAAAACTACATCCTAATACCAACACTGCCTTTAAACTCAGAACTGTTATTATTTTTCTTTTATATATTATCCTGTTAAGTAAACTGCTTATCATGGACCATTTTCAGGAATGACACAGGCAATAAGGGTAAACATAAATGCAACACATGGAAACACACACACACACACACACACACACACACACACACACACACATCTATTATCTATCAGTCTATATAGACAATTTGGGTTAGCCTGTCAACCACCACAATTTTTGATAAATGCAAGGAAACTGAAGTACCTGCGACAAGCAAACTTCACAGATGGAGATGAGAGATCAAGATTGAACTCCAAGCCCTGCAACTCCGAGATAGAGACCTTAAACACAAAACTACTGTGCTGTCCTACTACAGTACAAAAACAGTTTCTGAGGTATTTTATTGAAAGTAATATTTGAAGAAAGGATATAATAACATAACTTATATTTGACCAAAAGGAGGCAAACTTCCTTCAGCTAAAATTCCAATGAAAAAGTACCCTGATCCCACGTTTTGTGACAAAAAATTAATTATCAAAATATATTGTGCATTTAAGCAGTGCCTATCAACATTTAGCATTAATAAAACAGACAGTGCATATCTTAATGCAGCATTATTAAAATAGAAATAGAAGTACTCCATATTTAAATGTATCATTATTTGAATAGAAATGACAGACACATATTACTCTGTGCATGTGAAAAAATGTGTAAAGGAGGACCACAGTGTATGCTCAGCGCACAGCATTATAATTAGGAACTAGAGGGAACTTTCATTTCTTGCTTCTGATGCAGTGCTGGTGAACCATATAGTTTTACTCGTGCTCTCAATGATTTAAAGTGCATTGGATATATCAGATAGGTGCTACTATTCTACTTAACCTGCTTTTTTTACCAAACATATAGTCATAACTATCAAATGTGATACTGCTGAACTAAACTTCATTAATTTGACCATAAGGAAATTATACCCCTGGAGAACCACTTTGCAAGCTGACAAGTATTTATTGTCTATTCTTGCTCTCCTTATATACTATCACCTAAAATTAATACTGTTGTCAACATGCATGCTAGAATTTTTAGAATTATGATACATATTTCTTGTAAGTGTCTCTGGCAAGTGACTGTTATAATATAAGGCACAGGAATCTGTATGTCTTGGTTTGTTGATTTTATACTGTTATAGAAATACTTTCTGTGAGTATTTGAGAAAACAGACTGTATATAGTACTTGCCATATATGTCCAGCTCTGAGACATTAATTGCTGTCTAGAACTGATAGTAGTAATGAAGGCATTGGTGTTTTGTAGCATACAAGAAATCCGGGTTAAATTTCTCTACTTTCTAGAAAGTACTTACTCGTTTACCTACTAACACATTTGTGCACTGTCCTGTACTTTACACACAAGCCCTGAAGTCCTTACAAGGGTGTTCTGTAATAATTTGCCAAAGAACATCAGGGAACACTGGTGAAGGTAGAGGTACATCTGTGTATATTTTCTTAACCTCTATACCTCTCTCCAATATTAAGCACAGTTTAAGTTTAAATTTTCTCCCTTCATTTGCTGACTATTTCTTATACTGCCTATTTTCTTTTCTTTCAGCTGTACACTATAAAACTAAATATTTATGTATTTCATCGTCATCCGCCTTCTTGAAAACTTTGACAATATACTTGGTCAGGCCAGTCATTTAAGGCCATGACCCCCCCCCCCATCCAGTGGAAAAGACCATTTAAAGTATGATTAATTCTAAACTCATAATTATAAGTTACTGATGTCCTATCTATTTAATGTACCTAGCTATCCAACAGTGTGCACATTACTAGAAGACTCATGTCCCTTCCAATAAAACTAAATCAGGATAAGTTTTCTTCCAACCAATAGCATATCCTGCAAATAAAGATTAGGAAAATGTATTTCTTAAGCACCTCATTTCTAACAGTAACATCTTATATTAAGTAGAAAGTCTGAAAAAATACACTTTTGTTAACTTCCCTAGGAGAAAAAAAACTTGCATGTAAGTCAGCCTCCTAACTTAAATCAAGCTTAGTAAGTCATTTTATCTCAGTATACTGGCTGACATAGTACCGTCTGCTGCTATGTCCTTTGCCATCAGAAACACTGGCACAAAATGCACTTTAATTTTTTAGGTAGGTTAATCTCTGTAATATTGACTTAATAAGTTCACCTTTCTTCTAAATGTAACTTCACTGATTGTTTCTCTTGGAAATGTAATAGTCTTGTGTGTGAGCCAGAGTCCATTCCACCCTCATTACTATCTGGCTCTGCTATTACTCCCCTACCCTACCCACAATTCCCACCCACCCCCACTACACCTACAGTTATACTTCCATAACCTGCTTTCATCTCTCACAATTAACCAATAACTGCTTCTAGCAACACCTCGTCATCCAGCATAACTATTAGGACCTCAACCTGTCTAATACTCTTGCAACCTTCAATAACTCAGCCTAACCACCCTAAAACTACACCATAGTACACAGTAACCTAGCAACCTTACACTACAACAAAATACACTACTCCCACTATCACAAAGTACATGACATATCTTATATTCTTTCAAGAGCACAACTTTCTTTTGCACTCACTATAACATTATTTACACTTCTCACACCCACCACAATCTTACAGTCCCACTTACATACACCCAGTGTCTCTCTTGCACAAATCCACAACCACAGCAGTCCTCTAGCACACATTTCTCAACCATATTTCCCAAACTTTCTCCACACTCTGTACCAAACACATGCACCTTTAAACACTTAAAGCTCAGTAAGTCATCATTCTCCACCTACCTGCATACACACAAAAGGTTAGATATCTCTGCACCTATCTGTATACCATAACTAACATCCACCCTAATGCTGGCCTCAAGCACCAATATACAGTCAGAACCAACCTCACCCCTTCAGAACAACTCAAATCCTCACAAACTATGACTCAGTTAATGATCTATTTCTTCTAAACAAATTTTCAAGGCATATGCTGTAAGACCCATGATTTTCAGATAAACCTCTCACACAATAACCATCACATACTTTTAGTGGGTCTGTATCATAAAACCGAACGTCCACAACCGTGCACACCTAATGAGAGACCCATATATGCCGAACTACGAAAAACGAGAATGATCTAAACATCGAAAACCGTAATACCGAACGCATTTTAAACTACAACAGCGCCACAAAGGTAAGTAAAACACACACAATCAAACTTTATTAATCACACTTTTATATATATACCAATGCCAAGATCGCACTACAGTGGGGAAAATGATATATTTTCTCTTCCCCATGATCACCCTGCTGGCCACGGGAATTAGTTCAGCGTTATGGTTTTTTACATTTATGGCCTTCGCGCTTTTCGTTGTTTGGCGTATATGTGTCACTCATTAGGTGTTTGTGGTTGTGGACGGTTGAGCATCTAATATAGACCCACTTTTAGCTACTAAAACTAGGCTAAAGCAACAATAGCTAGTAATGAAATAATCCACCCTCCCCACCTAGATATAACATAATCAAGTCAAACAAACTAACTAAAAAAGGAGGCAGAGTCGCAATAATTTTTAAAAACACCCTGGAAGTAATCCAACTCCTGCAAACTACCACAAAATTTCAAAACACTGAAATTCTCATTACCCAACTCAGACTCAATAATACTAAATCAGTTTGCCTAGTAGCACTAGACATTCCCCCTGGAAACACTCTATCCACAACTGGAAAAGTTCTTCAGTGGTTGTATTACAATATAAAAAAGAGGCCACAGTCTTAGATGACATAAACATTGACTGGAAACCAGTAACAAATACTTCACCTGACATAAAATTACTTGGATTCTTACGACTATTAAATGTCACTACCAGGACCCTCAAAACATCTAGCAAAAAAATCACACTAGACTAAATTCTTTCAAATAATACCCACAACATCAATGCCACCTGACCATCTACCCACCTAAACTATCAGACAGTGGCTAAACATTCAGAAGCAAGCAACATACAAACAAGTCCATAATCTGCAGAATTTCAACCCTGAAAGTTTTATAACAATTCTAAAACGATATAACTGCCTAGAAACAGTATCACTAGATGAATCAGTTACATGTTTTAATTATATCTTCCTAAGCATCCTAAATAAGCAGGCCCCACTCAGAAACAAAAGTGTCAAGTCCATTCTAGCACCCTGGTTAACAAAGACTACAAGCAAGTACTATTAAATAGAGACTTGGCCTGAAAAACATATACAAAAAATAAAACTCAATTAACACTGCAGGACTGTAGGTATCTCAGAAATCTTATGAAAAACAAATACTTAATGACAAGAAAGAATACTTTTTAAACCTCAAAATACCCACCAAAATAACTCCAAAGTGTTCTGGCAGTCCTTAAAATCACTGCCTCTACCCAGGGCAACCCTCTTACCCCAACCATCCACAACCTCTAAATACCCAGGTAGCACAGCAACCTACTTCAACACCTACTTTGTAAATTCTCTTATCACTAATCATACAAAACTCCACCTGAACCCTCACTATTCCACATCCCCTACCAACAACAAATTGCCATTTAAACTTGATAGTGTACCCACCTCAGCAATAAAAAATACCTACTAAAAATGAAAACAACCACTTTACAAGCTGACAGATTTCCAGTAGAACATCTCAAAATAGTAGCAGAAGCTATAGCATTCCCAATCTCAGTACGTATCAATAGATTCATAAAAGAAAATCATGCCTCCAACATCTGGAAAATATCATACCTCATATACCTACATAAAGGTGGATATTTTACCAGCTTAATCAACTACTGTCCAATAGGCATCCTCCCACCTTTAGCCAATATATAAGACAAATGGCGTTTACATCATGTTATCGAAAGATGAAAATAGTGAATGCTATTTCATTAGCCCCAAAACATCTAAACATGAAAATATCAAACATTCAGAACAGCAAATTTTTTCCCATGGAAAAAATTCGCTGCTCCGAAACACATACACAAAACACAAGCACATCAAACAAACAGCAACCACACACATACACTTAAATTCGTACTTCTAACACTACACTAAACTAAACATACACTACTATCTACCCACTTACCTTAACCCAAACCCTAATCCTAAGGTCCATCACTATCTCACACTCACCTAACCCGCACCCTAACCCTAACTCATTTAAACCGCCCCTAACCCTAAAGTCTGTCACTATTGCACACACGCCTAACTCGTGCCCTAACCCTAACTCACTTAACCCGCCCCTAACCCTAACGTACAAACAATTGCACACTTACCTGAACCCAACCCGTAACTTTCCACCACAGCGCTAAGAATAGCGAAGCCACAGAAACGGCCAACCAAATTCTTTCCCGAGGAAAGAATTTGCTGTTCTGCAGCTTCGCTATTCTTAGCATTCGCTGAATAGTGTTCGATATCAGAACATTCAAAGTTTTAATACTTCGATGTTCTGATATAGACCCGAAAAATGTATACACACAGTTGCTCAAATACCTCACCAATACCTCACCATAACCTACTTTCATTGAATCTATATGTCTTTCAGCCTAATCATAGCATAACTACTGCCCTTTTAAACTTTAGAAACACAATTAATCAACTCTGAAACAATGGTAATCTAGTCTCAAGTGTCTTTGTAGACTTATGTAAAATGTTCAGTACTATCTCACACCAAAAACTCCTTGAGGAATTAGCCTCTCTATGCCTCAATACCTCGTGACTAACTAACCTGGATTTACAGCTACTTATCCAACAAAAAACAAGCCATGAAATGGTAACTAGACTATTTTGATTTCCTCACAGTTAGTTGGTGTCCCTCAGGAATCAGTTCTTGGACCCCAGCTTTTTTAATATCTTTGTCATTAATTGATACTCCTGCACAAAACAAGCTACTATGATACAATGTGATGATGTTACTCTCTTCTGCTCAACCCAAATGCTCTTAAATGCAAAAAAAAGAAAAAAAAAGGGGGATGCTTTTCATCCATAGGAACTACTCATATCAAAAACAATATTTTCATATCCTATCAGCCAGCAAAACAAAAACAGAATATGTCACACAGGCAAAGCTCCTTGGGGAAATGTTTGATGATAATCTCAGATAATGACCAACACCTACTTCAAGCCATAAAAAAAAAAATCTGGAAACTAGGATCAATCTACAGGGCTTTGACATACAATCCACCTCAACAAGCCATCAACTTATTATGGCCCATAAAATCAAATAACAGCACAGGAGACTCATTATATTCTTACCAGGTAGCAAAAATCTGGAACCAAATGCCCCCTGAAATAAGACAGGTAGACACACTCCATGGCTTCAAAACATCACTAAAGAAACAACTGTGATTGTGCTCATGCAATACCCCAGGTAACCTCCCCCCTATACTGAACCTGCACTCCACCATCAGAGTTACACTCCCTTTACTTAACCTTTCTGTACCTTAATCTTATGCAAGTAACCTTCTATCTCTGTCACTAAGAAATCTCACTGCATATTCTCTCACAGCAATTGTTTACACTATTTGCCTACAGACTGACACTCCACCCTCTACCTACCTTTTCACCTACAGAACTTCGATTTCCCAGGTAACTACCACTATTTCTATTTTCTCTCCCTAATGCCCTCTTAGGTTCTACCTCCTGCTAAATCCTTTGCTGCCTTTCCTATCCTTTTCAGTACTTCCAGCTAATAAGCATATTGCATAATATATCCACTGTATGTGTAATCTCTCTGTCTAACCAGCTACCTCATGAAAAACTGTATTTGCTTAAATTCATAGGCTGCTATATGTTATATAATGTGTTCTAGATGTATTCATATAACTGTGTTTTCATGTAAACTCAATGTATTTTACTAAATGTCATTTTTTTGCATTTAAGTATACTTGCCTAATATATGTAGCTTTTCTCCCCTGGGCTCTGCTGAAAATTGAATAAACCCCAGTCAGAACTTCCCAGTAAACAAAGAGAAATAAATAATAGATTAATGAAATACAGAGAGCTTCCATTATCACTCTTTGTCTCTTCTGTATTTCCTAATCTTCAACATAAGCTGCAATCCTTTACAGTTAATGGCCTGAGCTATACAGAGTGAAGCTGTTTGAAAATTCTGAAATATGATTGGTTGTTCACCAGTGCATACCGCTTGTAAATTGATTATTAGACATGGGAACAAACATTAAGAAATTTCTGAAAGAGTAGTTATTAAAAAAGAATGCTACATCTGCCATTTGCATCTGTCCATGCTGTTAAGCAGATTAAATAAAGTGAAAAAAGTCTGGTATTACAAAATGAAAGTCCAGCCATGCTCACATACCAAAACTGATACAAAAATAACATATATTTAAAAGTTATTAACATCACTCATTTTATGTTAATAGTGTGCAAGCACGGCCGCAGTGGTTCAGCAGTTAGCATTGTCGCCTTACAGCAAGCGGTTCTCCCGTTTGATTCTCGGTTAGAGCGCCTTCTGTGTGGAGTCGCATGTCCTCCCCGTGGTTGACTGACATTAAAGACATGCAGGTAGGTGTGTACGTGAATGGGTGTGCTTTCTTTGAAGGTTGGGCATCGGGCTGGCAACGTGGCAACTTAAAAATCCACTCCCACTTTGAAGGTTGGGCGTCGGGCTGGCAATGTGGCACCGTAAAAATTCACTCACAATCATTAGCGGACCGAAGTTCCCCTGTAGCGATCCCCATACTTCTCAAGTGCACCTCATTACGAGGAACATACCTCATTTAGGGTCTTAAAAAGTTCATGTTCCTCGAAGTTCCACATTGAAAGAGTCTGACAGACATATAGTGCTAGGAATTTTTTTAAGTGAAATCCATGGTAAATAGAAATTAATCATATTAATTCATTAAATGATCTTATTTATAAGTAAAACCAGCATATTTTAACCATCCTATGAGCTTCCTAGTTGAAGTTCTTAGTAAGCCATTAGTATGTGTTCCACATTTTGCCCATTTGTTCCACATTATGAAGGCAAGTGTTCCTCATTTTGGAGATGGAAGGTTGAGAGCTATGGCGACCCCCTAACCGGGAAAAGCCAAAAGACATTACTTAGTGTGCAAGCATTCTAAAGTAAAGAGTTTGGTGTAAACATACTCATGTTTCCCAGGGAAATAATGGATCCAGCTACACTACAATGATGTGTTTTGCAAATTACTTTTTACCAGTCGGGACATGAATATTTTAAAATGTGTTGTTACTTGCTTGCTATTTTTAGTGCATATATTGTTGATTTTTTACTACTGCTTATATGTGCCAGCACTTTAATAATAAACAAGGGAGTTTAATAATTTAGAACACTTTTTGTTGTTTTCCTTGTTAGAGAAAAGGAAAATCATTAATATTCTGGGCATCTACTTGCTCCAAGCCTTGTATAGTTTAAAATTCCATTCCAATTTAAGTGAAAATCTTGCTAATCTGTAAGTTATCCTTATCTGTGGCAGAGTTTTATTTGTTTAGAATACTTTATGTTGTTATCGAGTATGAAAACTGCTAGTGACCTTGACACCTGATTACTGAAGGCCTTAACATACATGTTTTGCTGATTGGTTGCTGTCTTTCAAATTGCAGTTTTACATTGTGCTATATAGCATGGCCTAGTGCAGTATTTTGCTAAACTGCTTGTTCTTAGCTGAACATACCTGCTTTACTTTTGAAACAGATTTGAATTGCTTTTACCTAATTTGACTGTCTACTTGTATCAATGACAGCAAAGGAATGATTCTTTCTAAGATCTATTGTCAGCTCTCAACTAACTAATTGGAAATTAGGGCGGCGCAGTGGTGCAGCAGTTAATGCTGTTGCCACACAGCAGGAGGTTCTCCAGTTCGATTCTCGGCCAGGGTGCCTTCTGTGCGGAGTTTGCATGTTCGCGTGGGTTTCCTCTGGGTACTCTGGTTTCCTCTCACATTCTAAAGACATGCTGCTGGAGCATTTCTTCCCGGGCCTCTGCTGAAAACAGCATCTGTGGAACCTAGTCAGACTTTCCCAGTCAACAAATGTTAAATAAATAAATATTACTGATCTGTTACTACTGATTTTATGCTCCAGAATTTTATTAATTTATAACACATTTTTCTGTTTGTTTTCTCCTGAGGGAAGGAAGATTGCTACTGCTCTAAGCCTTATACTTTTTAAGATTCATTCTGTAATTTAATTGCAAATACTACTAATCTGTGACTACTGCTTATTTGTGCCAGAGTTGTATTTATTTAAAACACCTTTTGCTGATATGTTTGTGTGAAAAGGAAACTTACTGGTGCTCTGGGAGTGTGCTTGATGTAAACGTTATACACTTGTAAGGTCTGTTGACATATATGTGCTATTTAGCTGCAAATACAGCTTATTTGTGCTAGTTGTATTCCTTCAGAGCAGTTTTTTTTTTAATTTTGGTGCAAAACAATGAATGTTATCTGTGTTTTGAATATCTTATTTTTGCAGGCCCTTCTACAGACAACTTTCAGATCAACCTTTCACTTTAAAGTTATAGTCCTACATTGCATGACCTACTGCTCTATTTGGCTGGACTGCTCTGTGCAGTACAAAGCTGCTAACTGGATTTGACTGGCTCTTACCTGATATGACTTTCTACCAGGCCCAACGAGCTATACTATATGAAGTGCTGGGAACCGTACAGACCATTTTTACAAGTAGTTGTTTTTAAATTGAGATAGCACTCATTGATATAGATGTTCTTTTTCTTAAATCTGTGTTTGTCACTCTCTGTAGGCGTATTTTCTACAGTGTTGCAGAGATACAACACACAGCTCTATATGCACAACTGAACTAACACATGCTACATTCTATCTAGTGAGCACCTGTTCTTTTCTCACTACCCGAGGTCCCCTTGTAGTCTAATCTTCAATTACCTGTACTTGGAGCAGCACTTTTCAAACCTGTGGAAAAATTGTAGTGACTTTTCCTGTACCCCTGTGTCACTGAGCTGCTAGTTTTTGCAGCCCCTTCGCCTGTACACTGAGCTGTGATTAACACAATACTTTTAAGTTTTGTGGCGGTCATGGCTATAACGTGTTTCTTTTTTACCATGTAGTACTGAGAACTTTGTCACTGGTTGTATGTTTTTGCTTTGACTGTTGAACTATTCCTGACAACACCGAACTGCCATTGCTATCTTTGTAACTGTCAGCTAAGCCTATAGCTATCATAGTATTATAAATCTCTTGTACTAATCATCCTCTTCTGAATTTCACACACCATGGGACAACAGTATGTGTCTAGTCTGCCCGTTAGTAACTTTGTAACAGTATAGAATTGTTGCATCCCACAAGCAGTCTTCTAGTGTTACCAGGCACAGAATATACTTATAAAAGGAGTTGATACATATTTGAGCAGGAGGTAAACCTCTCATGTGTGCCATGTACCCAGGTTATCAATGCTTATTCACTATACACTTATACCACCACATCACACACCTGAAACTAAATGTATGTATGCTGAGATAATAATCAAGTCCACCCCAAAGCCTTCTAGGTCTGTTAGGCAATATACTAATGTGTCTACACCTCAACAGTGCAATCACACCTCACTCACCAAATGCACTACTGTTTCCACACAATAAAGTAGTATGTAGAAGTTAGTAAAGAAGTCTAACCACTCTGCAACACATAGAAATGTCCTTGCCATAGCTGTATCATTAGTTAGACCTGACAAAACATTCACTAGGCCAAACAAAGACAGACTGATATCTGTCTCTCAGATGCAAGAATCTGTGATGTTCCCAAGGCTTGTAGAGCCCCTCTCCCCAAATATGCATACAAACTTTTGAAGCATATGAGGGAATGAAGGAACATGATCACTCCAGCTTGAATGTTATGAAGAGAGATAAGACTGAATTCTGTTTATATTTCTGTGGCTAGGAAGCAGCCAGAGAAGTACCCTGCTATCACTGCAAATACCCCCCACCTCCAGACATCCGCAATTGGTTCAGTAATTGGTCTCATTACAGTAGGGTCCAATGTTTGTCAACTTGGAGGGCCATGGTAAACAGTTTTACCTACTTCACTAAGGATAGTTTGTACCTATCTTCCCATTTATTCCACATCATGTCTTTTTCTAGGCATAGTCAGTCTCTTACAATTACCAGTCTAGCAGTTTCAAACCAGACTTATATTACTTTAACACCTTCAAAACATAGATATTTGTATAATTGTAATGTGCTTCCAGTGTTGTCAAACACTCCTCTACCTTGTTTATATTTCTACTTCTCACCTAGACCAACTGCGGAGGGTGCCCCTGCCTCTTGTGGAAGTATTGCTTTTTATTCAGAATTCTATTGTGTCACATCTAATACCAAAACTACTGTTATACAATGACACCCCCCCCCCATTAATATTCAAAAACGTGCACGCTCATTGGTCAGCATGCTCATCGTAAATCAGAGTTATAGTAATGGAAAAAGGTCCGGTCGCCCAGACTTTTTCCATTACTATAACTCTTTTTTTACAACAACGGAGAATGCAAGATCTCCATTGCTTCACACTGTCTCGCTATGTTAAATGAGTTTAACATAGCGAGACAGCTTTAAAAAAAGCAACGGAGATTCTCAGTTGCTTTTTTTAAAGCTGTCTTGCTATGTTAAACTCCTTTAACATAGCGATACAGTTTGTAAAAAGCAACGGAGATCTTGCTTTCTCCGTTGCTTTTCTCAAAACTGTCTCGCTATGTTAAATGGGTTTAACATAGCAAGACAGCTTTAAAAAAAGCAATGGAGATTCTCCGTTGCTTTTTTTAAAGCTGTCTCACTATGTTAAACCCATTTAACATAGTGAAACAGTTTGTAAAAAGCAACGGAGATCTTGCTTTCTCCGTTGCTTTTGCCCAAAGCTCTGATGTACTGCGAGGGTGTACACATGTGCAGTACATCAGAACTGCCACAGAATACCAGACAGTTGCGAAAGGGCAGCTAGGAGACATTATACAATGCCATTATTTAATAAAAGTAATTATTTTTTTTCTTAAATAACGTCATTGTATAATGACACCCTCGTGACCAAACCACACCAACCCTGGGTAAATCCAGCATTACCCACACCCAGGCATGGGTTATTGCTATAGTAGGACCTCCATCTAAGTCCATCTTCCATATCATGGCCAGTTACAGTACCCTTGCCATGATTCCTCCAAGCCATGCAATCTGCCTAAGCAAATTAGAATCTCTAACTATTGAACCTAACCAATCCTTCTGGGTGATCTGAATTATTCAGCCATAAACTGGTTAATGTACACCACAAAAAACAAACCTGAATCCTTAATTTATGGATACCATAAATGCCAATTCACTCGACCAATTGTACTTGTCTACTGGGGGCTCAGTTCTAATAGGCCTTGTATCAATCTACACTATACCTGCAGTTTTCCACTTTTTTGTTGAAACTGACCACAGCCCTATATCACTCTCGATAAAATCCCATTCTAAGATACCTTCAAATCCTTCTGTCTTCAAAGACTTCTCCAAGGCTAACTTTCTAATACTAACTTCCATTGAAATGATATATAAAAGCTCTCCATCCCATGTTGATCCCAGTGGTAAAATAGGTTGTTATCTATTCCCATTTAAACTTTTGCATTGACGTTTCTGTTTTCATTCATTACGGAACTATGACAATCTCAGCAGGAACTAGGTTTTTGGAACCACAGCATCAAAAAGATCTACAACAAGAGAAAAAAAGAAAAAAAAAAAACCTGCTGGACCAAAAAAGTAAACTTAAATCCATTCACTTTAAAAGTGACAAAAAGAAGGCAAGTAAAAAACATAGGCAAAAGATCAACACTTTTAAAGCTAAGTATATAAGTTAAATATTGCTATCACAGCTAAAGATAACCATGAGGCATTCTTTAGATTGGTCAGGAACTTCAAATACAATTCCCAGCTTTGCAGTGAGTTGATATTACATGGAACCATCCATTCTGACTTCAAAGATATCATAAATTTGATCATGGACAAATTTAGCTTAAATGTGTTACCTCTGTCCCCTTCAGTTTTCTTCACACAACATCTAGCCAGCACCTTCCCTAACATAAGAGTATATTTCCTTATTAATATAAAACTCTTTTTCACTGACTCCCTTGTAAACCTATTTGACCTCAGTATCCGTACTGGTTATGCTCCTAATGCTTGGGGAACAGCTGCTATGGCTCCCTCCATAAAGATAGTCCAATAACTGACTCTAGGAACTACAGACTGATTTACCTTACTAGCCTCATTTGCTAAGTAATGGAATGTATCATCCTGGTATTCATAAATAAAGACATCAACAGTTTATAATCTCTTGACTTCAACCAGTCAGACTTTGTGAAGAACAGAGCCTTCCTTCTTTAACCTGCATGACTTATTTGAAATAGTTACATAGGCAAAGACTTTTGTAAAAGTATCTCACTCTGTGGTATCATAGATAAACTCATCCAAATAAATATAAATCCTTATGCAGCACATTGGATAATAAACTAGCCTATAGGTAGCCTGCATACAGAACTAATTCAATCTGAATGTGTGGCATTTTCCTCAAAAAAGGCTACACCAGTGGTATCCCCCAGGGTTCTATTCTGGGATTACTGTTCTTTGGGATATACTTCACCAGCATCAAAGCTAATGTTGAGAGTCTCTGACTGACTGAGTATGCTTATGACTGTAAGCATAAGGGTTTTAGAAACATTCCAGATGATACTTATATCCCCCAAATGGCCTTATCCATACAAAGTAATATGCTGTCTGGATGTTGAGTGATAGTGCTTCTGGTTATGGAGAGGTTTATAGTACTTGTGCCAGTGTCAGGGTCTCATCAGTTAGCACAATTGTTTCTGGTATTGGAAACTTAAGTTGTCCATCTACCTACTTAACTGAATAAACTACTGGAAACTTCAACAAGGTGTCTTTATTCCTCCTACTGGGAGGGTATCAGAGGGACAGTCTCCTTGATCTACTAGTTAAAATGATTTAATCTTGACTTTGTATTCTACTCCTTGTCATAATGTTTGGACAAGGACAAGCTTGTGCTTACAATGGCACTACTCAAGGTGGACTCACCTAGACAGCTAGCAGCAGTTACAGTTTTAGGAGTAACAGTCCTGTCTTTGTTTATTTCAAGACAGTGTATGTAAACAGTTCTCTTTTAAGTCAACCTAAATCAGTCAAAATAATTCCAGCAAAAGATTAAATTCTAACACTCTGGATGAAATTGGAGGCAATCATCCTACAACTGGTTAATTAATATCAACTACTTTGTGGCAACTCAAAATTTGTGTAACTGGAAAATTTTGTAGATTTGATTCTATTCATTCGAATGTGCAAAATAACAATGGCACGGCAAAGCATGTACAAAAATAACAATGCAAACAATTTTTTCCCTAAAGTTTTCAGGCATTTATATGCAACACTGCCTCCTTTCTTCTATAGCAAACATTCTTCTGATGATTGGATGTGCTACCTGTCAGTCTGCAAATAGTGCTAGCTCCATAATGTCTACAATTACTTTTGCCTACATTTATGTTTTAAACTTAAAAAGGTGAAGTTTGTGGTTTCCTTAGAAATCACTCCCATAGAACCATCAACCTTGTTCGACTACAGTTTAAAAATAACACTAAAAAGTGATCCTTGTCTAAACACAAGGCTCACTTTATGAGACTGCAAACCCATCAATTTAACAGACCTTCCATTGCCTCCATCCAAAATTCCCTCTCTGATTGGCTAAAAATGTCTGCTAAATGCAACTGCTTTGAATAATTTCCAGGTACTGATGCTTCACTAGTGCATAAAGGAGTACAGTACTCCTAGGTGTGTCATCCTTCAAATGAGACATTATACTGAGGTCCCATCAGCCTGTAGTGTGGGTATCTGAGGTGAGTGTAAAAGCTCCCACTACGTTTATAAAAAACAGAGTAGGGAATGTCCCCCATTATCCTTGTGAGATTTCTCTGGAAGTTTTCTTTGGAGATGTTCCTCTATTCCATTCTCCCTCTTCGTATATCCTTCCTAGAACTCCTGTCATCACTCTTAACCTCGCAGAACAATGGCATGGCACATACTATTCATATCATCGTACCTATCAACCTCTTAGAGCAAGAAATCTGGACAAAGTCATAAATAAAAGTGGGATAAAGGTCCAAAATACAGACAATTCTTAAATATTACTCTTATAAATCTAGAAAGCTGATAGAATAATGGGTTTTGCATTAGTATGAATTTTCTGAATGGTATGAAATCTGAAACTCAAATATCTGTCATTATTTTCTAACGTCAGTTATTAATGATTTTCGACTAATTTGCCAGAAAAACACAATTTTATGAAAAATGGACCACTGATATGAGGCATTGTCATCTGTAGTGAGAGTAGGGAACAGGTGGAGGAGACCCTGGGGAGGTGGAGATATGCTCTAGAGAGAAGAGGAATGAAGGTCAGCAGGACTAAGACAGAATATATGTGTGTGAATGAGAGGGAGGAGAGAGGAATGGTGAGGATGCAGGGAGTAGAGGTGGTGAAGATGGATGAGTATAAATACTTGGGATCAACAGTTCAGAGTAATGGCGAGTGTGGAAGAGAGGTGAAGAAGAGAGTACAGGCAGGATGGAGTGGGTGGAGAAGAGTGTCAGGAGTGATTTGTGACAGACAAGTAAAAGTAAGAGAGAAAGGGAAAGTCTACAAGAGGGTAGTGAGACCAGCTATGTTATATGGGTTGGAGACAGTGGCATTGACAAAAAGGCAGGAGTCAGAGCTTGATGTGGCAGAGGTGAAGATGTTAAGATTTGCACTGGGTGTGACGAGGATGGACAGGATTAGGAATAAGTATATTAGAGGGTCAGCCCAGGTTGGAAGTTTTGGAGACAAAGCCAGAGAGGCAAGATTATGTTAGTTTGGACATGTGCTGAGGAGGGATGCAGAGTATATTGGGAAAAAGATGCTAAGGATGAAGCTGCCAGGTAACAGGAAAAGAGGGAGGCCTAAGATAAGGTTTATGGATGTGGTGAGAGAGGACATGCAGGTAGTTGGTGTGACAGAGCAAGATGCAGAGGACAGTAAGAAATGGAAACAGCTGATCTGCTGTGGCGACCCCTAACAGGAGCAGCTGAAAGAAGAAGAAGGACCACAGATATGTGGAAAAAATCTGGACAGTTGAGAGGTATAGATATCATGCAACTGCTTATTATTATACAAGTTATATTGCAAATTCTTTGTACATCATCTCTTTATTTGTTTTTAACTTCTGCTGGTGACTACGCAAATTTTCAAGTGTAACACTTGAAAATACATATCAAAGGTATAAACACTGACAATATATTATACATATTTCTGCATTTTACATTTTAACTGTCTTGCTACATTGTGGCCCTAGTCATAATGGAAAAGGATCACAGCTCATCAGTCACTTACCTGGTCAACAAATGGAAGACTGAGCAATCAAAATTCTCTTTAATGAGAATCGAAGACACAAAATCAAAACCATGTATATTCTGGGGAGTCAGTCACTACTTGGATTGTTGTGTCTTTCAGCTTTTCCCAGTTAGGGGTCGCCACAGCGGAACTCCGGTCCACTAATGATTGGCAGTAGATTTTTATGTACCGAGTTGCCGGCTCTGATGCACAACCTTCAACGGAGGTACGCCCATTCACGCATGTCTCCACACAGAAGACGCTCTATCTGAGAATTGAACAGGACAATGTCTTACTGTGAGGCGACAACGCTACCGCAGCACCACCACCGAATAATAATCACTTTATGCAGTGAAACAAGCGAGTATCCAACAAAAGATGACCAGATAATTATCTCAAGGGTGTCACAAATGAGACAGCATCAATGCTGATAATATCCGGGGTTTTAAAGGTGGGGATAAAAGCCTTTTATTGAAAGAGCTACAAGGCATACTTCAGAAGAAAGGTCAGAAAAGAATGCATAAGTCTGAGTTTGGAAATGGGATAAAGAAAGAGAGCTGAGTTCACGGTGTAATTGATCACTGTGTGGGCAATTTACTGACTACTTTTGTACTGTGGAGTTTGCTCTGTTGTGTCAAGAAAGAAGAGGCTAAGAGTTAGTAACACACTTATGAGCAGAAAACTAAGGGGAAAAGACAATGGATTTAAAAACAAAAAAAGCACTAAAGCATTAGTAAACAAGAAAAGGGAAACAAAGAGCACAAAGAAAGGGGAGGGCTTACAGTCTTCATTTTTGGATAGGACTGAGAGATTGTAACAACATGAAATGCTAAGGCTTTCAATGCCAAGTCTCAGTGCAGATACTGAATGACCAAAATGCAAACTTATATATACTAAGTCTGAGATTGCAGTTTCTCAGAATATTCCCTTTTCCCTGAGGCATGGTGATTTTGGAGTCAGCATATATAAGTTCAATGGGAGGGGGGTGCCGTGATGATTGCCCCCCTGCAAAAAAAAAAAAAGTTTAAAGGAGAAAAGTGATGTTTGATATTTGCTTTCTTCTATATTTCTGTCTTTTTTCAGTATTTTGCGGCAAGTTATTTCAACAGGGGAGCTCTGGCAGACAAATATTTTGATCAAGTAGAAAACAATGTGAAGGGTAAAGGTTACTGGAGAAATTTCAGCCCACCAAGTGATAACAATTACTAAACAATTTTCATTCCAATAATTTAATGAATGCAATGTTTTCCTGATTCTTTCATAAAACACTGGCCTGTTTTTTTGACCAATGTTTACTGCCAGGAGCACATTAATCCTTTTCAAGTACTTTGGAAAAGTGTTTTGCTTTGTATCTTTATACAGCTGTGACAATGTGAGGTATTTCCAGCTATGTCAGGTGAAGTAGGGCAGTGGATG
Organism: Protopterus annectens; assembly: GCF_019279795.1. Taxonomy (NCBI): domain Eukaryota; kingdom Metazoa; phylum Chordata; order Ceratodontiformes; family Protopteridae; genus Protopterus; species Protopterus annectens. Next base: position 83,737,181 of record NC_056741.1, read on the forward strand.
TGTAACATATGCCAACACAGCTAGCTGGAATTTTGTAAAGAATTATATGTCATTTTTATATAAAACTGATTTGTACAGATGCTTATGTTGAAAAATGTATTCGTAAAGCTGCTTGTGTTAAAAATATAGCAACAGTGGGTTCTGACTGTATATTGTAACTGAATTAAATATACACCCCCGGATTCTGCAAGCCTTGCACAGCATGCAGGATTAGTACAGGAGCTCTAGCAGGCAATATGTCTGCCATGCAATCCAGGAATAGCCTGTAGGGGCGTGCATGAGCTCTCCTGCACCAGTCCTGCACAGACTCAGCCTCTGTATGCAAATTGCCCCATTAACAGGAGAAACCCATACAAATGAGGTGAATTTGTGATACAGGAAGCTGGAAAATGGCCATGCAGGAGTAGTGTAATCTGTAGAAATGTACTCAGTTAGTAACCAAGTACATTTCTGCAAATTCCAAAATGGAGCCATGACAGCTCCAAATAAAGGGGTTCATATCATTCAGGAAGCATGCCAATGGCCAAGTATAATGCCATTTGCAGTGAAAACAGTTTAAAAAATAAAAAAATCAACTTTTATTTTTTTTAGCTGATCTTGGCTGTTTACACATAGGGTAGCAGCGTGTAAATGGGATTGGGCTAAAAATAAAACAAAACCCTCAAAAAAGCATTCTAAACAAAATCACTATTCTGCCATTATAGTCATTGGCAGGCAGAAGACAACATTGCCAGTGAGTAGTGGTTGCTAAGGGGGGAGGCTCAGTGTGAGACATGTAACTATGCATTAGCAGGCAATCCTATGCAAATGAGGGTAATGATAGTGAATCCCAGTTTTCCCCAGCATGCTAGTCAGGTCCCAACAGTGTAAGAGCAGGAATAGCTTGGTGCAAGCCTAGGAGTTAGCTGACATCATAGGGGTGTGTGCCAGGCATACTGTAAGTGGATTGGAGCCCTGTGGCTTGGGTTTGCCCTTAGCTTAGCAGAGCTAAGCAAAGAGGTGTATCTGAGGCTGTCTAGCACTCTTTACATTGCCTAAGCGGGTGTGCGAGCCGCACGCTGGGTTTTAAAGGCAAAACAAAAGTAAACCAGGAAATAGCAGCTCTCTGCACATTTGAGCACTCTGATTGCACGGTGCACCCCTGGGCTTAAACAGAAAGGCAATGGGAAGGGAAAACAGCAGTAGGAAGGTAATTTAGGAGAACTAGCATAGCTGGCAGGTGAAATGTATCAAAATCAGCCAATTACATAGGCAGCAGACCAGCCCAGCCCAGAACACTTTTATAAACTATGCAAACACCTTCCCCTCTGGTTTTTCCCACACTCTACACCACCAGTGTATACAAGTGGGGAACGTTTAACAGACAAAACAACAAAATGATAGGGGCTGCAATAGCTATCATACAACAACTTGTGGAAGAAGCTGAGGGTGGTGAGGATGTGAATGCTATCGACCAACCCACAGTGAGGAGACGGAGGACAGTGTACAGACCCAGGGTAACCCACAAGGGGCTACATGAGCTGGAGATAGTGCTGTCTTTCAAATTGTAGTTTTATATTGTGCTATATAGCATGGCCTAGTGCAGTATTTTGCTAAACTGCTTGTTCTTAGCTGAACATACCCGCTTTACTTTTGAAACAGATTTGAATTGCTTTTACCTAATTTGACTGTCTAGTTGTATCAATGACAGCAAAGGAATGATTCTTTCTAAGATCTATTGTCAGCAATCAACTAACTAATTGGAAATTAGGGCGGCGCAGTGGTGCAGCAGTTAATGCTATTGCCACACAGCAGGAGGTTCTCCAGTTCGATTCTCGGCCGGGGTGCCTTCTGTGCGGAGTTTGCATGTTCGTGTGGGTTTCCCCTGGGTACTCTGGTTTCCTCTCACATTCTAAAGACATGCTGCTGGAGCATTTCTCCCCGGGCCTCTGCTGAAAACAAGATCTGTGGAACCTAGTCAGACTTTCCCAGTCAACAAATGTTAAATAAATAAATATTACTGATCTGTTACTACTGATTTTATGCTCCAGAATTTTATTAATTTATAACACATTTTTCTGTTTGTTTTCTCTTGAGGGAAGGAAGATTGCTATTGCTCTAAGCCTTATACTTTTTAAGATTCATTCTGTAATTTAATTGCAAATACTACTAATCAGTGACTACTGCTTATTTGTGCCAGAGTTGTATTTATTTAAAACACCTTTTGCTGATATGTTTGTGTGAAAAGGAAACTTACTGGTGCTCTGGGAGTGTGCTTGATGTAAACGTTATACACTTGTAAGGTCTGTTGACATATATGTGCTATTTAGCTGCAAATACAGCTTTTTTGTGCTAGTTGTATTCCTTTAGAGCAGTTTTTTTTTTAATTTTGGTGCAAAACAATGAATGTTATCTGTGTTTTGAATATCTTAATTTTGCAGGCCCTTCTACAGACAACTTTCAGATCAACTTTTCACTTTAAAGTTATAGTCCTACATTGCATGACCTACTGCTCTATTTGGCTGGACTGCTCTGTGCAGTACAAAGCTGCTAACTGGATTTGACTGGCTCTTACCTGATATGACTTTCTACCAGGCCCAACGAGCTATACTCTATGAAGTGCTGGGAACCGTACACTCCATTTTTACAAGTAGTTGTTTTTAAATTGAGATAGCACTCATTGATATAGATGTTCTTTTTCTTAAATCTGTGTTTGTCACTCTCTGTAGGCTTATTTTCTACTGTGTTGCAGAGATAGAACACACAGCTCTAAATGCACAACTGAACTAACACATGCTACATTCTATCTAGTGAGCACCTGTTCTTTTCTCACTACCCGAGGTCCCCTTGTAGTCTAATCTTCAATTACCTGTACTTGGAGCAGCACTTTTCAAACCTGTGGAAAAATTGTAGTGACTTTGCCTGTACCCCTGTGTCACTGAGCTGCTAGTTTTTGCAGCCCCTTCGCCTGTACACTGAGCTGTGATTAACACGATACTTTTAAGTTTTGTGGCGGTCATGGCTATAACGTGTTTCTTTTTTACCATGTAGTACTGAGAACTTTGTTACTGGTTGTATGTTTTTGCTTTGACTGTTGAACTATTCCTGACAACACCGAACTGCCATTGCTATCTTTGTAACTGTCAGCTAAGCCTATAGCTATCATAGTATTATAAATCTCTTGTACTAATCATCCTCTTCTGAATTTCACACACCATGGGACAACAGTATGTGTCTAGTCTGCCCGTTAGTAACTTTGTAACAGTATAGAATTGTTGCATCCCACAAGCAGTCTTCTAGTGTTACCAGGCACAGAATATACTTATAAAAGGAGTTGATACATATTTGAGCAGGAGGTAAACCTCTCATGTGTGCCATGTACCCAGGTTATCAATGCTTATTCACTATACACTTATACCACCACATCACACACCTGAAACTAAATGTATGTATGCTGAGATAATAATCAAGTCCACCCCAAAGCCTTCTAGGTCTGTTAGGCAATATACTAATGTGTCTACACCTCAATAGTGCAATCACACCTCACTTAGCAAATGCACTACTGTTTCCACACAATAAAGTAGTATGTAGAAGTTAGTAAAGAAGTCTAACCACTCTGCAACACATAGAAATGTCCTTGCCATAGCTGTATCATTAGTTAGACCTGACAAAACATTCACTAGGCCAAACAAAGACAGACTGATATCTGTCTCTCAGATGCAAGAATCTGTGATGTTTCCAAGGCTTGTAGAGCCCCTCTCCCCAAATATGCATACAAACTTTTGAAGCATATGAGGGAATGAAGGAACATGGTCACTCCAGCTTGAATGTTATGAAGACAGATAAGACTGAATTCTGTTTATATTTCTGTGGCTAGGTAGCAGCCAGAGAAGTACCCTGCTATCACTGCAAATACCCCCCACCTCCAGACATCCGCAATTGGTTCAGTAATTGGTCTCATTACAGTAGGGTCCAATGTTTGTCAACTTGGAGGGCCATGGTAAACAGTCTTACCTATTTCACTAAGGATAGTTTGTACCTATCTTCCCATGTATTCCACATCATGTCTTTTTCTAGGCATAGTCAGTCTCTTACAATTACCAGCCTAGCAGTTTCAAACCAGACTTATATTACTTTAACACCTTCAAGACATAGATACTTGTATAATTGTAATGTGCTTCCAGTGTTGTCAAACACTCCTCTACCTTGTTTATATTTCTACTCTCACCTACTAACCACTCGGAGGGTGCCTGCCTCTTGTGGAAGTATTGCTTTTATTTTATTCAGAATTTGCCATCTAATACCAAAACTGCTGTTATACAATGACCCCCCCCCATTAATATTCAAAAACGTGCACGCTGATTGGTCAGCATGCTCGTCGTAAATCAGAGTTATAGTAATGGAAAAAGGTCCGGTCGCCCAGACTTTTTCCATTACTATAACTCTTTTTTTACAACAATGGAGAATGCAAGATCTCCATTGCTTCACACTGTCTCGCTATGTTAAACGAGTTTAACATAGCGAGACAGCTTTAAAAAAAGCAACAGAGATTCTCCGTTGCTTTCTAAAGCTGTCTTGCTATGTTAAACTCCTTTAACATAGCGAGACAGTTTGTAAAAAGCAACGGAGATCTTGCTTTCTCTGTTGCTTTTTTCAAAACTGTCTCGCTATGTTAAATGGGTTTAACATAGCAAGACAGCTTTAAAAAAAGCAATGGAGATTCTCCGTTGCTTTTTTTAAAGCTGTCTCACTATGTTAAACCCATTTAACATAGCGAAACAGTTTGTAAAAAGCAACGGAGATCTTGCTTTCTCCGTTGCTTTTGCCCAAAGCTCTGATGTACTGCGAGGGTGTACGCATGTGCAGTACATCAGAACTGCTGCAGAATACCAGACAGTTGCAAAAGGGCAGCTAGGAGACATTATACAATGCCATTATTTAAGAAAAGTAATTATTTTTTTTCTTAAATAACGTCATTGTATAATGACACCCTCGTGACCAAACCACACCAACCCTGGGTAAATCCAGCATTACCCACACCCAGGCATGGGTTATTGCTATAGTAGGACCTCCATCTAAGTCCATTTTCCACATCATGGCCAGTTACAGTACCCTTGCCATGATTCCTCCAAGCCATGCAGTCTGCCTAAGCAAATTAGAATCTCTAACTATTGAACCTGACCAATCCTTCTGGGTGATCTGAATTATTCAGCCATAAACTGGTTAATGTACACCACAAAAAACAAACCTGAATCCTTAATTTATGGATACCATAAATGCCAATTCACTCGACCAATTGTACTTGTCTACTGGGGGCTCAGTTCTAATAGGCCTTGTATCAATCTACACTATACGTGCAGTTTTCCACTTTTTTGTTGAATCTGACCACAGCCCTATATCACTCTCGATAAAATCCCATTCTAAGATACCTTCAAATCCTTCTGTCTTCAAAGACTTCTCCAAGGCTAACTTTCTAATACTAACTTCCATTGAAATGATATATAAAAGCTCTCCATCCCATGTTGTTCCCATTTAAACTTTTGCATTGACGTTTCTGTTTTCATTCATTACGAAACTATGACAATCTCAGCAGGAACTAGGTTTTTGGAACCACAGCATCAAAAAGATCTACAACAAGAGAAAAAAAGAAAAAAAAAACCTGCTGGACCAAAAAAGTAAACTTAAATCCATTCACTTTAAAAGTGACCAAAAGAAGGCAAGTAAAAAACATAGGCAAAAGATCAACACTTTTAAAGCTAAGTATATAAGTTAAATATTGCTATCACAGCTAAAGATAACCATGAGGCATTCTTTAGCTTGGTCAGGAACTTCAAAAACAATTCCCAGCTTTGCAGTGAGTTGATATTACATGGAACCATCCATTCTGACTTCAAAAATATCATAAATTTGATCATGGACAAATTTAGCTTAAATGTGTTACCTCTGTCCCCTTCAGTTTTCTTCACACAACATCTAGCCAGCACCTTCCCTAACATAAGAGTATATTTCCTTATTAATATAAAACTCTTTTTCACTGACTCCCTTGTAAACCTATTTGATCTCAGTATCCGTACTGGTTATGCTCCTAATGCTTGGGGAACAGCTGCTATGGCTCCCTCCATAAAGATAGTCCAATAACTGACTCTAGGAACTACAGACTGATTTACCTTACTAGCCTCATTTGCTAAGTAATGGAATGTATCATCCTGGCATTCATAAATAAAGACATCAACAGTTTATAATCTCTTGACTTCAACCAGTCAGACTTTGTGAAGAACAGAGCCTTCCTACTTTAACTTGCATGACTTATTTGAAATAGTTACATAGGCAAAGACTTTTGACAGTATCTCACTCTGTGGTATCATAGATAAACTCATCCAAATAAATATAAACTCTTATGCAGCACATTGGATAATAAACTAGCCTATAGGTAGCCTGCATACAGAACTAATTTAATCTGAATTTGTAACATTTTCCTCAAAAAAGGCTTAACACCAGTGGTATCCCCCAGGGTTCTATTCTGGGATTACTGTTCTTTGGGATATACTTCACCAACATCAAAGCTAATGTTGAGAGTCTCTGATTGACTGAGTATGCTTATGACTGTAAGCATAAGGGTTTTAGAAACATTCCAGATGATACTTATACCCCCCAAATGGCCTTATCCATACAAAGTAATATGCTGTCTGGATGTTGAGTGATAGTGCTTCTGGTTATGGAGAGGTTTATAGTACTTGTGCCAGTGTCAGGGTCTCATCAGTTAGCACAATTGTCTCTGGTATTGGAAACTTAAGTTGTCCATCTACCTACTTAACTGAATAAACTACTGGAAACTTCAACAAGGTGTCTTTATGCCTCCTACTGGGAGGGTATCAGAGGGACAGTCTCCTTGATCTACTAGTTAAAATGATTTAATCTCGACTTTGTATTCTGCTCTTTGTCATAATGGTTGGACAAGGACAAGCTTGTGCTTACAATGGCACTACTCAAGGTGGACTCACCTAGACAGCTAGCAGCAGTTACAGTTTTAGGAGTGACAGTCCTGTCTTTGTTTATTTCAAGACAGTGTATGTAAACAGTTCTCTTTTAAGTGAACCTAAATTAGTCAAAATAATTCCAGCAAAAGATTAAATTCTAACACTCTGGATGAAGTTGGAGGCAATCATCCTACAACTGGTTAATTAATATCAACTACTTTGTGGCAACTCAAAATTTGTGTAACTGGAAAATTTTGTAGATTTGATTCTATTCATTCGAATGTGCAGACTAACAACGGCACGGCAAAGCATTTACAAAAATAACAATGCAAACAATTTTTTCCCTAAAGTTTTCAGGCATTTATATGCAACACTGCCTCCTTTCTTCTATAGCAAACATTCTTCTGATGATTGGATGTGTTACCTGTCAGTCTGCAAATAGTGCTAGCTCCATAATGTCTACAATTACTTTTGCCTACATTTATGTTTTAAACTTAAAAAGGTGAAGTTTGTGGTTTCCTTAGAAATCACTCCCATAGAACCATCAACCTTGTTCGACTACAGTTTAAAAATAACACTAAAAAGTGATCCTTGTCTAAACACAAGGCTCACTTTATGAGACTGCAAACCCATCAATTTAACAGACCTTCCATTGCCTCCATCCAAATTCCCTCTCTGATTGGCTAAAAATGTCTGCTAAATGCAACTGCTTTGAATAATTTCCAGGTACTGATGCTTCACTAGTGCATAAAGGAGTACAGTATTCCTAGGTGTGTCATCCTTCAAATGAGACATTATACTGAGGTCCCATCAGCCTGTAGTGTGGGTATCTGAGGTGAGTGTAAAAGCTCCCAAAACGTTTATAAAAAACAGAGTAGGGAATGTCCCCCATTATCCTTGTGAAATTTCTCTGGAAGTTTTCTTTGGAGATGTTCCTCTATTCCATTCCCCCTCTTCGTATATCCTTCCTAGAACTCCTGTCATCACTCTTAACCTCGCAGAACAACGGCATGGCACATAATATTCATATCATCGTACCTATCAACCTCTTAGAGCAAAAAATCTGGACAAAGTCATAAATAAAAGTGGGATAAAGGTCCAAAATACAGACAATTCTTAAATATTACTCTTATAAATCTAGAAAGTTGATAGAATAATAGGTTTTGCATTAGCATGAATTTTCTGAATGGTATGAAATCTGAAACTCAAATATCTGTCATTATTTTCTAACGTTGGTTATTAATGATTTTCGACTAATTTTCCAGAAAAACACAATTTTATGAAAAATGGACCACTGATATGAGGCATTGTCATCTGTAGTGAGAGTAGGGAACAGGTGGAGGAGACCCAGGGGAGGTGGAGATATGCTCTAGAGAGAAGAGGAATGAAGGTCAGCAGGACTAAGACAGAATATATGTGTGTGAATGAGAGGGAGGATAGAGGAATGGTGAGGATGTAGGGAGTAGAGGTGGTGAAGGTGGATGAGTATAAATACTTGGGATCAACAGTTCAGAGTAATGGCTAGTGTGGAAGAGAGGTGAAGAAGAGAGTACAGGCAGGATGGAGTGGGTGGAGAAGAGTGTCAGGAGTGATTTGTGACAGACAAGTACCAGTAAGAGAGAAAGGGAAAGTCTACAAGAGGGTAATGAGACCAGCTATGTTATATGGGTTGGAGACAGTGGCATTGACAAAAAGGCAGGAGTCAGAGCTTGATGTGGCAGAGGTGAAGATGTTAAGATTTGCACTGGGTGTGACAAGGATGGACAGGATTAGAAATAAGTATATTAGAGGGTCAGCCCAGGTTGGAAGTTTTGGAGACAAAGCCAGAGAGGCAAGATTATGTTAGTTTGGACATGTGCTGAGGAGGGATGCAGAGTATATTGGGAAAAAGATGCTAAGGATGAAGCTGCCAGGTAACAGGGAAAGAGGGAGGCCTAAGATAAGGTTTATGGATGTGGTGAGTCAGGACATGCAGGTAGTTGGTGTGACAGAGCAAGATGCAGAGGACAGTAAGAAATGGAAACAGCTGATCTGCTGTGGCGACCCCTAACGGGAGCAGCTGAAAGAAGAAGAAGGACCACAGATATGAGGCAAAAATCTGGACAGTTGAGAGGTATGGATATCATGCAACTGCTTATTATTATACAAGTTATATTGCAAATTCTTTGTACATCATCTCTTTATTTGTTTTTAACTTCTGCTGGTGACTATGCAAATTTTCAAGTGTTAACATTTGAAAATACATATCAAAAGTATAAACACTGACAATATATTATACATATTTCTGCATTTTACATTTTAACTGTCTTGCTACATTGTGGCCCTAGTCATAATGGAAAAGGATCACAGCTCATCAGTCACTTACCTGGTCAACAAATGGAAGACTGAGCAATCAAAATTCTCTTTAATGAGAATCGAAGACACAAAATCAAAACCATGTATATTCTGGGGAGTCAGTCACTACTTGGATTGTTGTGTCTTTCAGCTTTTCCCAGTTAGGGGTCGCCACAGTGGAACTCCGGTCCACTAATGATTGGCAGTAGATTTTTACGTACCGAGTTGCCGGCTGTGATGCACAACCTTTAATGGAGGTACGCCCATTCACGCATGTCTCCACACAGAAGACGCTCTAGCTGAGAATCGAACAGGACAATGTCTTACTGTGAGGCGACAACGCTACCGCAGCACCACCACCGAATAATAATCACTTTATGCAGTGAAACAAGAGAGTATCCAACAAAAGATGACCAGATAATTATCTCAAGGGTGTCACAAATGAGACAGCATCAATGCTGATAATATCCGGGGTTTTAAAGGTGGGGATAAAAGCCTTTTTTTGAAAGAGCTACAAGGCATACTTCAGAAGAAAGGTCAGAAAAGAATGCATAAGTCTGAGTTTGGAAATGGGATAAAGAAAGAGAGCTGAGTTCACTGTGTAATTGATCACTGTGTGGGCAATTTACTGACTACTTTTGTACTGTGGAGTTTGCTCTGTTGTGTCAAGAAAGAAGAGGCTAAGAGTTAGTAACACACTTATGAGCAGAAAACTAAGGGGAAAAGACAATGGATTTAAAAACAAAAAAAGCACTAAAGCATTAGTAAACAAGAAAAGGGAAACAAAGAGCACAAAGAAAGGGGAGGGCTTACAGTCTTCATTTTTGGATAGGACTGAGAGATTGTAACAACATGAAATGCTAAGGCTTTCAATGCCAAGTCTCAGTGCAGATACTGAATGACCAAAATGCAAACTTATATATACTAAGTCTGAGATTGCAGTTTCTCAGAATATTCCCTTTTCCCTGAGGCATGGTGATTTTGGAGTCAGTATATATAAGTTCAATGGGAGGGGGGTGCCGTGATGATTGCCCCCCTGCAAAAAAAAAAAAGTTTAAAGGAGAAAAGTGGTTTGATATTTGCTTTCTTCTATATTTCTGTCTTTTTTCAGTATTTTGCGGCAAGTTATTTCAACAGGGGAGCTCTGGCAGACAAATATTTTGATCAAGTAGAAAACAATGTGAAGGGTAAAGGTTACTGGAGAAATTTCAGCCCACCAAGTGATAACAATTACTAAACAATTTTCATTCCAATAATTTAATGAATGCCATGTTTTCCTGATTCTTTCATAAAACACTGGACTGTTTTTTTTTACCAATGTTTACTGCCAGAAGCACATTAATCCTTTTCATGTACTTTGGAAAAGTGTTTTGCTTTGTATCTTTATACAGCTGTGACAATGTGAGGTATTTCCAGCTATGTCAGGTGAAGTAGGGCAGTGGATGTGTAACATATGCCAACACAGCTAGCTGGAATTTTGTAAAGAATTATATGTCATTTTTATATAAAACTGATTTGTACAGATGCTTATATTGAAAAATGTATTCATAAAGCTGCTTGTGTTAAAAATATAGCAACAGTGGGTTCTGACTGTATATTGTAACTGAATTAAATATACACCACCGGATTCTGCAAGCCTTGCACAGCATGCAGGATTAGTACAGGAGCTCTAGCAGGCAATATGTCTGCCGTGCAATCCAGGAATAGCCTGTAGGGGCGTGCATGAGCTCTCCTGCACCAGTCCTGCACAGACTCAGCATCTGTATGCAAATTATCCCATTAACAGGAGAAACCCATACAAATGAGGTGAATTTGTGATACAGGAAGCTGGAAAATGGCCATGCAGGAGTAGTGTAATCTGCAGAAATGTACTCGGTTAGTAACCAAGTACATTTCTGCAAATTCCAAAATGGAGCCATGACAGCTCCAAATAAAGGGGTGCATATCATTCAGGAAGCATGCCAATGGCCAAGTATAATGCCATTTGCAGTGAAAACAGTTTAAAAAATAAAAAAATCAACTTTTATTTTTTTTTAGCTGATCTTGGCTGTTTACACATAGGGTAGCAGCTTGCAAATGGGATTGGGCTAAAAATAAAACAAAACCCTCAAAAAAGCATTCTAAACAAAATCACTATTCTGCCATTATAGTCATTGGCAGGCAGAAGACAACATTGCCAGTGAGTAGTGGTTGCTAAGGGGGGAGGCTCAGTGTGAGACATGTAACTATGCATTAGCAGGCAATCCTATGCAAATGAGGGTAATGATAGTGAATCCCAGTTTTCCCCAGCATGCTAGTCAGGTCCCAACAGTGTAAGAGCAGGAACAGCTTGGTGCAAGCCTAGGAGTTAGCTGACATCATAGGGGGGTGTGCCAGGCATACTGTAAGTGGATTGGAGCCCTGTGGCTTGGGTTTGCCCTTAGCTTAGCAGAGCTAAGCAAAGGGGTGTGTCTGAGGCTGTCTAGCACTCTTTACATTGCCTAAGCAGGTGTGCGAGCTGCACACTGGGTTTTAAAGGCAAAACAAAACTAAACCAGGAAATAGCAGCTCTCTGCACATTTGAGCACTCTGATTGCACGGTGCACCTCTGGGCTTAAACAGAAAGGCAATGGGAAGGGAAAACAGCAGTAGGAAGGTAATTTAGGAGAACTAGCATAGCTGGCAGGTGAAATGTATCAGAATCAGCCAATTACATAGGCAGCAGATCAGCCCAGCCCAGAACACTACTATAAACTATGCAAACACCTTCCCCTCTGGTTTTTCCCACACTCTACACCACCAGTGTATGCAAGTGGGGAACGTTTAACAAACAAAACAACAAAATGATAGGGGCTGCAATAGCTATCATACAACAGCTTGTGGAAGAAGCTGAGGGTGGTGAGGATGTGAATGCTATCGACCAACCCACAGTGAGGAGACGGAGGAGAGTGTACAGACCAAGGGTAACCCACAAGGGGCTACATGAGCTGGAGATAGTGGAGAGCTATAAGATGGACAGGGTCCTCCTACAGCAAATCATTGAGCTGTGCCGGCCATGCCTGACACACAGAACTAACAGAGGGGAACCCATCCAAGTAGATACCAAGGTATGTTTAGGCCTAAGAATACTAGCTACAGGTACCTTCCAAAGGCCAACTGGAGATATGATGGGGATCACACAGGCATCAGCATCCAGGGTACTCCACCAGTTCCTGGATGCCATGTCAGCACATGCCGGTGAGCATGTATATTTCCCCAACACCCATGAGGAGTTGGCCAGTAATATGCAACTGTTCCACCAAATAGCAGAATACCCTAAGGTAGTGGGTGCTATAGACTCCACGCACATATGCATCAAAGCACCACCCGGTGAGTGGGGTAGGGTCTACATCAACCGCAAGGGCTTTCTCTCCATCAACTGCCAGGTCGTGTGTGATGCCCAGGGCATAATAATGAATGTGTGTGTTGGCTGACCTGGAAGCTAACACTATTCCCACATCTTGCATCTGATGCAGCTGTACCACAGATTTGCCAATACGAACATCCCTTATGGTCACCTAGTGGGGGATGCTGGATATGCACTGGAGCATGGCTGATGACACCCATCAGAAATGCACACACCCCCGAGCAAGAACTCCATAATGAGGCACATGCACAGACCAGAATTATAATAGCTTGTGTGTTTGGGATGCTCAAGTCATGGTTCCAGTGCCTGGACACATCTGGTGAAGCCTTGCAGTACTCACCAGCTACATGTACCCAAATTGTCATCGTATGTGCCATGTTACACAATATGATCCTGCGGAAACAGCTGCAGCAGGAACAGCATGGGACAGGCCCACACAGCCCCCCCAGCATTGCCAAGGCCTGCATAGGCACAGAGTGACTGGGAGGAGGAACATCCTGAGCCTTCCCCAGTAGGCAGAAGGAGGCATGTCAAGTATGCCCTGGCCTTGGCAAAGAGGCAATGCATAGAACATACACTAACACAGGAGGGACCCGGGGAATAACACCTCTCTCTGACTCTCACATACAGTAAAAGGGATGCCAAATATGACACTACCTGTTCTCAACCATGTGTAGGGAGTGTACTCTGTGCATCCGACATTGGCAGCCCTACAGCAGAACCCTCAATACTAGGACACCCACAAGGTAAGTCACTCAACGTACCATTTGCTGAATGCAGTGGAATGTGTTGATACCTGTATCTATGGTATGGATATAAGCATGCCAGGGAATCAGGTGGCTGAATAGCATGCTGGCAGATAGTAGACACCTATAGTGGCACCATGAGATCTATAACAAATACTGGTGTCACCACAGTAGCCAGTACTACACAGGGTGACAAAATCCACTGCAGGAAATGTGCTGGGCCACATGTGTGTCCATATGACTCACACACGCCAATCATGGTGGTTCACATACCCAACAACAGTCCCAGCCAGCAGGACAGGTGTAGACAAATGCAAACAAAGGCTATGCTATGGCCTCTGAATGATGCCTATGGGTAACCTCCACCCCAGGCCTACACAGACAGACTACAGCTGGTCAGACAGTAGGATGTTAGTTCTGATTGTGTAGGAAGTCAGAAACTAATATGTAGGTCAATCAAATATACACTGATATGCCTCCAGTCAGCATGATAGGTTAGAATACAGAATGAATTGGAGTACCTGACATACCAGTACAGTCACAGCAAATGTGTAAAAGTCTCAGGTGTGCCCCCCCCCCTGTATCTTATGTAGGAATATAGAAACAGTCAGGTGTGCCCCCCAATCCTGTGTAGAAATATAGTAACAGTCAGGTGTGCCCCCTCCAATCCTGTGTAAAAATGTAGAAACAGTCAGGTATGCCCCCCCAATCATGTGTAGAAATGTAGAAACAGTCAGGTGTGTCCCCCAATCCTGTGTAGAAATGTAGGACAGAAAACATCACTGTGTATAACAGTACACATGTCTGAATATCTCTAACAGCAGTACCAATCAGCTGAAGCAGAACAGACACAATTACCTACAGTACACACTATCTGCTGCACAGTTTGTCCCCATATTGCCAAATGATCGACTGATACCCTGCAGAAACAGATTGCTACTTGTAGGTGTAGAACACAAATGTCTGTACTGGAGTACAAGCTACCTGGAATGGATCCACACATTCAATACAGAAGGGCATACTGGGCATGCTCACACACTTAGAGAAATGAAGGCAATGTCAGACAACAACATATGGAAAGGTCATACTGGGCATGCTCACACACTTAAACTAATGAAGTCCATGTCTGTAAACAACAGTGGACCATACATATCTGGCATTTGCAGATGTTAAGGCATACACTCCTCAGTATGCACCAGTCATGCCTTGCACACACAGTGGATAGGAATACACATACATATACAAGGACAACACACTATAATAAGCCAAAAGTAGATGGACATAGATGTGTGGAAGAGAGTGACTGTGACAAGGAGCCATCCATTATGAGGCCTGTCCCACCCAGCACACAGCCAAATGGCTGCAACCACTTGAGTTGTAAATGTCACTCACTGTAGACATTAGCCACTGGTATCTGCCAGCATTATAGACTATGTGGTGCAAGTGCTAGTTGTACAACATGACTATACAAGGAAGTAGTCATCTAGCAGCTGTATACATGTACCTGTAGAATATAACCCTGCATATAGCTGCATGTGGTGTGTCAACCTCTAGATGAATGGGACATGGCCCATGCACACAAACTGCCCTCCCCATAGCCCTACTATGAAAAGCCTGCTGAGATCACTTACTTTGAAATACACCTTTGGGAAAGGCATAGCCCAGTAATCTCTGTGGCATGTCATAAAACCGCATACTGCTGTAGTGTGCTAAACTAGTTAGGTAGGAGTTCTAATCCCAGACATGACAACTGTGTGTGTTTGTGTGTGTCTCTGTCTGTATAGAGAGCAACGCTTTTTAGGCTAGTCACACTCAGTACAATTCAAATGCCCTACTTTGGCAAGGCTATTGATGTAATTCACTGTGAAATACACCTTTCAGAAAGTTGCAACCCAGTATCTTCATGGTGCGTCCTATAAGAGCATCATGATGTAGTGTGATATAAAACTGTGGTAGGGGGTCTATTCCCACACATGGCAGTTGTGGATGTTTTGTGTGTGTTTCTATGTCTGTGTAGGGAGCAATGCATTTTAGGCTAGTCACACTCAGTACAATTCAAATGCCCTACTTTGGCAATCCTGCTAATGTCATTCATTGTAAAATACACCTTTGGGGAAGGGCACTCCAACAATCCCCGTGGTGTGGTCTATAACAGCTTCATGCTGTAGTGTGATATAGAACTCTGGTAGGAGTTCTATTCTCACACATGTCAGTTGTGGATGTTTTGTGTGTGTTTCTATGTCTGTGCAGGATACAATGCATTTTTGGCTAGTCACACTCAGTACAATTTAAATGCCCTATTTTGGCAATCCTGCTGATGTCATTCACTGTGAAATTCACCTTTGGGGAAGAAGTACTCCAGAAATGTCCATGGCGTGTCATATAACTGCATAGTGCTGTAGTAGAATATACTAGTTAGGTAGGAGTTCTAATCCCAGACCTGACAGGTGTGTGTGTTTGTGTTTGTCATTCGTATCCTCTGTGGAGGTGGTTGTGAGTTTGTAACAACTGGACTCAATGTGGAGTGGGTTTTGCAAAATTCTTATATGGTGGCCCTAATATTACAATGTCCACCCTACAGGGATAACAGATGTGAAATAGCCAAGAGGCTGGGGTGCAAATCCATACCCCTACATGTGACATCAGTGCCAGCTGAACAATGTTAGCACCCCTTGTATTACCCAGGGAACACTCTCAACCCATGTCTCATACACACACACACACACTTCCTAGTCAATAGCCGCTATGTTGGTAGCACCCTGCATATTGCCCACTGATAGTAACCATGGTGTGATTGCAGTGGGCTTCAGAGGGCATTGCACCCTGTCCATCAGTCCAATAGGCACGTACATGCCGACAGTGCATATTCCCCACTGGACACCTGCAATACCTGTGGTGCCATCAAATGTGACCCACAAAGGACATACCATACCTGAAACACATGCCCTATATGGACAGATGCCACTGACACCAGGGAATACTGTTATCATGCTATAAATATAGGTGCAGGGTCAACCTGCTGTCCATTAGCAGTTATCGCCACATGAGGCCAGGGCTGGCACATCTGATGATACCAATCTGTGTGCACAACATGGGCCAGACACCCCAGGTACAGTTCCACATGTCCCTGTACATACATGTGGGAGGTGTGCACATCCCAGACACTGTCCATGTCATAGACTAAGGAACACATACATGGCAAGCAATGCACAGCATTGGCCACACACAATAGTCACCCAAGTGACTGGATGGTGAATACAATACCCACCTGTGTGGGCAAATCCAGACACTACACCCCATTGTCATGTGGCCTGATGCCAAGGTATACCCATCACCTAGCCTTGTATAGCCATCTGGCACAGTCAACCAATACACACCCATGAAGCAATGCACCCATGCATGTCAGTACTGGCAGCCATGTCTGTGCGTGTGTTGTATGATGGTGTATGACCACACTCACAATCACTACACCCCTCATTGGCATACTGAAGCATGCTGTCTGATATCAGACACCTCCACATACCCTTTGCCCATATAACATCCGTAGGACCCCTGTGGTACATGTGATACCTGCACAGTACTGTGTTGTGGCAATCCCACTAGTAATGAGTTGTATTCCTATCCCTGCCAAGTGTGTCAATGTGTGTGTGTCCCTGGGAGAGTGTGGCTGTGTTGATGTGATACCTGTTCATGCGGACATGCACGTGTACTACACCTACCTTATAGCTACCATATCCCTGTTGCAGATGTCACTCACCATCACATATACGTTCTGACGGCTACTCAACATGTAACCTATGTGGTGCATCCAATGACTGCATAGACATGTGATAACACTACATAGTTGTCAGGGGTTTGATACCCTGTACTGGTAGGTGTGTGACAGAAACAAGCTTATGTTTTACTTTCCCACCCCTGCCTGACTTTTCTTTGTCTCTGTCTGCCTCTCTCACTCCCTCTCTGGTGGATGTGGAGACTTACACCTGCTTTGCTTAGGCAGCAGCATATGCAATTTAAGTGATGCTCATGATCAGCTGATGGCCTCTGTATGAATTGCAGCCCTCCTCTAGCTGACTTCATGTGGAACAGTTGTGGTAACATTCCCATAGCCAGTTGCATGGAAATACACTCCAATATTTAGGAACATCATGTTGGTGTTGGGCCTTTTCATTTACTGTGAGCAGGAACTCGATCTGTTGTTTGGCAAATAGCATCTTAGATGGATTGCAGATTTACCTCTAACAACATACACTGTGGAAGCAGACCAACACACAGGAGGGGGATGTGCCTGACCTGACTACAGACTGCAAGTGCTGTTATACTGCATTTTGAGTAACGTTGATTTAACAGGGTGTGTGTGGATATGGTTGTCCTACATGTTTTAATACATGCCATGTCAGTGCTATGTTTATGAGGAAAGTCCATCTGTGGGGTCATCTGCAGACTGGGCAGTGTGTGGTGCCTTTTGTTTCATGTGTTACCCACAGAGCACCTGTCTGTGAACTGCAGAAGGTAGTGTGAGGATTACAGTCTGTAGATGGTGATAGCCGTGATATTTGCTGACTTCATATCCCTCAAAGGACATATGTTGAAACAAACCCTGTTACAACAGTAAATGTATGAGGTTAATATTAGCAACATGTCAATATTGGCCCTGTGTATTTGCCTCCAGCCACAACCCTGCCAAACTTTGTAGATATGTCATGCAGTAAGGGGTGCATATGCGCTGTACACCATAATTTGTGGCATCATATCTGATAAGCCAGTGAGATATCAGACTGCTACACATGTTATGTATAGTAGGGGTTATATCTGATGACATAACCTGGATATTCTGTGGTTGTGTGTACAGTACTGAGGTCTGTGTACTTATGGTGATTGCTGACAGTGTGTGTATTGTTAATATGTACCTTGGCCTGTGTACAGACTGTGGTAGATATCATTGTTCTTGGTCCTGTTCTATCTGATGTTACATGCTGGCCCACTGTATGTTACCCTATCGGCTTACATGTTTGTAGGGCCATACACACACATGTCCCATACCACAGACAGGCATCAGACCACACTGTGTAGTGGCCCAGTAGATGTAGGGTTAATCTGAGAGTGGCACATATGAGGTTGGTGAAGAACAGGTAGTCCATATACTGTAATATTATGATAGCTTACCATATGTGGCTGTGGCTTTGTTCACTTTGGTTGTGGTTATGCATTTTCACACAAGTGTATGCTACTCTGTGCTGTGGCATGCCTGTAGGGCCTGCTATATATGCAGGTACATGTGCATTCCCCCATAGGAAATGTAGGCCAGTGTTGAGCCAGTCTGCCTGTAGCCTGCACAATGCTTTGTTACATGCCTAGCAGCTTAGTGTACTTACCCAGTGAGATGTCATGTCCAGATACTTGCCAGATGTACTGCTGCTGGGCCAACATAACAGTCATGTATGTCAGACAGAGCAGTGGGATGCTGTACAGATGTATGTCAATATCTAGTGGGTAATATGTGGCCATGGCACCTCTGTACTAGCGGTTATTATGTGTCAGGACAAACAGCGGTGTGTGAATACATAACCTATTGGGGAAAATGTATACCAGTAGTTACATGTTATACCTATCTACATGGCTGTTAACATCCACATTGTCAGGATTGGTCCACATGTCTTGCACTAAGGGGTTATGTGTATACCTCTGGACAGTTCAGAGTGTGTCAGACTGTCCACATATATTGGCCAATATTTCTGTTGTAGTCCACAGGAGCATTACATGCTAGCAGTGGTACTGTACTATGATGTCCTTAGAATGTCTGTCAGTAGCCAATGGTGCACATGTTAAAAGCAGATGTGACCGCCCACACACACCATGTCTGTGAAGACAATCCCTATTACAGTAGCAATAGACTACAAATATACCTGCTATACATTCCTGACATCCCCTTGCACTACAAAGTTGGGACTATAGGGGCTGAGGTAGGGCTGCACTCCATGATCAGGACATATGGTAAAGATATATGTATATATAATTATCCAGATATTTATATAGATACATACACATATACATATCAACATACATAGATGGATATATATATGTACATAGATATACAAATAAACACTCAGATATAAACATATACAGAGCAATATATGTCTACACATATACAGATAGAGATACATATGCACATATACGTATGGATGTCTACATATATATTGACAGTAGTAGGTATATCAGAATAGATATGTATGCACTTATAGTTATTGATATCTACATATATACCAACATAACTAGGCATATCTGTGCACATAGGATGTGCATACATATACATATATCTATATATACATATACGTCGTATAGCTATATATACATATATCTATATATACACATATGTATATGGGAGCAGTACAGAATCCTGAAAGCCCAAACTCCTGAAGACCAAACTCCTGAGACCAAACTCCTGAAAGTTCAAAATCCTGAAAACTCAATCTCCTGAAAACTCAGCATCCTGAAAACACACAGGATACCAACATGTATTGTATTCCAGCACAAGTTCATAAAGAAACAAATAAAACACAAACCATATTACTCTTCTCCAAGTATAACCAGGGGGGCATGCCCCCATGCAACCTTCATGTGGGGGGCTGCACCCCCCACACCCCTGCTACTTAAATATATCACCTCCGAGATTGCACTTCATCATCTTCTTTCAGCTGTTCCCATTAGGGGTCGCTACAGCGGATCATCTGTTTCCATTTCTTCCTGTCTTCTGCATCTTGCTCTGTCACACCAACCACCAGCATGTCCTCTCTCACCACATCCATAAACCTTATCTTAGGCCTTCCTCTTTTCCTGTTACCTGGTACCTTCATCCTTAGCATCTTTTTCCCAATATACCCAGCATTCCTCCTCAGCACATGTCCAAACCAACGTAATCTTGCCTCTCTGGCTTTGTCTCCAAACCTTCCAACCTGGGCTGACCCTCTAATATACTTATTCCTAATCCTTTCCACCCTCGTCACACCCAGTGCAAATCTTAACATCTTTAACTCTGCAACATCCAGCTCTAACCCCTGCCTTTTTGTCAATGCCACTGTCTCCAACCTATATAACATAGCTGGTCTCACTACCCTCTTGTAGACCTTCCCTTTCACTCTTACTGGTACTTGTCTGTCACAAATCACTCCTGACACTCTTCTCCACCCAATTCATCCTGCCTGTACTCTCTTCTTCACCTCTCTTCCACACTCACCATTACTCTGAACTATTGATCCCAAGTATTTAAACTCATCCACTTTCACCACCTCTGCTCCTTGCATCCTCACCATTCCTCTATCCTCCCTCTCATTCACACACATATATTCTGTCTTAGTCCTGCTGACCTTCATTCCTCTTCTCTCTAGAGCATATCTCCATCTCTCCAGGGTCTCCTCCACCCATTCCCTACTCTCATTACAGATCACAATGTCATCTGCAAACATCATAGTCCATGGGGACTCCTGTCTGATCTCGTCTGTCAACCTGTCCATCATCATTGCAAATAAGGAAAGGTTCAGAGCTGATCCTTGATGTGATCCCACCTCCACCTTAAATGCATCTGTCACTCCCACTGCAGACCTCACCTCTGTCACACTACCCTCATACATATCCTGTACCACTCTTACATACTTTACTGACACTCCCGACTTCCTCATTTCCTCATACAATACCACAACTCCTCTCTTGGCACCCTGACATATGCTTTCTCTAAGTCTACAAAAACACAATGCAACTCCTTTTGACCTTCTCTGTACTTCTCCATCAACACTCTCAGAGCAAACATTGCATCTGTAGTGCTCTTTCCCAGCATGAAACCATACTGCTGATCACTAATCATTACGTCCCTTCTTAACCTAGCTTCCACTACTCTTTCCCATAACTTCATGCTGTGACTGATCAATTTAATCCCTCTGTAGTTAATATAGCTCTGATAATCACCCTTATTCTTAAAAATCGGTACCAAAACACTTTTTCTCCATTCCTCAGGCATCCTCACACTTTCCAAAATTTCATTAAACAATCTGGTTAAAAACTCCACTGCCATTTCACCTAAACACCTCCATGTGTCCACAGGTATGTCATCTGGACCAACAGCCTTTCCATTCTTCATCCTCTTCATAGCTATCCTTACTTCCTCCTTGCTAATCCATTGCACTTCATGATTCACTATCCCCACATCATCCAACCTTCTCTCCCTCTCATTCTCTTCATTCATCAACCCCTCAAAGTACTCTTTCCATCTGCTCAACACACTCTCCTCGCTTGTATGTTTCCCTCATTATCCTTTATCACCTTTACCTGCTGCAATCTTTCCTAGCTCTGTTTAGCCAATCAGTTCAGGTCCTTTTCTTCCTCCTTAGTGTCCAACCTTTCATACAACTCTTCATATGCCTTATCCTTAGCCTTCGCCACCTCTCTCTTTGCCATGCACCTCATCTCCTTATACTCCTGTCTACTTTCTTCATCTCTCTCTGACAATCCCACTTTTTCTTTGCCAACCTCTTTCTCTGTACACTCTTCTGTACTTCCTCATTCCACCACCATGTCTCCTTGTCATCCTTCCTCTGTCCAGATGTCATACCAAGCACCTTTCTAGCCGTCTCCCTTACTAGCTCTGCTGTAGTTACCCAGGCCCCAGCTAATTGGTAACTCTTCACTTCCACCCAGTGCCTGTACTAAAATGCAATCTTGGAGTTGTTATATTTGAGTAGCAGAGGGGTGTAGGGGGTGGACCACCCCACATGGGGAGTGCATGGGGGCTTGCCCCCTGCATATAGTTGAAGTGTAATATGTTTCTGTATGTACTTGTGCTGGAATACAGCAAGTGTTGGTATCTTGTGTGTTGTCAGGGTTTTGAGTTTCCAAGATTCTGAGTTTTCAGAAGTTTGGGTTTTCAGGTTTGTGGTCTCAGGATTTTGGTCTTCAGGATATTGGGCTTTCAGGATTCTGTAGCACTTCTATATATATGTGTGTGTATGTATATATATATATATATATATATATGTATATATCTGTGTGTGTGTGTGTGTGTGTGTGTGTATGTGTGTGTACATAAGAAGAGATGCACACATGGCCATATATCTGTAGCACTATACAGATGTGTATACAGACTGTATGAGTATACATGTGTATGTACATGTAGACATATATAGACCTATTATATATATAAACAACTATATATATATATATATATATATATATATATATATATATATATATATATATATATATATATATATATATATGTGTGTGTGTGTGTGTGTGTTGTTGTTGTTGTGTCTTTCAGCTTATCCCAGTTAGGGGTCGCCACAGCGGAACTCCGGTCCGCTAATGTTTGGTAGTGGATTTTTATGTGCCGAGTTATCAGCCCTGATGCACAACCTTCAACGAAGGCACATTCATTCACGCATGCCTCCACACAGAAGACGCTCTAGCTGAGAGTCGAGCGTGACAACGTCTTGCTGTGAGGCGACAACGCTACCGCAGCACCATATGTGTGTGTGTGTGTGTGTGTGTGTGTGTGTGTGTGTGTGTGTGTATATATATATATATATATATATATATATATATATATATATATATATATATATATATATGTACATATATATATATATATATATGTGTGTGTGTGTGTGTGTGTGTGTGTGTATGTGTGTGCACATACAAAGAGATGTACACATGGCCATATATCTGTAGCACTATACAGATGTGTATACAGACTGTATGAGTATACATGTGTATGTACATGTAGACATATATAGACCTATTATATATATAAACAACCATATCCCTGTCATGAGTAAACCTCATGGTTGTGTATACCCTACCAGATGTGTCTCACCGTATGTATCTGCTATGTGTACGTTATGATAAAACAACATATGTGATGCAACAGTCATATTAATAACAAGGACTACACACTATAGGAACTAAAGGCAATTGTTCAATGCCACTCAATATGTGTATTGACAGATATACTGGTAAAACAACAGCTGTTTTCGCAGTGGTCATGGCGTAGTGGTTAAGTGCTGTGTTTTCAGTGTACAGGGTCCTGGGTTCAAGACCTGCAAGGGCTGTTCATTTTGTTGCTGGGCATAACAAGTGCTGTCGGATACAGAGTGGTTAAGGCACTTCTGTGTAGCTTTAAGCAGGTTTGCACAGGTTTCTGCAAAACTAAGCGGTTGTGAGACCATACTTGGCAGGGTGTGTAGTTCACTAACTCCAGCCACGGACATGTGGACTGTGCCTGCCAGGGGTTCCATGGGCATGTTCATGTACAGGCATCAAAGTGCTACTCTCACCTGCTGATGACAAAGGTCTGCTGGTACCAGGCCCCTCCTGGGTCTGGCCAGAACCACGTGCATGTGGCCTGCTTTAGTGTGGTGTGACAGCACAAGCCCGCACTGCTAGGGCTTCTACTGCCACTATGGGAGCCCCTTGGTGTCCTAGCATGTCCACGTTGACTGCCAGCTGTTGATGTTGCTGGCTTACATCCACGTGGCCATAACTGAATCCCCACCACACGTTGAAGCATGGACACACCATGGCCGATGAGGGCCATTATCTCACCATGCTGTCTATCCATGAGCTCAGTATAAGCATGGATGGCAGCAGACAGTTCACAAGGTTGTCGGTTACAGATGCGAGAGCAGCTCTTTGCAGCCTCAGGCCCTGTCTGGTGTAATGTTCCATATGTGCCTGCACCACCATGACAGCCTGAAACATGCACCTGCTGGTACCAGCTATGTCACCTATGCCAGGAACATGATGTCCAGCGGCCCTACCACAAGCACCCTGGGACATCCACCTATGTGGTGGCCTGCCAGACATTTAACTATGCCTGCTGTGACCAGACACAGTAGGCATGGTTACGACACTTTCCTGTGCACTGCCACCAAACGCCAGCTGTCCCTCTGCTATGGCCACTGGTGATGGGGTATGTATAAGCACTGAACCTGTGTGCGGGGTTGGGGTGGCTAAAAGGGGGATGTAAAATGTTGGCACAGTGTTAGCCCCTGACAACCCCACCTGTGCCTCAACAGTACTATCATCATCTTTGGTGTCTGTATGGACACCAGCATCAGACTGCATGCAGGAGGGACCCTGACCCACCTCGCCACCTGTGGGGGAAAACAATAAACACACTTTAAAACCTGTACAGCATTGCCTAACAGTGCACACACACACACACACACACACACACACACACACACACACACACACACACACACACACACACACACACACACACACACACACACACACACACACACGTCTGTAATACCTGCCTGTCCATGGCTTTATAGACAGTCCCACGTATATGTCCATGTGGTACCTCATCCTGCATTACACTTGTTAACATACACATATTAATACCACTCCTTAACATATCAGTCCTCTAAAGGCCTACACAGGTGGTCACACCACAAGACCTGTTACTACATTAATTGTCTGACCTGTGTGTAGTGGTTTTACATGGCCTCACTACTGTCATTCAGTATGCACCCTCTGTATGTCCAGACATCATGAGCATGACCCCTATATGTGTGGGCTACTATGTTCTGTCCATAATATCATGCACTGGTGTGGCATGTGTATGTAATGCTCACTATGTGACAGATATGCTGCTCATTCAGCCTATCATGTGACAGCTGTAATACATGGAGGCACTCCCTGGTGTTGACTAGTACTTCCCCAATGCATCTGTAGTGCTGCATACATGGGTTGCAGGTGACCTCTTTGCTGAATGTAATATTAAGGGTGTACCTGGTGTCTACCTTCCATCTCATTGCCTGTTCCATGCTACAGACCATATTATACTATCAGCTGTCCTTTGATTACACACATGACAGGTATTCCTGGTGTGTAATGTGGCAGTCCATGTCCATGTACTGTAGGGTCTCAAAGGGGGGTACAGCTGTATGAACACCCTCAATCTCACATGTGCATACATGGCCACCCACACAAATGCACACATGCACACATGGATCCTACATGCACCCACCTCCCTCTACTTCACCAGAGTGACCCTGCAGACAAACTAACTAACCACCAGAACACGCGCACACACACAAACACACACACACACACACACACACACACACACACACACACACACACACACATACAGGCTAGGATGCACAATGATAGTACATACAGTCCTCCTATCACCCATCTCTCAACATGCAGAACATATAGTACAGAACAGCATGCAGTTCATCTATAGTCAATCCATACTAGCAACAATATACATGTGTGTGATGCGTGTGCTGTATCACTAGGTGATGCCCCTTCCCCTGGATACCACTGCACCCATGTACACAGTACTGCTGTGCACCTGTTCTGCACCTTGCCATGTACTGTGCACCACACCTCACAGGTGTATGACCTATTGTGGAATGTGTAGTACTGCATCAGTTATGTCAGCTTTAATACTCACAGCCTCTATGTTTTCCAGCAACACATACCTGGGATGATATGTGGACAGTTGTTATTTGTGAATGCCTGATGTACAGCTCTCAACATCAGCGGACCATGTATGATCAATCCAATACACCTACAAAAACAACCATCAGAGCATACTATGGCTATGGGGGGTGTACACACCCTTCCTGATATGACGCACCCATCCGTGATCTGCATTGGGACTACATCACTGCATATCTTAACACTACATGTGCTTGATATGTGGCATATGTCCTGTACTTTCACATGCAGTGTCTACTGAATGTGTTAGGTGTGTGGATGCCGACTGTGATGCATACACTCTGTGTGGGCATGTGTGTGCTATGACGGTTTGATGCACCTCTTGTGTGTACTACAGCAGTCACTACTCCTGGTGGGGATATACAAATGTGGGCCATCTGCAATTGCCAGTGTATGTTCAGTCTGCCCTACACATGTCCCCCTACTCTGCATGATTGCGGGATTTACTCATGTGCAGATCCCTTGGTGTTCACACACTACCGTCACTATTGCTGTGGGGGTAGGGTTATGTCTGCCACAGGTCCTGAACCTGACTATGTGTGGATACCACCATTCTTAGCATCCTTAGGTTCCCTGCTGCAGTGCCCTGGCGTGTCATGCTGACACCCCCCTCCTTCAGCCTTTTTTCAGATGCATGACAAGTAAGCCCTACACATGTGTGTCACTTTGCAGTGTCCTGTACACTGAACACCACATGTTACAGCCTAGTCCCAGCTGATAATGTGGACTACTGTAATGCCATATGCCATAATGTATCTCTACAGCAGTTGCCATTGTCCTACAAGCATATACACTGGTGTTGCACTGTATATGGGTGTTGTTCCAAACATGTCCCTACTGTAGGCCATGTCTCCCACCATTATGTTACTCCCTGTGGACACATTTTGCAATGACAGGATGTTAGTTATTAGGCAGGTGTCTGACATACCCTTCCAATACCCCATCATGGTCACCCCTGTGATGCTGTGCATTTCACAGCAACAATACGTGCACATGTGCAGCATGCATTCTGGGTAGGTGTGTTAGATGTGTACATGGAATTTACCATAGCCATTACATGCCCATTGTGTTGGCAAGCATCTACATAAACCATACTCATCAGTTACAGGTTGCTGCCTTGGTAGTATCCTGGAGGGACCTACATAAGAGGGTGAGAGATGCAGTGTCAGTGGCCACACCTGTGGCAGTGCTACAGGGTGGGTGCAGTATTACAATACATCAACGGTACATTTCCACAATACTACCACATCTGGACATGTGTTTATCACTACTATGTAGCAACACAATATATCTATGACATGTCAGATACCTGTACTAATGTGGATGTATACACAAGAGTGGTCTACTGATGTGCCCTGTGTCCTTGCCTGCATGGTCCTCGGCCAGTATGTGGGTGAAACCCACCTCCACAAAGGTGTCCGGTGGTTGGTGGCTGGCCAGAAGGGCAGGTGCCACGAGGTTGGCCAGGAGCTCTTCCACACATGTCAAGGGGGATGGATGGCATGGACCCCCCCCCGGTGGCTTGGTGATCCCCCAGACTGCAGCAGCACGCTGACGGACATTGCTAAGCAGGTCAGTACAATGATGCCAGGCCTGCTCATAACTGCGGCTGTGCAGTCTGACATCACTGACCATGTGGAATAGGTCATTCCACAGGGCAGTTAGCTCCTGCTGGTCATGTGTAGCCCTGCCAAACAGCACAGGGTAGTGCTAGATTAACTATGTGATCAGCACTTCATTCTCTGCTGCTGACTACGTTGGCAAATGTGCATGTGACATCTTGGCTGAAAGACAAAGATGGAAACAGGTCTAAACAACTCATACAGCAAGATTACCAAAGTTCTTAATACACATCTCTGTAATCCCCCCCCCACCATATCAGCTACAACAAACTTTACACACAACTCATTAGGTATGGCTACAGCTTACTTACCAGTGGGACAGATATTGTATTGTGCCACACTTTGTGCTATGTGATTGTAGCCATGTTCCCCATGTGGACACTATCAATGCTGGCCTGTTACAGACTATTCACCCACATGCCATTGTCAGGGCCACTATGGTTCCATACATGCCTGTGGTATGGCTGCTTTGTGATTGTTGCACATCTGCCATTCTGTGTTATTGGGGATATCTATGCATGCTGTTGGACATGATCTGGTATTGTGTAGACTATTACTACCAACATATGTTTTCTAACAGTGACAGAATAACATGTATATGTACTATTGGGCAGCAGAACCACCTCTGCAGACCCATCTGCCCATGTTACCTGGCCACATCACATGTGTGTCCCACCCTGGGGCCTCCTCATGTCCTGGTCCAGCAATACCATCAGGTGGAACCAACCCAGGGGATGTTGTACCCCCCTGGGGGCACACAGACATGTTCCTGTCCCCTAAGGTGAGGTCCAGGGTCTTTTCCATAACGGGCTCCACAGACACATGTGGGATGTGCTACATCCCTCTGAGGCACCCAGTACACATTCCAGGGTTGACATGCTCCTCCTGCTCAGCTTCCAGGCCAGGCACCTTCAGGACATGGACTGCTGTTGTGAGTAGCAGTGGGTGGGAGGCTTGTTCCCATTGTGTCCATAGTGGGGCCCATGGGGCATCCTCATCACAGACCACACACACCATCCAGGGTGTTCACCCACCACATGTGTCGCATACCACCCCTGTAGATATAGAGGACAGTCTACAAGGGTGGTATGCAACACATGTGGTGGGTGTTCACCCACCACATGTGTCACATACCACCTCTGTAGACTGTCCTCTATATCTACCAACCCTGACCACCTCCACAACTTTACCTGCCATACTTCCCCATATTCCCATTCCATACTTTACAGACGAGGGCAATGTGGTCCCAACAAGGGGTTAACATGTGACATACCCATCTATATTGCACACACTGCCAGCTGTAGATAAAAAAATAATGTCTTTTGGCTTTTCCAGGTTAGGGGTCGCCACAGCGGAACTCCGGTCCGCTAATGATTGGCAGTGGCTTTTTATGGTGCCGAGGTGCCAGCCCAATGCCCAACCTTCAAAGAAGGCACAACCATTCATGCACACACCTACCTGCATGTCTTTAAATGTCATTTGACCATGGGATGGACATGCAGACTCCACACAGAAGGCATTCCAGCCGCGAATCGAACCAGAAAACCTCATGCTGTGAGGGGACAATGCTAACTGCTACACCATGTGTGTATTGCTATGTCTGCTGTTGCCTCACACATAGCATGCATCACTGTGGTAGCAATATAGGGGACATGTATTTACATACATATATGTTTGTGTGTGTTAGTATATATGTAGACATGCATATAGGTATATATTTATATATGTGTAGATATATGTGATGTTATATATATGTGCTCATAGATATGGCTACACATGGGTATCTGTATGTTTGTTGACATACATGTAGATATATAAATATATATATATATCTATATATATATATATATATATATATATATATATATATATCCTTATATATTATATATGTGTACATATGTACACATATGCATACCTCTATGTGGGGTACATTCAGACATCAGGTCCACAATCTCACAACACCTGCCTGCACAGCTGCACTGTTCTGCCATCTTACAACACAGACACGTGTCACATATGGATACAGCCTGACATTGGGGGGGTATATGTAGGACATGATTGCAGGTAACCCTATTACACACCTATGGCATTCCTCAATGCTACATTACAGATTAATCCAAAACCACACAATGACTAGTGTGTAGAGCTTCTCCCAAAAAGAACCCAAATCAAGTAAACAAAATAAGAGAGAAAGCACCATGACTGGAGCAAGTTTCACAGCAAATACAACGTTTTAATGTAAAAGCAAGCACTTTCACGCCCCCAAAGGATGCTTCTTCAGACTTCACTACATTCAAAAGAAAGACCCAAGTTATTTATAGTACTAAAACCAATTAAATCACAATCAGCTTAAAACAATCACTCAATTAAACAATGAAACCATGTAAAAACTTCTTAAAGTGATAGGTATATGCCTGTACTAATACATATGCAAACTATTCTATACAATATATATGAAAGAAGAAATACATATATTAAAAAGAAATGCATATATTAAAAAGAAGACATATATTAAAAATACATATATTAAAAAATACTGTACATGTTCTAAAGCACTAATATAAAAATGGAATATATATTAATAGA
This sequence comes from Protopterus annectens, assembly GCF_019279795.1. Lineage (NCBI taxonomy): Eukaryota > Metazoa > Chordata > Ceratodontiformes > Protopteridae > Protopterus > Protopterus annectens. Next base: position 83,767,317 of record NC_056741.1, read on the forward strand.
ATCCATATATGCTTTAAAAATATATAATTTAATGTTTCAAGGGTATATCAACTAAAAATGGTCTGAGTGCTACCTTGTCATTGAGGCCAAAGCCCCTGTCAGCCTGCATCCTAATGATCCATTTAATTTCCTTTTGCTCTGTATGATTCTTAAAGTCTCCTAACCTATAGGTACAAGGAGTAAACTCTATAACTAAGAATAAAAACTTGTGTAAAGTGCCATGCTCCAAAACAAGTCTTTCTAGGGCATTCCCCTCATTTTCTCTGTTGATAACATAAATGTGTTACCTAACCCTGTCTCTCAGAATCCTATTGGTCATCCCTATATAAAAAGATGGGCATTTGGTACAATAAGCAAGATATATAAGGTCACTACTCATACAGTCAGCATAGTGTTTAAAAGTATATGTATGTCTGGTAGTAGGATGTGTAAACGTTTCCTGACTGCTCATGTATTGACAATGGTTACATTGTCTACAAGGAAAAGCTCCTTGTCTCTGAGAAACAACAGGGCTACTATTATATGTGACATCCCTGTAATACAACATTCCTTTCAATTACTTATTATTTTGATACATAAAGCTTGGTTGTAACCCCACTGTGTTACTTATCTTCTCATCAGATATCAAAATTGCCCAGTTCTTATTCACAATATCACATATAACCTTATTATTATTAGTGTAAGGTATCACTATCCTACATTCAGTCAATGCTCTAGGATTATTAGTGTTGTATCTAGTATTCTTGACACTATCATATTTTCTATAGTATGGTCTACCTTTCATATGTCTATCTACAAAATCTAATGTCTCTAATCTGTTATACTCATGTGGCATATATCCTCTATCTTTCAGCTCATCTTTTAATTCTAAAAGGGCTCCTTCACAACTAGACTGTAAACTAGTCAGCCTAGAGACTCGCAGGCCCTAACTCTGTAAGACATTCTTATAAACATGCTGGGGATGCATATTTTGCCTATTTAGCAAATTATTCCTTCTACATTCCTTCTTATAAATCTCAGTACAGATGATGCCATCATTCTTTATCAAGGATACATTTAAAAATTCAATCTTCTTAAAAGACAATTTGGCAGTAAATTGCAAAAAGCTAGAAGTATAATTAATATATTCAATGAACTGTCTCAAAATATCTAGTGTGCCCTTCCATAAAAGAAAAATATCATCAACAAAGCATTTATAGTAAGGTATATATTCAAAGAATCTTGTGTTTATTTTAATGTATTGTTTCTCCCACTGTGCCATTACCAAATTCACATATAAATTGGCACATGGGGTACCATAGCCACTCCCTTTGTTTGAAGGAAGTACTGATTGTCAAAGGTAAAAACATTATTATTCAAAACAAGTTCTAATAAAAAACAATATAATTGAATCTTGTCATCAGCAATATTCTCAGACTTCATAAAATCTCTAACAAGTTCAATGCCTACATCATTCAGAATGATGGTAAAGAGTGATACCACGTCAAGTGCTACTAGAATAACATCTATGATACCATGTCAAGTGTTACTAGAATAACATCTATGATACCACGTCAAGTGCTACTAGAATAACATCTATGATACCACGTCAAGTGTTACTAGAATAACATCTATGATACCACGTCAAGTGCTACTAGAATAACATCTACATGAAACGTCTCTGAAAGTGTATATTCAGACAAAGTGACTAAAAAATCACATGTGTTTCTCAATATGGTATCAGCATTATCAACAAAAATTCTCATATGTTTCTCTAGGTAAATTGATATTGGTTCAGTCAACCAACCTTGACTCGACATTATAGGTCTAAGGGAGGGATTAAAAATATCCTTATGGATTTTCGGTAGACCTCTAATACTAGGTACAAATGGTTTTTCTACCAACAAATATTTATACAGGTCAGGTGTAATCATGTTACTCATCAAAAATTCATAAAGTGTAACCTTCATGTCACTAATTCATTTGTTAAGTTGATTTACATTAAGGTTACTATAGGTATCAACTTGTTCCAACATTTGCTTCATTTTGTAATGATACTCTGTGGCATTCATTAAAACAATAGCTTCCCCCTTGTCTGCAGGATGTATTACTATATCAGCATTATTTTTCAAAGACTGTAAAGCATTAAAATCATCAGTAGTTAAATTATGGAAATTATATTTGTTAGTTGGTGAAGCAGACAGTTTCATAATGTCACTTTCACATGCTTTTTCAAACGCTTCCAATAATGGGTGCAATGCTGGTGAATAAACAGAAGGTTTTCTAAAATTAAAAACATCAGTAGAATTATTCCCATAAATAAGTTTAAGCATAACATTGCTACAAAAATTTTAATGTCTATAATATGCTCAACATTGTCACTGTTAAGTGAAGGAATGAAAGACAGACCTTTATTAAGTAGTGAATGTTCAGCTTCAGTAAGAACATAGTCCGACATATTATGCACTAGTCCAGAGGTAGCCTCGTCCAGGCTCCCTTGTTCTTTACATTGCTCTCCTGGTTTTCTCCTGAAAATATTCTCCCTTTTCTTCCTCTGCTCTGCGACCGATTCTGTTGGTTCCTTGGTTGTTGCTTTATGGGGAGTGGAAAAACCGGAAAATTAGGCATGTCATTCTGCTTTTCAAATTCTTTTACTTTCTTCCTTACATCCTGACCAAGTGAGACATTCCCTGACATCATTGGAACTTTGGCTGTAACATTAGTCCCACCCATTAAGGTGGGTATACTCAAAGATTGGTTAGAGTCAGGACTAGCTCGATCCTGATTGGTAGTCAGTGTCATCCTCGGGCTTGCATTCATTACCACAGTAGAGTCCTCAGGAGGAGCTTTGGATCCACCCACTGTGTTCAAAATGCTCATCGATTGGCTGGTAGCATCACTAGCACAATCGTGATTGGTTCTCGATGCTGCCTTCGGCCAAGCAAACACCTCCCCTTTTTTAAAATCGGAAACATCTCTATGTAATTTCTTTCTTTTCTGCATTAATAGTGTCTGCTCTAAAGTAGAAATTTGAGTGGCCAGATGCTCAACAAATATATTTAGCCTAGATGTTGGCAGAGAAATACTGTGTCTGCCTTGCAGAATAGTTATCTGATCCTTAAACTGTTGCTCAATCACCACATAATGCTCTATTAAGAGCCTCATGTAAACATAACTAGTGTCTAAATTCAGCCTTTGCCACTTGCACAATAAATCTGGAAAGGTATCACCGTAGTTAGGAATTTTCAAGATTCTTAGCTCTCTTGACACTATTTTAAAGCTCAAACATGCCTCCATGTGCCTTCGCTGCCATTGGAGACGTTTAAGCTGAAAGATCTTATTCTCAAGGTCACGCTTGAGAAAAGTAGAATTTTCAGTCTCATTGAATACATTTGATTCACAGGCATCATCTTCAATATTATTAAGTAAAAGATTCAAATCACTGTAAAGTAGATGCTCCAAGGCATCCATTTTACCTGCTGTTCCCTTGTGAACAGGGTTATAGTCCATTTCAACAGTCCAACATTTCATTTCAACATTGAAAAGAATGTTGTGTTACAGGGATGTCACTTCTTATAGTAGATCTGTTGTTTCTCAGAGACAAGGAACTTTTCCTTGTAGATGATGTAACCATTGTCAATACATGAGCAGTCAGGACAAGTTTACACCTCCTCCTACCAGACATACATATACTTTTAAACACTATGCTGACTGTATGAGTAGGGACGTTATATATCTTACTTATTGTACCAAATGCCCATCTTTTTATATAGGGATGACCAATAGGACTCTGAGAGACAGGGTTAGGGAACACATTTATGCTATCAACAGAGAAGTTGAAGGGAATACCCTAGCAAGACATGTTTTGGAGCATGGCACTTTACACCAGTTTTTATTTGTTATAGAGTTTACTCCTTATACCTATAGGTTACGAGACGTTAAGAATCATACAGAGCAGAAGGAAATGAAATGGATCATTAGGATGCAGGCTGACAGGGGCTTTGGCCTCAATGACAAGGCAGCACTCATGACCATTTTTAGTTGATAGAATTTCTTTTTAATATATGTATTTCTTTTTCATATATATTGTATAGAATAGTTTTCATATGTATTAGTATAGGCATATACCTATCACTTTAAGAAGTTTTACATGGTTTCATTGTTTAACTGAATGATTGTTTTAAGCTGATTGTGATTTAATTGGTTTTAGTACTATAAATATGTTGGGTCTTTCTTTTGGATGTATTGAAGT
>NC_056741.1:83776547-83790577 GCF_019279795.1 Protopterus annectens
ATCGGGCATGATTCTTTTTTGGGAACAGATTGCCCTTTTTTTTTCAGGTAAGAGTGGGATGTTGGGGAGGTGTAGTAGGTATATTTGGGGAGTTAGGTTGGGTAGGTTAACAGACAAGACAAACAAGACGCATACAGGGGTGGTATATGACACATCTGGGAGGGTAAACACCTTGATGGGGAGGCATGCTGGGAAATCGGAAGCCTATGAGCCCCCTAGTGGAAGCAGTGGGACTGAGGTCCCCACCCATGGGCAGTTACCACTGCACCTTCATAGCCCCGATGGTGGCTGTGCTGAGGTCTGAGTCTCAGAGCCAGACTGATGCTCTAGTCATGACACGCTGCCCTTGAGCTAGTGTAGAAGATCACCAAGCTGTTAGTTGAGCTCTCTACGCACCACGACCCAGACCTGGTGATGGATGACAGGTACCTGTCTGTGTCCTCTTCTAGGGGGGTAAGCCCCATTCCCTGAGGCAGTTCCACCTGAAGGTGGTGCAGGACCAACGGGTGAGGAGGTCCCGTTTTGGGCCACAGACATGCTGGTGCCCGGTGCCACGGCCAGCTGAGGTGGAACAAATGGGTCCGCTGGGACCGGCCTTCCCAAACGTGCTATAGTGTTTAGATTTTATCATCATATGTGGGTTATTAGTAATCAACACATTCCAGGGTCAGGTATAACAGCATGCATAGATATTCCCATTAACCCAGACACCAGATATGGAACAGTTGCATAGCAAACAGAACACATGCATATATGGGACCACAGTGGTAATAACAACAGCATGCAGGTACATTGATGACACCATGCTATCAAATTAGGAATAATTCAATATAGCACATGCATGGAAACAAATATAAATATTTATCAACCAATACAATATAATCAGAACATTGGAGACATTACATACCAGTTGGGGTGGGTATGTAGTTTATTGTTGGAGATATGGTGGGGGAGAAAGATGTCAGTTAACAACTAGTATATTCATGTAGTCCACATTACTTTCCTAGTCTGTGCTGTTATCTGTACCTTACAAGTATTACTACACTATCCTATATCCTTAGTTTGGACAGTAATATGGCTGTCATCATCGTTATACATGAAATGGTTTTACCTGCAGTATACACCTCTTACCTGGTATACCTTAACACTAACCAACTGTTTCTACACATGCTCCCAGATTCCAGGTTGATGTGCACATAGCTATCCAACTCTTTCTGCACAGACTCTGGCCATGTCTTGACCACATGCAGGTGTACCGGGACATATCTAGACTATTGCCCTCTTCAACCTTTATTGACTTGCACACACATACACTCACACACACACACACACACACACACACACACACACACACACATATATACATGCTTTCCTACACAGTTATATTATGTAGCACAGTGTGGGTGATGGTGATCAGTGATACTTTATTATTCAGAGAAACTGCAATACTCACTATTCCCTACAATACCAGAGTAAACAGTACCAGTACAGGTTATAAAGGTTTTTACTTCTCAGCACAGTGTTCGTATCCGATGTACCTGTGGGAGCAATGATTGTTAGCACTACCTGATTGTTAGCACTACCTGATTGTTACCACACAAAGTTGAAGATTACACATTAGTATTATGCACATACATCTCGTTCTGTTACTATACATACTCTGGTCACAGCTTGACAACATGGGGGTGTAGATAGGACATACTTGGCTTATTACTCTCCTAACAGTTTCAGGAGTTGCTACAGTGACAGGTTTGTTCTAATAGATGTTTGACAATCACTTGTACTCCCTGTTTACTGGCTAAACATCTGGGATCATCCCACAGACTTCCCAGGGGGACAGGCAGCAGATATATGGGCCCATATACTGGACATTCTGGTCTTATCTGTACAGTTGTAGGGCATGATTCTGTATGCGACCTACTTCCACTCCTAGGATTCAGACCATGGCTGTGTCTGCTACAACTTAAAGACTGTCCATCAGAGTTGTGTGTGCTATATAGATATTGCTGTAAATCGCCTATGTGCTTTCTGTCTTATAATTCTCCTGTGCTTTGAAAGTTCTGACCTTGTATTACAACTCTTATACAGATTTCCTATATGTCTGGGATCATCCCACTGATTTCACAGGGAGACAGGTTGACAGGCACCAGATATCAGCCACTTTACTGGACATTCTGGACATATCTGTACAGTGGTGGGGCATGATTCTGTATGCAGACTACTCCCACTGCCAAGATTCGTACCATGGCTGTGTGTGCTAAAAATACGACAGTTCACATCTCAGTTGCATGTGCTAGTCTGGTTTTGTTGTCTACCTTTTCCCTGTTTTGTGTCTCTGTGTCTCTCAGTTGTACTAAATGGCCTCTGGGGATTACACCAGTTATATACAGGCATTCCTACACATTCTATTTATGGTGCACAGTGTGGGTAACAGTGCTTAATGCAACAGCACTATTACGTGATTGCAAATCTACATTACTATATGATACCAGAGGATACACATGCAGTCCAGCATTTAGAACTTTATTGTCAGGTGATTACACTTTATTTACATACAAACTATATGAGAATCTTCCTGCCATATTCTCCAGTGTATGCAGTACTTGCCTTGAGCAATACAGGTTTTATACAGGCAATTAATTGACTAATACTTTTAGTTTTATTTCCTATGACAGTAAATGCATGAGTATTACTGACCTGCCTCACGTCGCAACCTCGCCACGTGACTTACGTGGGCCTCCTGGTTCGTGGCCCACTTCATTGCAGCTGTGTGGGACATAAGAGGAATATTTAGCCATACCTATCCATGATATACATGAGCTGGCAATTATTACACACATAGTGGGGTGATACTTACACACAGCTGGGACATCCCCTACCATTCAAGCCGCTTTGATTCACTGCTCCAAGAGGTCCCACTTATGCCACTTCAGGTTGGCATAGTGATGCCTGACCTGCTCACCAGTTCGGGGTATGCCAGTGGCACTGGCGAGGTCACGGGCGAGATGGTCCCAGGCTTCTGCCTTATATTGGGAACCCTCGGACTGGTCGTGCAGCAGTCTCTGCTCATGGTCTTTGACAAGGAGCCCTGCCATGACTCTGGACTCCTGGATGCACCAGCGCTGCACCTGAAAGTGCACACCTTCTCCCCTTCCTGACTTGGTGCTTGCAAGAGGAAGCTACAACCAGTTATGAGATGTATTCCCGCCTGTTGGCTTTAAGTACGGCCAATTTCCCACACTTTTCCATGATTGGCTGGTTTTGAAAAGGCTAACCTATGGGCAAACCTGCTTACCTAAGGTTGGCGTTGTTTAAAGGGGTATACCACTGGGCACACTGAGTTAGCTGGTCTGCACATTGCTTACACCTCCTAAGCTGGCCTGTGCAATGCTTAGCATTGCTTACATTAAACTTTGCATTATATTTTCTTTTTGGCATTGATTTCTCATTCATTACATCTTACATGTATGTCTGGTATCCATGATTCATATTTACGTACACTGTATGGGGTCCTTGTGTTTTATTGGGGACTTCAACACCTTATTACAATTACACCTCACTTCTGGCCTTACTGCTGTACTCCAGTTCACATATTTATGTTCTGTACTCGGTTATGGAACATATGACTGTACACTGACTCCTTTCACAGGTTCAGTTTGATTGTACTATAGTGAGGACTTGTTTGGTGATACCTCATTCTTCTGTACTGTTGTGATGGCTTGGTGGTTAACTACTTTGACTATAGTGTATAGGGTCCTGGGTTCAAGAGCTGCAAGGCTTTTTATTTTGTTGCTGGGCCAAACCAGGGCCGTTGGATACAGAGTGATTAAAGCACTTTTAAGCAGTTGTAAGTGGGTTTGCGCAAGTTTGCGTGGGGGTAAGCAATACTAACCTCCAGTTAAATATGCTTACAGATAGTTAGCTTTAAAATTGCTTAACCTGTGTGCATTGCTTACCCCCATGCAAATGGGCTTAAACTCGCTTACTGCTGCTTAAATATGCTTACTTCTACTTATTGGTGCTTACACTTGCTTACTGGTGCTTACTCCCACTTACAGTTGCACTGATTTAGACAGTTATATGTAATGGTTCTTGGGAAGGTGGGGGATTTGGAATCTGTATGGAGATGTCATTCATTAGACATTTTACCTTCCATTTGTATCTATGATTCCTGTGTACATATACTGTATAGGGTACATGTGCTTATCTGGGGACTTTGCAACATTATGACACTGACACCTCACATGTGCATTTAATGCAGTAGTCCAGTTAAAAATTAAATGTTATTTAGTAGGTTATACAGCAAGAAAATGTTCATAAACTGATTTCACATGGAAAATGGAATGTGCTGCAGTGGAACTCGAACCAGGAATGCCTACTCAGAAGGCGAATGCTCTACCTTCTACACTATTGCTGTACTGCTTCATTTGCATATATCTTCCTTGTTATCCTCTTCAGCCATCTAAGCTGCATTAACCGTAGCTAAGCGATGGGCACACCCGCACACCTATGGTTAGCTTTAATTGGATTTTTAATAAAAAAAAGGGTTTGTTCATTTTATTTGTATTTACTTGCTGTTGTACATGAGGGGGAATGTTGGTGGGGATATGCAGACACCTATGAGTGGTCTCGCTCATTTCTTAGGCCTTTCTGCTATTCTGCATTGCGGGGGGTGTATATTCTGAGAGCTCTGTTCTTAGACACTCCCCCTGCACTCTTACATGCTCCGTGTAAGATTAGGAGCTCAGGCAGCGTGCCTCATTATTATGCATGGCACACTGCCATCTTGCTCCTAAATGGATGCTTCCATGCAGGTCTAAGCTAGTTCTCCACGGAAGATTAGTAAATCTGGGGGACAGTATATGTTAACCAAGGATGGTGGAAGAGAAGAGGTTAAGCTCAGCTCCAGGTAACTTTGGAAAATAGTAACAAATTAAATTACTGGGCCTAGGCTATAGAAGATGTTATCTCACAGTTTTGAATAAAGCCAGAGATGCAATAGCTGTAAGAAACATGGTTTGTTAGTCTCTGTAGGAGGAACAGAATTATGTAATTGTTTTGTGACTTCTAGAATTTGCACCAGATCTGAGCAAAGCTCTTGTATGTGTATGATTGACATGTAGGTGCTAAATCTTGGCAGTTTATGTGATGTCATTCTATACAGAAATACTCCTTTAATATTAGGTGAGACAGGCGTTTCATTGCGGTCTGTTTCTTAGAACCTGACATAGAAGGCTCCTCCCCAACTTCATCTTGCCTTGCTCTATGAAGTAAGAACAGTAAATCTCTAGATCAGTCAGAAAAATATAGTGAGAATAGTTAAGTATTGTTTTTCTGTAACTGTGTGAATCTTTGCAACTGTGTTATTGTTAATATTTCCTGTGATTGAAACTCTGGTGTTTATTGTAAATAGATATTTTGTATTTTCCTGTTCTTTTTATTATTTGTTATTAAATATATTTAAACTTTTCATTGTGATTGGTCCTTTAAAGAGGATTTTAATCTTTGACAGTACTTATATCTATCGGTAACACGTGTACTACTAAAGCCTGGCTGTTTGGTCAACATTACAATTTGTATTAATATTAATTTCACTCAGTAAAATTGGGTAGTCTTGCAAGAGCCTTAGGTGGCTGGCGTTGTAGTGTCTGTTGGCAGTGATAACTTCCTGATAGTCTGAGCAGAAAGGGGCATGGTGAGTAAAGCTGCACCAGCCTTTCCCAGGTGTGTGTGTGTGTGTGTGTGTGTGTGTGTGTGTGTGTGTGTGTGTGTGTGTGTGTGTGTGTGTGTGTGTGTGTGTGAGTGTGTGTGTGTGTGTGTGTGTGTGTGTGTGTGTGTGTGTGCGTGCGTGTGTGTGTGTGTGTGTGTGTGTGTGTGTGTGTAAATCAATCTGAGTGTGTGTCAGCTACATGGAGCATGGACATGAAGCACTGGTTTCAGAGATAGAGAAAGTGCCAGAGGACCTGGCTTGAACACTAGGCTGAGGACTTAACTCTGCAGCTGTACTTTTGAGAAACATCACTGGGGAACTGTGGAGAGACAGAGAGAGAAACCCAGACCCCAGCTAATTGTTCCCTGTGTGCTCTTAAGGGAAATTGTGCTTGATGCAGAGAGGTCTGCATCTGGAAATACTGAGTGTATCTATTTTTGTTCCAAGTGAATGTCCCTCTCCAGTGTCAATGGTGAGGATTGAGGCTCCTAGATTACTGGCCCAGAGTGGGGATATCATAACAGCTATCAAGGACATTTACTCATAATACATTATTACATCCACATAATGATCACTAATAAATGCAAGTTGACTGTATGAACATTTCAGTTGGTTTCATCCTTCTGATATACTTTGCAGCCTTTTATTTAAAATGTTACTATATCCACCAACTGGACCTTACCTTACCAATTTGATACTCTACCAACTATAACTAAAGCTATTAAGTTAAAAAAATCAGCTCATTAGCAGAGCCAGTATGGAGCATGGCTTCTTATAAAAACAGAAATCTCAGTGGAGCATCTGTTACACATAATCACCACTTTTAGAAGTCACCTTGGTGTACCTTCTTTTCCAGTCACCAGATATGTACTAGTATCCTTCAGTATTATTGTATTTGCTCAGTTGTTTGATTTTAACCATAATGAAGTGAAGACAGTGTGCCAAGCCTTGCCCTGTCCCAGTTATAGGATCATCAGCTTCCTGTGATGTCTCCTTCTTAAGGCATAAGGTGGAATGGCATGGTCCACACACTGCACTCCTGCACAGGTGGAAATTAACTGTTGCCATGTCAGAAGGGCTCTGCCATATTCAGCTGCAGAACTAATTTACCTAGATATGACTAATGTGACCTCACTTTCCTGTTTTAAGATGGGAGGATATCTGTTCATTTCACCAGATCCTGTGATAAAGAGGCCTTCCTAACTAATGCCCTTTGCTTATATTCCTTATGCAACTAAGCTTGTTTCATGTCCTGGGCCAACCCTTTCCTCTGCTTGATGGACATCTGGTCCCTCACCAGTCTGACTGTGCCTCCCCTCCCCTAAAAGGTATTCTGCCAATCATCCTTATCTGATGGTTAATAGGAAGCCAGGACAAAAAAATCCCTTTTTCTTATTTCTCCTTTCCCAAATATACCACACTTGAATACACTGTTGGTCAGTGCTTGTTGACAGTAACACTTCAATCAATTAGTTGAAGCACTTTTGAAAATCATTGCACTTATATTTCATAACTTCATTCCATCAACATGCTAACTATTTTACTGTTAGAGTTAGAATTTCGTTTTCCTGGATAGCTGGGCACCAGGGTATCCTGCTGTATCATATGCAGTTCTAAGCTTACAAATTCACTATTCTAATAGTAACTAAGGTTGATAAGTTGAAGACATCATCAGCATAGCCAGAAGGGGAATACAGCTTCATACTAAAACAACAGAAATCCTAGTAAAGTATCCATGCCCCCACAGTATCCTCACAAATAGGGTGCATCCACCTCCCTGCTTCACCTTCTTTTTCAAGCACCACATATGCATCATAATCCATCATATTCTTGAAATTATCAAATCACTCAATTTTGAACATAATCAAGTGAAAGTAATATTCCAAGCCTTACTCATCCTAAATGTTTGAGCATCATTTACCAATAAGATGTCAAAGGCACTAATAGCAAAAGAAGGAGGGAAAAGGGTGTACATTGTGCACCCCAGGAAAGTGGGATATACCCTATCATACCTAAATGGTTTTCCTTTCTCTGCCTCCATCATATAACAACATATTTCCAATAGTTCAACAGGCTACATACCAAAGTTTTTTTTTTGTCTAGATAAGCACACTGGAGAAATGGTTCCTTCTTAAATGGAATCCAAGTGCACTGTCTGGTTAAGCAATTTGCTCAGTGTCATACAGTAGGTAAATGAAAGGTGAAGGAATCAGACCCTGTACTTTTGACTCAGAAAGCAGTTCCTTAATTATTTAGCATTTTATCTTTAGTCCTGTTCACTAGCTGCCAGACTGTTCAACACCCCATAAAGTAACTAACTTACATTATCCCTTAGGATATTAGTACTACCCACTTACAATGCCTTCACTGTCTTACAATCTACTCTGCCTACATTATTTCAGAATGTGCAGCCATCCTACCATCTATAACCTTAACACTTTATTAAAAGCACCTATGTCCTCTATAATAGGAGTGCTCTGTTTTATTTCCTGTTTACTTCCTGGATAGCTTTCAAGGCCTCTACCAACAATGTGAACTACAAATTAAAGATACCAAGGTCCACCTTAATGAGGTAGACCCATCTTTTCTGAACCAGTTGGGTTTTGTAGATTCAAAATTCATATACTGTACTGTAATGAGTCCAAATATTCTAGCTTCCCTGTCCATCATTCTATTAGAGTCTATATTAAATCATTGAATGCTTAAAAAAGCGAACAGTGATTGATCAACCTTATGTAAGCGAAAGCTTACAATTTCGAAGTGTCAGAACAGCGATTTTTTTTCCAAGGGAAAAAAGAATCGCTGTTCCAACAACAACAAAAAAATAAATAAAAATCAATTTCAAACATTACATTAAGTGGGGGGATTTGCCCCCACACCCCTACTTAAATATACCAACTCTGAGACTGCGCTATAGTGCCAGAAACGGCAAAGTACCGAAGTGGCCAAGCAAATTCTTTCCCAGGGAAAGAATTTGCTTAACAGCCATTCTGATATTTTGCGTTTTCAGCCTTTTAAGTTCGGGCAAGATGCATCTTCTAATATAGACCCTTCTATTATTATATTTCCTAGCCATTTATATATCTCTAATACTGACAGCATGCTCCATACTAGTGTTCTAATTATCATGGAGCATATAACCATAATGTTATGAAGTTTTTTTTCAAGAAATGAAAATGATCTTTGCCCATAACTTCAGCCAATTTTTTCTTAACAGTAACCCCCGGATTCATGAAGCTCGGCGCAAGGCCAGTGTAAGGCCTGCGCTGGCCATGCGGTGTATAAATGGTGTAGTAGCGCCATATGCATATTAATGAAGGTGCACCACTACCACATCCACGTGCATAGGACACGTGCGTGAGTGCATGGGGCATTACTAAGCTGCGGCCGGAGGCGTGACAATGTCGGCTGGCGATGAGCAACCTAAACTGCTGAATATTATAGCCTGCCTGCAATAGTAATCGCACCTATCAGTGTCTGTGGATAATGAAACGTATGCAAAGCATGCAAGACAGTTCCCGGCCACACAAAATGGAGAACCAAACAGAAATGCACGCAACACAATATGAGATTCCATCCATGGAACAAATGATATTTAAAATCATGTGTCCGTAATGTACTGCACTGTCAGAAGTTATACCCAGTGGAAGTGAAGCGCATCATGTCAGCGTGCCGCCAATACACACATCTAGCCCCATGGGCATGGTCACCAGCAGTCCCACAGTGGTAGTGATAGTACACAGCTGGGCAGTTGTGGCTATATAACAACCGTAAAGAAACCTGACAGTCCAAATTGTATACCAAACACACACAAACATATGTATATTAAAATGTGCTATACACATGAACGTAACCGTCACATACACATAGGATGCCATATGCAGAACCGGGATATCCAAAAGCAGAACCCATGCATGCAAATGCAATACGCAACAACCCCTGTATAGCACATAACCTGCACCCATGTCCGAATGTCCACCAAATCCAGCTACCAGCCTTGCGCATCCGTACACCTGCACATAGCGAGTATTCCCCATATGTAGAAGGAAGTATCATCCTAGGCAGTGACAGGATTGCAAATATGTATCCCACGTTTGTAAACATCCCATCACAGATACGTAAATCCAAATGCCCGCGCGTTAATGTTTCGGCAAAATGTGTGTACATCCCGCGTGGGATAAGTAACCTGTTGAAGCCTCAGAGTTGTTTACACGCCACGGTGTCCATAACTGTACACATCTGGACAAAAGATGTATGTGTAGTCACGGTACTGTTCAGTTTCTACACAGACATGCAAAACATACTACGCAGGATGGAACAGCTGTCCACCATGCAGGTCACCCCACTAGGGTTGCCACCTGTTCAGATGGCCAAGGTGGGACATCCCTTGTAGAAATGTGAGAATTTGCATGATAAAACATACCCCCGGCCAGTGCAAAGGACAGAATTACACATGTATGCCAAGATAAAAGCGTATTCCATAGCATTTGAATAGCTTACGCTATCCCAAATAATAGTTATGTGTACCAGATACAAAATACCTGTATCATGCAACTAGTAAAGAAAATAAGAAATATATTATTGTCTTAAAATCACAGGACATTTGCCATGTCTTAGGTGTCATCGCAGGACACAACTGTCCAAAGTGGGACCTCCCCTCGCAAAGAAGAAAGACTACTCCCCACTGAATTATCGACAGTATATATTCAACTCAATCACATACCGACACCACCTCTCAACCTATTACAGCAACAAAACCTGGACAAAGCCTAAAAGGATGGGTGGACAAATAGGGACAGATGTAATTACTGCTCTCACAAACTTCGAAAGTTCACTGAATAACAGTATGTACATAAGCATGAAATGTTGTGAAGGATGTAGGGTAGTCCCCAGTATTACAGAGGTCCGTACATTTATACTGTAACAAACCGTCACATATGTTGACTGTACTACTGCATACCTGTAGTTAATTCATAGTTAAGTCATGTGCAAAATAATAACCCTCGTAAGAATGAATACAGGAAATAGTCAAATGTGAATGGGAACACCACTCACTGTGGATTATGTATTGTAACCACCCCCACCCATATTATGTGTTGCCAACATCATAAGCTGCTGACATGTGCCCAAACACCTGTGTCTGTAAACACAGATTAAATGTTTAAAATGGACAAATCCTGTCCATGTGCTTTGTCTGACATTTGAACATGGTCATGGCAGTTCCGTTCACCAGGCAGACAAGCCTAAACCCAGATCACCACATGAACACCCTGACAATTAAAGATCTGTATGTGTCAGGTCTATAAGCCTTTGGGTTCTGAATATCCCTGCAGTGAGTAAATATGCAGCTTGAGTCCAGAGCAGTAGGGAATAGGGAATGTGTAACATGTAGTACTGCATTTTTTCCAGCAGGAGAATGGATGCGTGTGACGTAAGTGAAGCGGTGAGGCATATGTTAATGTAGCTATGTACTATGGGTATGCATATAAATGAGTCAGAACACCAAACGTATAGTGGTTACAGCATCCGGCCAACGTGAATGCAGTCCCGGTTGAACTATGACTACAGCACATATAATGTGAAAGTGTAATGAATGCATCTGTGCTGTACAGACAGTTAAATGTGTAAAGGTGAACGTGTGTTTCGCATACGTCCGTTAACCGGATTACAGATAATATACTGGTACTGTCACAAGTAATAAAGCCCACGTAAGCACAAAGTCTTAGTAAACATATGTAACCCACAATAAGGATATGCATGCGCGCCTGCACGTAACCCACAATAAGGAAATGCAAGTGTGCCTGTGCGTGTGTGATCCGCTCACAGCATAGTAAATGAATGCTGTTTCCCCCACGTTAGTTATACATGGCTCAAACCTGTTAACCTCGTAAAGTATGAAACCAGACAAAGCCCTGCAAACTGCCGGTACAAATAGGGACAAACCCCAGATATGTGCCAGAACAAACATAGAAAGTGGATAGAATAATGGGTGTGTCAGTAGCATGGATTCTCTGAAGGGTATGCAGTCATAACCTGAACTGCTTGCCAGAATTCCCCACCATAAGTCTCAAATGAAATGCCACTACATTGCCAGATAGACACAGGTTTATGTAAAACACACCAAAGATAAAGGAGCAACCAGCTGTACACTCTGTGACAATCTGTACAGTGGAAAGGTATGGTATGGATATAGATATATGTGTATACACATAATCCACAGATGTAAACCAAAGCAAGTTATGAAATGAGGATTGTACATGTATATATGTATACACAACAGACTTATGTCCCGTAGATATGACATATGTACATAAATAGGCAACGTTATAGCTAATACGGGTAGACAAACAGACATGCACAAAAGGTGAATAAACCACTGCATTCCAAACCATTGGCCAGAAAGTGACAGTCCAGCAAGTTCTACACTTTAAACATGCAGATAGGTGTCCATTGCAGGACTCCAAAAATTGATCCATACGTAGTGTCAACATCACTGACGCAAAATAAGTGACCTCAGCAAATACAAAATAGCTGTACATGCAACAGTATCAGGTGCAAGGGTGATGACACATGTGTCAATAGAATGTATGACGTACGAACTGATATCCAGAGAGTGGGGAGTGCATATAAGTGTCTCCACACTTCAGTACCGCACACATTAAACATGTAATGGGTACTGTAGAGGGTTGTCAGGTATGGGAATCATGGGTATGCAGAAATGGGCCTAGGTGTTGTTTGGCAGAGATTTCATAGGCCCGCCCCGTGGGAGTGATGTGGGTATAGCACACGCCTATATTCTCAATAATGGGGAAAAACATCCACTGGATATTGTGGAAACCATTTTGGCAATATGTAGGGCCCTATATCAGTGTCATGTAGGCGATTATCATGGATGGACATGCGTACGACCAAAATGGTACCCATAACTGGCAAACTGTCAAAATAAGACAGCTGCACTAAGGCGTAGTACATGAAATACAAATAGGGACTGTATTAGATATACCCCAGACAAAGTCAGAACGTTGTGAGAATACTGGCGTAGCCATGAATACGGATGTTATGAGTGTTACTAATCATGTAATGGAAATGTCAGTCACTATTATCTACCACACAGTTCGTAATGCCTTGCCAGCAATTTACCAGAAAGGCACATCACTATGACAAATGTAACAAGGGCAAAGGTCAAACATCAGGGAGTTTTCCCATAATGTGTACAGGTTAGGGGTATGAAGGTAACCTGTCCAAAATACATGTACAGTACTAGTGATACTAGGAGGACAGGTGAGAAGAAAGACATCAGGACAAATGAGAACACATGTACAAGTCATACGCATGTACTCAGACAAATGTGAATGACAATGTATGCCCTGTGAATGTCAATGTGGAAGGTTAATAGACACAAAAGTAATGTGTCCCTCAGGGTGTCATGCAGTGTCACCGTAACAATGTCCAGTCCCCCATACTCGTACGTGAGCTCTGCCACTGACGGAAAGCGCAAATACCGGCGCACACATACGGTACATGATAGACCAATTAGTGTGGATAAGCAGCTGTTGGCCTGTGTGAGGAATACAACTGTCTGGGTGGGTGTGTCCTGCAATATAAATGTAATGGCATGTGGCCTGTGATGCCGCCATACAGTGTGTGTATTGGTGTCAGAAAGTTGATATTTTGTATCAGACACATACTCCGCAACTGTACAAATTTACGCAGAATGTTCTGCCTCATATGTTTGGTGTGTTCCACGTAACAACAGTAACATTCTGGCACTTTCATGATAACTGAAGACATGAAATAATGACAAACGTGTGATTAAGACACCAAATCCGACAGAAAAGCCATACTAATGCAAAACATATTATTGTGTCAACTATCTACGTTTGTAAGAGCAACATGTCAATACTGCCCCTATGTGTCCCACTATCAGATAAGGCTTTGTCCAGAAATTCGCTCTAGGAGGTGGAGTGGTATGAACAGAAACAGATACGTGTGAGGAAACAGCAATATTGACTGCAAGATAACGCAGAAGGTATGAAATGCGCTGCAGTAGATCGTGCAGTACTGTCCGCAGGTATGTGCTGACATGTCAAATGACACAGCAGTCTACATGAAGAACCTATAGGGCTGTCACCTTTACAAATGATGATAGTGGGACATACTCACAGCCATACACACAGCACAAATAGACATACAAACATCAAAACTAGGCCATGTAGAAACAGGCAACCTTATGTCCAGATAGTCAATACTAACCACAGGAAACAAAATCCAAGTTTCTTCTTTAACGTAAAAGTTTTTATTTTTCAAAAAATTTTTAACT
>NC_056741.1:83791077-83876077 GCF_019279795.1 Protopterus annectens
TACCCCCCAGTTACCTTTCCCAAAAAAAGCCTTCAGGGAACCCCCCCCAAAAAAACAAAAAAAAAAAAGGGGTTTTTCCCCCAAACAAAAAAAAATGAAAAAGAAAAAAGTTTTAAAAAAAAAAAATTTATTTGGGCCCACCTTTTTAAAAAATAAAAATTGAAAAAAATTTATATAAGTAAAACACCAATGAAATTCACAGTAATATGTCACATGTAGGTTACAAAAATAAGATAAGCCCTTGAAACATTAAATGGCAATAATAATAATATGTTTTTAAATTTAGTATATGTTTTTAAATTTCACCACATGTTTTAACATAAATTTTTTTACAAATTTTAAGGTTTATAAGGGCCATAGAAAAATTTTTAATTTTTAAAAGGAAATTTTTTTTTTTTCAAATTTTCTGTGAATTTTGGTGTTTAAATTTTTTTTTATTCATTTTTTTTTTTCCTGAAAAAAATTTTTTAAACTTATTTTTTTGGCGTGTGGTATCCCCTTCTTTTTTTATTTTGGGGCTGGGTGAAATACTTTCTTGCTGAATTTTTTGTTAAAGGGCATGGGAAAAAAATTTTGAAAAAACCCCCCAAAAACTTTCAAAATTTAAAAAAAAATTTAAACTTCCAATTTTAAAAAAAAACTGATTGGGAGGGTTTTAAATAAAAGAAAAAATTTTTAAAAAAAAAAAAAAGAAATTTAAAATTTTAAAAAAATGAAAATTTAAGGATACAATTTTTTGTTTTGAAATTTTAAAAAACCTTCTTTAAATTTAAAAAATTTAAAAAATTTTAAAAAAAAGGTTTTAAAAAAAAAGGGTTAAAAACCTAAAATTTTTTTAAAAAACCCCGGGGTTTTTAAACCCCTTTTAAAAAAAAAGTTTTTTTAAAAGGGGGTTTTTTTTAATAATTTTTTAATTTAAAAATTTTTTTTTTTTGAAATTTAAAACAGGTAACCCACCCCACTTAACAGGGAAAATTTTTGTTTTTTCAAAAAAAGTTTTTAAATTTTAAAAAAAAAGGTTTTTTTTTTTTAAAAGGATTTTAGAAACCTTCAAATTTTTTTTTATGTGGAAAAAAGGGTTTAAAAAATTTGGGAATTTCCTTTTCCCAAAAGATTCGGGTTTTTAAAAAATATTTTTAATTTAGGAATTTTTCCCGAATTTTTGATTTCCCTTTTTTCTAAATTTTCTTTCAATTATGGTTTAGTTTGGTCATGAAAATTTTTTGATTTTATGAAAAAGGTGAATTTTTTTCCCCTTTTACAATTTCTTTTTCATATTAAAATTTATTCAAATTTTTATTTTTTTTAAAACTTTAAGGGTTCAAAAACCCTGAAAAGATTTTCAAATAAAATTTTTTTCACCTTATTTTTTTATCAACCTCTTCTGTTTTTGGATCCATTCTGTATGTTGTTCACAACACTAACACAGCTAAACTGATAGGTCATGGTCATTCACAGCCTTACATACACAGATGCCTAACATTTGTCTGTGTGGTATGGGCTACAATGACGGTGGGGTACAACACATTAACCCTGTTCTACTGTATCTGGCACTGATGTGCTTTGCACATGTCACTCTTGCACCTTTTGTAGTTGTGAGTCTGTCAACAGGCCACTGGTGGAACACTCCTGTAACATGCAAAGGTATTTGTAATCAAATATCCGTGCTATCTTGTACATCTGTACTGCTAACATCAACAGTGCTAATGGTTCATGGACATGCACACCATACTCAGCAGGCTTATAGTGCGGTGCCACCCTAAATGACTGTCATCACCACTTGTGGGTTGATATTATCCAACACCCTATCTGTATTGTATGGTCATGCTAGGCACTTGTTCAGAATGTGAGCATGTCATGAGCTACTGATTACTATAGCACCCATTCCACACCATTTCCCACAGGTACACTGGCTATCCTACACTTCCCAGCTTGCTTAAGGTATGACAGCTGTTATACACATGTAACCCACATATCCTGTGGGACATGGCTGTATATACAGGCATGTTCAACTGTCACATACCAGTGCTACTGCCTGTCTATATGAGGGATATGTCGTACATGTGGCAATAGAGCAATTGTCTCATGTACACATTCAATGCTCACCTCCCAACATCTGCACTTTTCACAGCCTGTGGGGGATGCATGTCTGCAGCTGTGCTGGGCCCATAGCTCTCAGGTGTACCTCATTACGGGGAACGTACCTCATTTGTGGTTCTAAAAGGTGCATGTTCCTCAAGGTTCCACATTGGAAGGGTCTGTCACACATTCATTGTTGTACATAGTTTACCTGCTAGCCATGGCTAAATAGATGAGAATCATATTAATTCATTGGAATATCTGTTTTATACGTAAGACCAGCCTATTTAAGCCATCATATGCCCTTCCTAGTTGACGCTGTTAGTAAGCCAGTTGTAAGTGTTCCACATTTCGCCCATTTGTCACACGGTATGAGGGCTAATGTTCCTCATTTTGGGGACAGGAGGCTGACAGCTATGGCTGGGGGTAATGCTGTCGCCAACCCTGACTGCACCTGACAGTCATTTGGGGATGTATAACATTCGCAACACACCCCACCCAGCACATAGTCTCACATGATCTACACCACTGGCCACACCTTCGAGGACAACCTGTGCAGTACGTCTCCAAACTCACTGTAGGCACCAGAGCTAGCCCCCATCATGGAAGACAATATCATCAGCTTATAGCCCACAGACTCATGTGTGCCCACCACATACAGCCAATAGTGAATTATAACATTCAAAACACACCAGTCATAGCTGACTCTGTAGGGTGTCACACTGCAGTTCCACACAGCAGGCTACACAAGGCATTAGTCGCTTACATCTTGCTGTCGGGTAGCTGCTTCTGCAACATAACCTATGCACCCATGCCACACCTCACCAGGTACGATATGTCTGTCATTCGCCATGTTAGTGTGACTGCCCTGTGATGCCACTTCACAGACTACATGTGCAGGGACATGCAATAGCTCACCAGTCTTATAGCCCTGAGGGTGTGGGCCTAGCCCTGGGGAGCATTTTGCATTCATCCGGACATGATACCACTGTACAATGACCGACTGTGTCACTTCAACAGTTGCCTATGCTCCTATTGTCATTCCACAGGCATGTGGTATCTGTCCGCTATGACTATCCTGGTCGAACACAATGCTGTGGCACAGATGACTTGCACCTATCAGCCCTGGGAGTACAGCTCACATGTAAGGCTCTTGCTGTTTCTATACTGCCTGTCTTGCACAGTTTCCAATAACTGTCACCGGCAGGGCAGTAACTGGCATGTGCGACATGGGGTCATGTGACACATTGCTTGCATCTTCTTCTGTGATGCACGCAGGCAAGGCACACCTTATAATGCACCACTCAAACATCTCTGCAGTGACTGGGACCTGCCTCTAGGCTCTGCAGAGCACACCTGCAATGACAGGTTATAGACAGACCATACCTTTCAGACACATACCTGGATCGGCACACCCACAGCTGAGGGGTTCCCATATCCCACTATGTTTTGCACACATCCTGGCAAGTTGCTTAGCACAATGCATCAGAGGTGCTCCACGTGCAACTAACTGTGTCCGGGACCACTATACACATTGTAACAAGCGACAGAGTCAACATCATACCACACGGGTAACATACCTTCTATGGTGGTATGGTGGACAGTGGGCCTCAGCTACTACTGATGTGTGACTGACACTACCCCACACTTCACTGGGATAGCCATTCATGTACCGACACATCCATGAGTCATACCCTCCGCTCTGCTGGATCAACCCATACACACCACCTCCAAGACCTACATTACCCTTGGCATGAACACTACCACCATGTGGCTGGTGTTACACACCTGGGTTTATCCCCTCATTGGTGGATTCCGAACATATGCTAATCTACCTTGTTAGCCACATCCCGGCAACACACCCATCGCAACATACACAGTACATGTGTACTACAACACCTACTACAGACGTCTGCTGACAGCGGTTGTTAACATCATGACACCCGTGCAGATGGACAATGCACATACAAATGCTGACACATACCCCAGTGCACCTAATTAGCATGTGCACAACTGCATGGATCATGCTATTCCACACAGAGCCATGATGGTACACACCAGATAACATACGCCACTCTGGTGGTCATGTTCCACGGACATATGATGTACAACAACAGGTGTAGGAAGTTGCACAGTGGTGTATATTCCCATGTGTGGGGTGGCTCACTGGTCAGCTCTGGTGGGGCCACAGGGTCCCTCATCACATAGGTTCATAGGTTCATAGGTTCATACTAGGCTATCTGCCCGAGGGCATTTACAAGCCTAGCCCATAGTTTTGTGGCTTACGCCACCCCTTTAGTATGGGGAACTATACCCATTATTTTGCTGTGCCTCTGTTGAGCAGTGACACTGAGGTAATCCCTGGGGTATATCTGCGATCTCCCATCCATTGGTCAAGATTTCTCTTGAACAAGGCCAGCGAGGTGCTCTGCCTCACATATACCGGGATTTTATTCCACAGCATAGGGAGTCTTTGGGTGATGAATCTATCCCTCCAGCACGTCCTATTAATAGCGTGTCGAGTTTAAGTCTCCAGCCCTTGTGGCTCTGACGGATCTAGATTTTTGAGGTGAAGCATATTCATCAAATCTGGGTTTGACATGGCCTTGTATGTTAGCAAAGGTCACCTCTGAGCAAAGCTGTAAGCGACTGAATAGAGCTGGAGTTCTTTCAGTCGGCAGCATAGGACAGATGTTTGAGACCCTTTATCCTTTTGGTGAGGAACTTTTGTGGCCTCTCCAGCTGCTGCAAGTGTCGGGTCAGATACATTCCGAATGGGGCATTGTACTCAATCATTGGTCTGATGAGTGATGAGTATAGGAGACTATGACCTCCTTGATCTAGATGAGAATCCCTTCATGATAAGGTGGGCAATGTAGAAGGTCTTCTAACTACTTTAGCTACATGGGTGTCGAATGACAGACTACTATCAACCTGGGTCCCCAGGTCCCTGATAACTTCTTCTGTACTCAGTGGATTGCCACCTATTTGGTAGCTAGGGGTAACCTTGTTTTTCCAAGTATGACTATGCATTTTTGGCATTTAACTTTAGGCCATGGCTCTGGCACCAGTTATCCGTTTCCTGTGAGACCCTTCTGAAGGATATCTGTGTCAGATGTGTTTTCTACTATGCCCAGTTTGCAGTCATCTGCAAACTTTGTCAGCCATAACCCTCCTGTGTTTGCTTGTACTGGAAAAGTAGATGCCAA
The DNA here is from genome assembly GCF_019279795.1 of Protopterus annectens. Taxonomy (NCBI): domain Eukaryota; kingdom Metazoa; phylum Chordata; order Ceratodontiformes; family Protopteridae; genus Protopterus; species Protopterus annectens. The sequence continues at coordinate 83,796,366 of NC_056741.1, forward strand.
ACAAGAGTGGGCCCAGGACTGAGCCCTGGTACACCACTTGTGACAGGCTTTGAGTCTGATATGGCGCCAGCAACTCTGACCCTGTGGGTTCTGTCACTCAGCCAGTTTGCAACCCATCTTGTGATGTATGGGTTAACATTTAAGCTGATGAGTTTTCAATGATACCCGAGTGGGGTATTGTATCAAAGGCCTTCGCCAGATCGAGGTAGGCTGTATGGACTGCCTTTCCTCATCAATGGCTTTGGTGACTGTTTCAAAAGTCAACCAAGTTTAGAAGGCATAATCTGCCTTTGACAAAGCCAAACTGGGATGGATCCAAAGTCTGCAAATTCCCTATGTCTTTATTTATGAGGTCCATTATGATCCTCTCCATGGCTTTGCAGATAAGGCTTGTCAAGCTAATGGGCTAATTTCCAGGGTCGGTGGAGGCACCGCCTTTGTGAAGTGGGACCACAGTTGCAGTCGCCACTGACGCATCCAGAGGTAAGACTATGATTAAACAGCTGTCCTAGCTGTGGGTTTAATTCCTCGTTGAGTTCGTGGTGCACACAGCCGGGGACACCATCAGGTCCCATGGATGCTGTGTTTTTTGCTTTGGAGAGAGCAGTTCTCACTTGGGCGTTGGAGATGTTTGGGGGGCTGCAATCGCTTGGTATAGATATCTCTCCTTTTGGGGGGACTAGCTACATAAACATGACTGCCACACATTCCGGGGTGTACCACCAGGCATTAAGGTGGTATGTCAGTATTCGATGGCAACACCCTCATCTGCTGTCACATACAACAGTCACTCAGGAACATTGCAGACCCAGGTATTGTTGGCAACATGCTGGAGGATGGATTCAATGCTGACAGTACACCCTCTCACTCACTACAGGGCCGCAATCCATACATGAACATTGTGGTGTCCCTGTGGTCACACCTACACAGTACTGACCTACACTCTATATGTCCTGGGTCACTGGCCCCATGTCACCTTCCAACGTCCCAGGCTGTGATGTCCACCAACCTCTGAATTACATGTCTCTCCATTAGGCCACTATATTCAGTAATAGCCTTGTTTCAGACATTGTAGCCCCTGAATGGCACACAGCAGCATTTATCACACTACAAACAGGTGGCACCACATTGCACGAGTGGGACTATAGTCCTACACACCTGACTGAACTGTTCTGCATGGCTATGGGGCACATCATCAAGGACGTCATTCTAAGAGACATTGTTGGGCTCCCGTCCTCTGCTGCCACCTGGGTTGGGCTTGTTAAGGCCAGAGCATGGCCCCTACACATGGTGGACTCCTTTCATACAGTTACCAGGGCAGTTGCTGATGGTACGAGAGTCCACACATCCTACATTCTCCTCTCATTGCCTTTCAGCACCATTCCCCATTCTGGTATTGACAACATACACATCCACCTGCACATTGTACCCTGTGTCTCAGGATGTTATGCTATGTGGCTCATGGACAGGACACACAGTGAGGCCAGCATACCATAGTACCTACTACATGTCAGGTACATTTGGCATACCACGGTCCTCAGTCATAGGGCTCCTCATGTTCAGTTTATGCTTCCCTGTGGAAGAGGCTGGCACAGGGGACTTTCCCTGCCTAGCTTTCAAACCCCTACATACCAAGCACCATGATTGCTTCACCAGCTGATACTGACTCCAACCACATGGGTGTCGCTGTGACAGATACATAATATGACTATCATGGCATCAAGCTGCATGACACAAGGTGCATGCACATCACCTTTGCATTACACCATTCACCCACTGACTATCACATGGATGGTAGTCCCCTACATACATATCACATTGTACATGTTTGCAGTACACACATATGTCGCACCCACTCCTGTGGTTACCGTATTGCAACTGTGGCGTGGATATCCTCCTACGTGGCCACACCTATCTGTACTGGGTGTGTAACTGGTACATAGGCACCCATTGTACCTCTGAACTCAAGACATCTACACACATTCAAGGGTACACCACCCCATTTAGGGTGTACCTTACACAACAGCTACAGCTTTACATGCCACAACATTAACACGCCATGACGTTTACTGAGCTCTGACAGTTTAAATATGCGGCTGCACTACGGACACCACATCTGTACACATTTGCATACTACATACTCAAGGGTGACCTCTGCTGATCAGACAGGGCCCATGTCCACAACATTATTGATGGATATACTCCTCATACGCAACATAAGCAGAGGCCACTGTGAGCAACATGCTCATGGATATGTGCGCACACACCACAATGAGTGGGATGGGCTTCAGGGTTACATTCCCAAACTGGACACTCACAATGCTGTGGAACATAAGTCCTATGTACATCACGCAGGGACACTCAGTAGCACTGTTCATGTGATACCTCCCTTGGTGGTTGGGAGACACATGTAGGCCTGGGATCACTGCAGTGGCTGTACTGTGCAGTGGTGCAGGTGACACCTGGCTCTGCTCTTGACAGGACACTACCCTGGAGAGGTGCCACTAGTGTGAACACTGTAGTTGTGCTTACACATGGCATTGCCAGACTGCATAGTACCCCACTATGCACCTGTGCAGCTATTACATGTCCTTTGTGCATGGTTACTTGGTAGCCCTTCCATTTAGATTAGCTATCATGCTATTACTATGTCCCATACCTACAGGCCATATGTATCCTGTTATTGTACATACCAATAGACAATACATGTGGTATGCATGATATGCCTGTTATGCTGTGTAGAATATCTGTCATATCTACCTATAATACTATACATTACACATATTTCACATAGTATCCCATAATGCAAAGCATACTTGCTCAGCAGGACCACCTTACATATGTCATTAATGTTATATGCCCATACACATGCGTGCTGTGACAGTATATCAACATATACTATCCCCTGCTATGGCACGTCCTTGTTGGACATACCCTACCACTGATGGCGGGTTGTATGGCATTGTTCTGTTTAATGGCCTCATGTAGCATCCCTTGTGGTGTCTGTGCTGTGTACCTTGTGTCCCACTGCTGGACACACAGATTCTACAAGCGTTAGTATGCTCAGCAAGACATCGCTACATAAATACCTTTCCCCACTTTATGCATTGCGGACACGTTTAATTAATGCAAACCAGGCTATACATACAGTAAAACTAATTAATACAGATCATGCTATACATAACCTTACATATCGGGCGTTCTACATACCTTATTGTCGTTACGGCATTTCGTTTCTATCTCTCTCACAGTGTTTCAACTGTTATTCAGTATGAGCATACGGTTTGAATGTCTGGCAAGTCATCCTTATATACGTCGATACCTGAAACATGTGGATTCTTCCCGCCAATTGGTGTTCCTGAGTGACTAATTACTTGCATATCAGCTGTGCAGCTACTCCATTCGCCAATTACACGGCGACAGTGGGGTATAACTGGATTCTCCACTTGGGCGTTGCCTATTTGCCCTACCTTCGGGGAGATGGTTTGTATTGTGTTTTGTTATGTGTAACTGCAACTGCTATGCATGGAGACAAGTATAGTTTGGATTCATGTCCCCCATGGATTGTGTGTGACAGGTAGAGTATTTGGTTCAACATGTGGGTGTACCTGTCATCCCGATGTCTGATAACAGAGTATTGCAATCAAAACCTGTAACATGGCTGTTTCTTCCATTATACAACGCCTGCAATTTTGCATGTCACCTTTAATTGTGTCTCTCACACGGTATGTTGAGGGTTCTGCAGATGTAATTGACTGACTGGATGTTTGTGCTGCTATTACAGTTTGTATTGCTTTAGTTTCTAGTGTGGGGGATGTCGGTGGTTGTACGTAACATATACGGTTTGTGGGCCTTGCATTTCTACATAATCCGATATATGTGTGTGGCTCCGTCCCTAATTAGAGAGCTAACAGTTAGTAGACTTATGTTACAGGATTGTACATTGGGCCATTGTTAATTGGTTTCTATATCGTCTGCAGGTGAGCTTGCTACTTGTATACCTCCATAATTGCAGCGATATATCAGGGGATATGTGTAAGTGACAGCTATCCCTTGTATTTCTGTCCCAGATATTTGCAGTCATTGTGGTTGTGTTGTTAAAAGAGCCTGTTTGCCATGGGTTGCCACCTTTTCATATGGTCATTGTTGGACACTTGCAGGACACAAAGCGGTGTTTACAGGCCAACACGTAGCCACGGTCAGTACACAGGTAGCACATACTTTTATCCTCACTACATACCTATTGTTGTGTGACTTTGGCTACTTATCATATTGCATGTAACATTTAAGTTTCTTACATACAGGCATAACTATTAAATATGACTGTTACATTATATATGGGACATATTTATGTCCTACCATCTCGGACATTTGCCCTTTGTACTGTTTTATGTCAGGACACACCTGCCCAGGGTGGGGCTGTCCCTCCTACTGTGGTACAGGTAGTAACCGTATGCCTATGGCTAGCTATACCCACACCTTCCATACTGATCTGCCTCTGACTTGGCACCAACATACACATGTTACGGACACACACACACATTACAGTCACACAGAAATGCACACGGCACCCTCAACGCACACTTACACAGAATACGGCACTCACAGACACAGTTGAACACAGTACCTACGTGGACCGCAACACCGGCAGTGGTGACTAAATGTTCCTTCATATCATCATACTATTACTCGTGGATGTACTGTTCCGGTACTGTGTTCTATCGGTCTTTCAGCCTCATGGTTACGCATGTCGGTATGTTACACATTCCATGGTTGATGGTATCCTATTTATTTGTACCTCCAAGATGTTATGAATGTCGTTGTACTATCTATTATATTTGCAGATATCGCTGAATCCATCTATATCACCATATATCCCTCTATTGCCCTTTCTATCTGTATTATATATATGCATATGTGTATATATATATATATATATATATATATATATATATATATATATATATATATGTCTATGTCTTTCTTTATATATATATATATATATCTATATATATATCTATATATATATATATATATATCTGGCGGGGAATGTGACAGGCACACAGCATCACCATATGCTGTAAGACTCATGTACTGTTCAGGTGTTGTCATTCCGTGTTCCACTGGCTGTTGAGTTTACAGTGTTTGAGGGCTGCCTATGCAGGTGTCACACATTGGGCCACCTATACATTACAATTTACAGGTGGTCATGTTTGTGTACCATCCATTTTACTGTGTGTGCAGGTGAAGAGGTGTCAGTCCGTAGGGGCCTACATGGTCAGAGTATGTGCTATACATTCCCTCTTTGCCAAGGCGTAGGCATATTGGGCACACCTCCATCTGCCTACTGGGGCTGGCACAGTGTGTTCATGGTCTGAATCCCTCTGTGCCTGTACTGGCCTTGGCAATTGCTGTGGGCTATGTGGGCCTTCACCATTTTGTCCCTGCTGCAGCTGCTTCCGCAGGATCATATTATGTAGCATGGCACATACTATGACGATGTGGGAACACGTGCCTGGAGAGTACTGCAAGGCTCCACCAGATGTATCCAAGCACCGAAACCGTGATTTCAGCATCCCGAACACACGCTCTATGATGATTCTGGTTTGTGCGTGTGCCTCATTATGGTGTTCTTGCATGGGTGTGTGTGCATTTCTGATGGGAGTCATCTTCCACGGCTCCAGTGCATAGCCAGCATCCCCCATGAGATGGCTATGTGGGATGTCCCCCCTGACAAATACCTGATACAGCTGTGAGGCATGCCAGATATGGGAGTCATGGTAGCTTCCAGGGCTGCCAGCACACACATCCATGATAATGCCCTGGGCATTGCACACGACCTGGCAGTTGATGGAGTGGAATCCCTTGCAGTTTATGTAGCGCCTACCCTGCTCACCAGGTGGTGACTTGATTTGTATGTGCGTGCATTCTATCGCACCCAGTACCTCCGGGTATTGTGCCACATGGTGGAAGTGGCGCATATTGCTGGCCAACTCCTCCTGAGTTCTGGGGAAGTATATCTGCTCATTGGCATGTGGTAACATGGCATCCAGGAACTGGTGTAGTACCCTGGATGCTGATGCCTGTGAGATACCCATGATATCTCCAGTTGGCCTTTGAAAGGTACCTGTGGCCAGTATTCGCAGGCTTACACATACCTTCGTGTCCACTGGTATGGGTTCCCCTCTGTTGTTTCTGGTTCTCAGGCGTGGCCGGCACAGCTCCACTATTTGCTGTAAGATGTCCCTGTCCACCCTGTAATGCTCTACTATCTCCAGGTCATGTAGCCCCTGGTAGATTACCCTTGGTCTGAACACTGTCCTACTTCTCCGAGGCCTGCGGTGGTTGTCGGCATCATCCTCCACAACACCGTCAGTCTCTAACACATGCTGATGAATCACAGCTATGGCAGCTCCCAACATGTACATTTTAAAAGTTCCCCGTGTGTTTACACCTATGGTGCGGTGTTTGTGTGTGTTGGGTGCTTTCACACTTCATACTATTGTGCTGTGAACACCGATGATGTCATACGGTGTGTATGTACGTTCGTAGCTACAGGTTATGTTATGTGTTTTACTGCCGGAACTACTATTGTGGTGCCTTTGGTGTTGAATTACATTTGCCTGCCGTGGATTACCTCTTGACCTTCCCTTTACATTTCTGCGCATTGCACCTACCATTTTCCGGCATGCATCCTGCAGCCTACTTTCATTTGTACTTTCCTGGACCTGGCGTATCTTGCGTCATGTGTGCTACTGCCGGTCTGCTGTTAGTTTGCTTTGCTCTGCTGTGTCAGGTCTCCTATCTTTGCAATCCAATACCTCCCCTCCTTTCTTTGCATTCACATGCCTCCCCTATCCTGTTTTGCAGGTTTCTGCAAGCGGACCTGTCAGCTGCCGTCGATTGGCCTTCGTGGGTTGATTGGTGTTGATTGCTCATTAGTACTCCAATTACCCTACTTCCGCATTTCCTTCTTTTCTTCCCCTGACCTTCCTGTTTCTGCTATTGTTTGCGGCGCGTGCATCCAATTACTGGGTTTTGGGCACGTTTTCATCCTCGTACACATGTGCTTTTGGCCACCATGTGTGCTCTCAGCTAAACGATTCCTTCCCACCCCTATCCTGCAGCTTTGCTTAGCAACGGACTGGCCAGATTTGCAATGCTCCAATGTGCTTAGTGCTATGGTGGCACACCCCTCTGCTAATGTCATGTATCTCCTCTGGGCCACTCCTCGGTGTTATACCACTGCGCCGTATGGTACAACCTTCCTCTGGCGGGACATTTGCGATTCAGTATTATCTGCCTCATTTGCATGGCATTGACTACTAATTCATAGTTACCGTGCCGAATACTATCGCAAGCCCTTAGCAACCCTTGCACCTTGGTTGTGGTGTTCCATGCCTACCATTGTGTATTATGCTGTAAACCTGATTTCTATTACGTTGCGATTTTATGACATTTTTATATTATTTCTTTATGTTACAGCTTCCGCACACATGCCCTGTGGTTCTGCTGTGCGTTACTGTGGACATGACATTAAATGTTGTTATTTTACATATTGTGCATCTTTTCTTATGCCATTAGCTGTGTATTTCGCCATTGGCATATGTTAACGTTGTGATACCTGGGTCTGGCCCTCTTCCATAGCTCAGATGTTCTGTTTGAGAAAATGTAAACCATGTTTTTTGGTTTACATTTCCGTGGGCTTACGCTACGCCTGCACCACTTCATGAATCGCTATGTGCCTTCATTTGCATGGTGCGACACTGCACATGGGGTGATTTGCATACCTACACCGAGGGCTGCGCAAATCTGGCATATGCCGGTAGTGCACGTGGAATTGGATCGTACCTGAATCGCTCGGCGGCCATATTTGGCGTTATAATGCCTATGCTATGCGTGCGCCTGGTGCAAGCTTCATGAATCCCAGGGTAAGACTTTTGTCATCCCACATAAATCTGATAGTAATATGTGTGATCTTCCACCCCCTTTAGCTATCTCATTCAGGACAGTTACAGTTGACTCCAGTTCATGTAATTCTGTCCTTTCCAAAACCGATTTCTTCAGGTGTTTAGGTCTAACTGCTTCCTCGCAGGCTTCCTCTTGCCCAGTTTTTAAGTGGTACAAAACTGAATCCCCTGAGAATGACTTGCAACTTGCAATGGAAAACAGATCACTTAATGCACTATGATTAAATCTATTTATATATCACCCTTCCCTTTACAAACTAAAAAGTCTTTTACCAAGATGGTCTGTTGTACACTCTTAGCCAACCAATAACATGATGCTGTAGAATGACATAGGAGCAGCTGAACTGTACAGTCATCTTGATCACTTATGAGTTCCATATGATGCAAAAATAATAAAAGAGCAATCAGAACAGCATAACATGCATAGCTGCATGACTTACTCAGGTGTGTTAACTCTAACCTTAAACCTACCCCTGTTCCTAACTCTATCCCTCACATTACTTTACTAAAAACCCTTTCCCTATCACTACCAGTACACAAGAAAAAAAGGACTTTGAACACGGACAATATCAGACATGCAAAACAGTATATCTATCCTCATATCTCACCCTTACCTGAACCAAAAACCTTCAAGAATTTGCACACACACATCCACCATTATAACCTTTTCAGTCAAACATGCATTCCCTGCCCAGTCCTACTTAAAAGCATTATAAAATAAACATGTGATCATGTAAACATTTAGTGAAATATGTTTTGATGTTATGTGCTTTCATTATTTTTCAACCTGTCAAAAATGTTTCAGTCAAATGTACTTTCAATAACAATATCTATATCTATGTATCTAGCTATCTATGAACTTAGTGCCTGCCTTTTATGTACTTACATGTGTCTGAATACAGACAGAGCAATTTTAAGTGCTTCATGCATGTCATATACCTATAAAACAGAATACATTTTGCAAATTTCCTTTCAGTGCTTTCTAATGTCAATACATTTCCTTTGCTGTCTAGAAACTTACATTCCACAATTGATCATATGCAAAGTATATACATTTTACTTTGAAGTTCAGAAGACTTAAGTGCTGTATATATATATATATATATATATATATATATATATATATATATATATATATATATACATAAAGCATACTAATAATTTTTATGCTGTTTTATCTGAGTTTGCATTATATTTAAATCCAAGTTATTATGAATAATGGCACCAAAGTCCTTAATTGCAATGACAATGGCCAATAGTACAGATTTCAAGTTAATAGTAGTTGTTTGTCTTGTGACCTCAAAAAACATAGCATTTAAGAAAGCAAGCAACCAAAGCAGGTACCACACTGTTTAAATGCCAGGAGAAAATGACAACTACTAACTAGAAAACACTCAAACAGCAAGGTAGACACAGTATAATAATTACGTGCTTTCATTTTTTTATTTTCCAGAACTTCCTCAAAAGGTTTATACTGCGTCCACCTTACTTCATGAGTGTTTTGTAGCTGATAACTTAACATTTCTCTGTATTCAAATATAGGCCATTTTTAGCTAAACAATATTTGTTAATGGTATAAATAGCTTGTTATGACATGAAGGTTCCAGTCTTAATGGCATCTGTATATATTGATAGCCATTGTTTTCATGTTATTAGAAACTGAGAAAATGAAAGTACATTTAAAAAAGTGACCTAAACAGAAATCATTCAGAATATCTGATGAAACTATGGGCCAGTCTTTGTACTGACCTAGTCCATAGACTCTTTGCTCTACTCCCTGACAGCCATGTTTTTATCCAGTGAACTATAAAACTTTTTACCTCTGAGCATATGAATTTATTAATGATGGCATTATATGGAGGGCTATCAAATGCCTTTGCAAGATCTAAACAGATAACACCAACATTAATTGCATCAGCAAGAGTCTTACTTGTTCATAAATGTCTGACATACAAAGATAGGGCCGAATGTCCCTTCATAAAACTATGTTCTTCTAAGTTTAGCAATGGACCATACTAATGATCATTTTCAAGAATTTGAAGTACATACCTTTCAGATCATTCCCAAAGAATGGATGTCAGCCTTACTGGTAATTCTCATTTGTCATAACATTCCCCACCATGAAGGAAAATTATATTAACCAGTTTCCAGGAGGAAGGAACAAAACCCTGCTTTAAAAAAGTTACTGAATATTAAAGTAAGTTGTCTGACAATGAGTCTTGTATTAGGAAAATAAAAAATCTTTTTGATATAATCAGGCCTGATACTGCAGTTGGCTTTTACCTTATTTCAAGCTTTCTTCACCATATCAGGAGGGGTCTAGGACTATTCACTGAAAGCAGATTTCACTGAAAGTCAAATGACTGTGCACAAATCGCTGAAAGCTCAATTCACTGAAAACTCAATTCACTGAAACACATTTCCCTGAAAGTTATATATGGCCTTTTCCCCACTGTTGTGCGACCCTGGAGTTAGTATATATAGTAAGGGTGTGTGTGGGGGGAACTGCCCCCCCCACATTGGGAGGTATGGGGGTGTAGTCCCCCACATGGTTTGGGTATATATTAAGTTCAGAAAAGAGTAATTTATTGGAATTACAAGTATCCATGTATATAGTTCAAAATATTTAAAATAGGTGGGGGGCTGTACCCCCACCCCCCCAATGTGGGAGGCTGTGCCCCCACACACCCCCACTTACTATATATATATATATATCTATATACTAACTCCAGGGTCGCAGTACAGTGGGGAAAATGCCATATATAAACTTTCAGCAAAATGTGTTTCAATGAATTATGTTTTCAGTGAATTGAGATTTCAGTGAATTGTGCACAGTCAAATGTTTTTCAGTGAAATGTGCTTTCAGTGAATAGTTCTAGACCCATCAGGAGATATGGTAGGCCCAGTACAGTCAATAATTCCAGCTGAAGTTAATGGAAGACTGTCCCCAGTATTTAAAAAAAATCTGTGTAGGCTCCATGTAGCGCCTACATGTAATGTACATGGCTATGGTTCCCCCTCAGCAGCATGCCATGCATATTAATCATGGTGCACTGCCATGGGAGAGCATAGTAACAGGGATATTGAATCCGTGTAGGCAGAAGTGTAGAGGCTGGTCAGATATTAAGTATATGGAAAGATTCCCTGCAATGTTCCTTGCTACTGTTGAAATATGCTGTGCATTAATAGATTGTGTTTTAAACTTATAAATTGTGTTTTTATTTTTTAACTTTTTTTTAATGTCTGTTTGAGAGGTGTGGCACTGAGTGCAGCAATGACAAGCCATGCTTATACATAGATAGCTGACACCTGCCAGACATCTAAAAATAGAAACTGGATGTAATTAATTATGCTAATTGTTTTTTTGTTTTTTTTAATGTCTGTTTGTGTGCCACTGCATGGAGTGCAGCAATGCAAAGCTGTGCTTACATATACATAGTAGACATCTGCCAGACATCTAAAAATAGAAACCAAGTGTAATTAATTATTTATCTCAGCATATGTGTACACCTGTTTAAGTCCATTTGTGTGGTGCACCACTATTGCTTAATAGTGTATGTAAAGCTATACTACTTTATATACTATCCAAATAGCTAAATGAGTGGTCTATAGTTCTGGATAGCCTGGGTTTGAGTCCCTAGCACACATATAATTTGTTGAATGCAATGTAAAATGTCTTTTAAATTAATATTTTAAATTTAGGAGAGCTGTGCGATGCTAAGCATGGCTTAAACATGGCTAATGGCAAATATTGTTTGCGCATTGCTAAGCTTTGCTAAAACCATGGCTCTGTGAGTGGTACTGCTCAGTTTTACTTAGCTGGTTTGTGCGATGCTAAGCAATGTGGCTCTTTTTTGAATGTTATGGAACGACGTGTAAGGGTGGGAAAACAGCATATACTAAGGCCAATAGGCAGGAATTTTGCATCATTTGTTGGTGTCTGCCTATCTGCTGATATGCCAGTTGGTGTTAGAGAGGGTATGCGCTTTTGGACGCAGAGATGTGGTGTCAGGATTTCAAGGTTTCTGTTGGGCTCCTGATGCAGAATTATGAACCTAGGCTGCTGCAAGGCAGTTACCAGGGCACAGAGTGTAAGGCTGAGGCCTGGGATTATTTGGCCAGGGATCTTACCAGTGCTACTGGTATCCACCACACTGGTGAGCAGTGTCATCACCACTATGATGACCTGAAGTGGAGAAAGAGGGGAATGTTGGACATCTGATTCCATCAGGCTAGGGCTGGGCATGCCCAACAAATATATAAGTATCTTTTCCACTGTTTTACCAAAATGCAAGCTGAATGTGTGCAAAACTGGTATGCATACTGGTGTGCTTCTCTCCTAACAGCTGCAACTGACAGGGCTTGCAATGTTCAATCTCACATCAGGTGCCTGGCCAGGTTGTGCTGTGAGTGTGGTAAGTACAGATATATTATACTACCTGTAGTGCAATAAGCAAAAAATAATAAAATATATACTGCAATAAAGAATAAACAATAAAAACCATAGTGCAGTAATTGGCAATTAGAAATGTAGTACAATAAATGGGCACTTAGAAATGTAGTGCAATAAATGAATAATAACAACTGTATTGCAATAAACAAGAGAACAGTGCAATAAATGAATAATAACAACTGTATTGCAATAAACAAGGGAATAATCAGCAATACCAATAAAGTGTTAAGCAGCATTGTGGTTTCCTAAAAAAGCTGTCTTAATACTTGCAGCATAGCCTTATACATTGCATGTGTTTTCTACTGTCACTGCAGTCAAGTGTAAAACTGTAGTAGCTCTACAATGCAAAAGGAATGATATGTAAAATGTTTTTCTCAAGTAATAGTATGTTTCAAGGTTGTCTCTAGGCCAGTTACAGTCACATAATGCTCTTATTTTCTTCCACTCCAGGAACAAAAGCTATATGGCTGAGGAAGCCCACTGTGTGAGTAGATAGTATGTGTTTAGATTTTACAGAGAATTATCAGCAATACCAAAGTGTTAAGCAGCATTGTGGCTTCCTAAATAAATCTGTCCTAGTAATATGGCTGTGTTCATTGCATGTGTATGCTACTGTCACTGCAGTGAAGTGTAAAACTGTAATAGCTCTACACTGCAAAAGGAATGCCTTGTAATTTTTTTTCAAGTAATAGTATGGGTCAAGGTTGTCTCCAGGCCAATGTAAGTTGCATAATGCTCACATTTTCTTCCACTCTAGGAACAAAAGGTATATGGCTGAGGTAGTCCACTTTATGAGCAGATAGTGTGTGTAGATTTCATAGATAATTACCAGCAATGCCAATAAGGTGTTAAGCAGTATTGTGGTTTCCTATATAAATCTGTCTTAATAATTGTATTAGGGCTGTAGTCATTGCATGTCTGTTCTAAGTTGCTGCAGTCAGTTGTAACATTATTTGCAGATGTCCCCTGCAGTCACAGCTATTGGGTTCTACAGTCATGCAAACCATCTAAGGCATGGCACCTATCTAGTTTACTTAATGTACACAAACATGGCTCTCAACTGTCATGAAATTACAACTGCCTAATCTGTCTGTTCCATAATTACCACATAAATGATTACCTGGAATGCTATATATTTTCAAATCCATTTACATAACACCTTGGTAGTTATATACGTCCACATTATGTGAAACTATTTTATGTAGTTCTGTACCTGCATTTGTTACTGCTTGGCCCATACTGTCCGATGCTAACAGCTTCAGAGGTATGTATGTACTACATCAGCTATAGAAGAATTGTAGTCACTGTACTCACAACTGACACTGCACACCTATATAATTTTGTAGTTTTACTCTGTGTAGTAATATTACGTCCAAGGTAACCAATGGTATGTTTTTTTCTGTCTCCCCACCCCTTATCTTCTTTAATTTATTATTGTTATTTATTATTATCATTTAATATTAACATATTTTGTTGCACTAACTGTTTTACTGGCCTTATGGTTTAATTTATACTGGTCTGCTGTTATACATGCATACATACATACATACATACTGTTATGTTACTTAATGTTCTGTTATACATAATATACCTTAATATGTATTTGGATTAATAAATATTATTGTGTTCCATTCTGTTAATATTAACACTGGTTGGTTAATACTAACTTTAACTTGTTGTTATAACTACTTTACTACAGTGCTTCAACTCAGTCTCTTCCTTATGATCCACCTACCTTGCCTCCTACAGCTGTAGCAGCGGGTCCCAGCACATCTGGAACCCACCCTGGTGGTAACACCTCTGCTGCCCCTGCACTACCTGTGGCATTGGGTAGTACCCCTGCAGCAAATACAAAAGGATTCTGCAAGTATGGTGGCTGCAAGGACTTAAACCAAGACAAAATGCAAAACAAAAGCAAAAAGCAAAACAAAAAAGAGAGACCAGCAGCTGTAGCATCGGTATCCTTTATTAGGCTGGTAGTAAAAACTCCATAACCATGTAACACAGACTGGTTTCGACAAAAAAAAATTTCTAAGCCTTCCTCAGTGTAAAAGTGTTAGCATCAAACATTTCCAATATGTATATCTTAATCCAAATCACATGGTCCAATTGGTTCAAAATATAATGCCAGCCAACCTTATTGGATCTGTGTGCTGTAATTCTGTCAATAATAATGAAGTTAAAAGAGGCAGATGGATGTATTAATGCATGTTTATATAGGGCATTTGTATTCCTCTTGTGTCTTATATCACAAAAATGTTCCTCCATCAGGACCTTCAGTGGACTTGAAGTTTGCCCTACATAAAATGCAGAACAATGGCATGTAGCTAAATAAATTACCCAGTCTGACTGACAGTTGGCAAAAAAAAGTAATGTCAAAAACATGACCAGTGTTACTACTGCTAAAAGATTTGGATTTGGTAATTTTGGAACAATAGGAACAGTGGCCACAGGGAAAACATCCAATCAACTGATCCCCCGCTAAGGTAGTTTGTGTTAGGGTCATATCAGATGATGTATGGAGTTTGTAATGATTAAAATAAGATCCCAGATTCTTGCCTTTTCTAAAAGAAAAAGAACATGTGTCAAGTAAAATGTCAGACAATGTATGGTCAGCCAGCAACATATTCCAAACACTTTGCATGAGTGAATTGGTATTCCTGCCATATGTGGTTACAAATCTAATGGTGGAATTATCATGATCAGTTTTGGCTTTGTATTGAAGGAGATCAGCCCTGGCCAAGTGGTCAGCTGTATTAGAAGCCCAGTATATGTAACCAGCTTGAGAGCCCCTGTCTTTAAATCTAGAAATAAGATCTTGTTTATAATGCTCATATGAATGTTCATCAGAGCAGATGCATTTCCCTCGTATAAATTGGGACTTAGGAATATTATTGCAGACATGAGGAGGATGATAGCTGGTTGCGTGGAGGAGAGAATTATATTGGGGAAATTTACGGTGTACTCGAGTGGAAAGTGTGTTGTCCAGTTTTCTCACAACTATAACATCCAAAAAGATAATGTTGATTGGGTCATAATTGACCGTAGATTCAATTCCCCATTTATTTTCATTTAAGTAATCTACAAACTCATGTAGTCAGCATCAGACCTCTACACCAACCAGCAATCATTCAAATACCTCCTCCAAATGTCAATTTCATCAAGGTATAGATTGTGAGATTGATCATAAATAATTTGTTCCTCAACAAAGGCCATGAACCACCCCATGGGACAGGGTCAGGACCCCCTCTGAGAGCAGTGGTGGAGGGGGAGTTGTCACCCATGACGAACTGCTGGGTTTGGTGGACAGGATAATCTTCTGTGGGTTTTGACTATGGCTGCACCGGATGGAGAGCATGCTGGCCAGCCTGGTAGGGCAGGCTCACCCCATAGCCCAGCTTACAGCACTGCCACCCTCAGGTCAGTGATGGATCAGTGTCAACAGTCCCTTGGGTGGGGATGTGAGTCATGCTGCTACCTTATGGAGGCACATGGGACTGAGATTCCAAAACAGCCTCCCTATCCAAGGTGTTTATCCCCTTCTTGTCTCACACACCACCCCTATCTGGTGTCTTGTCTGTCTTGTCTATCTGCAACAGCTTCCTCACCTACCTATATCCCTTCACCAACATTCCACTCTCACATTAAAAAATAGGCACCTATCTCAAAAAAAAACATTTTCATCCCATATATAGCTCTCTATTTCACACACACATCCACTGGATACACATAATGTGGTCCAATTATCACAAAAATGCAATTATGCTGTCCCACTATACTGATTGTTATAGCACACTGCAATTTGTGTGGCACTGTTGTTTTGACATATTATCAGGGGGACTGGCCCTAGGGGACACACCACATTGGACTCCTGTGTTGGGTGTGTGATCATACAGCAGTATCTGTCATGTCACACAAGGGAACAGCTGACTATTGCTAGTATCTTAGTTGTATCCATACACTTAGTATGTTTGCACACTGTGGAATATGGCAGGTCTGAGCAAGCAGTGGATACTGGCAGCCATTATGTTTTTGCTGTATCTCTGCATAGTGCACGTCCACATATGTAATCCTGACCATTCTGTTGTCGTACAGGACACATGTATCCATGATGCCGTGCAGCCTTCACTGATGTGGAGAATGAGATTATTCTCGAAGGCCTACAGCAACACTATGAACTCCTCATGTCTAGAGGAAGGCACAACAGGAAACAGTAGGCAGCATTGTGGGTTGACCTTGTCCATGATGTGAATGCTACAGGTAATCAGAGCAGGACATATGAGCAGGTTCAACACTGCGCAATGGACATGATCAATGCTGCATGCAGAAGAGAAGCAGATGTAGCCAGGGATCATGGTGTCACTGGTGGAGGGCCTGTCATGGAACAACCACTCTCAGCCACTGAGGGATTCTTGGTAAACCTAGGCACACACAACAGCTCCCAGGCATCCATCACACTGTACATCATGAATGTGGGTGCCCCAGTTTCCATGGCAGAGGAGTGTGTAAGAAAACTTAGTGTGATCACCATTGCAATACTGTAGCATTCAGTGTGTCAGAGTGTACATACTCTTATATGGGTGTCAGGTCTGTGTTCTTTGTGGGGGGAAGGGTGTGACTTCTGTTTGACTGTCCTGCTGAGATGTTGACTGATAAAATAATGAACATAGTAGCTACTATAAATGTAAGATATATGGACATATTATCTTGTTGTGGTGCAACATGCGGTGGTACTGACATTACCTGTCCCTCTACTTTACGGAGATCCGTCGGGTATCGAACAAGGCCGTGGTTTTGCTCCTGGTAAGCACAACATTGTTTTGATATAGAGGTAGGTTTACAGTAATGCAATCCCTAATGTGTTATCCCTGGCCTGCTGCCTGTAGTGCTGTACTGTCGGCATGATTGCCAAATGCACAGATCTTTTATGAATGTACACATGTTACAGTCATATGTATGCCTTGTTGGTGCCACCATACTGATAGTTGCAACCATATTGTCAGGACATTGCAGATTGCCATATGTGTCAACTGTACAGAGTCTTCACAAATGTCAAAAATGTACATGATTTTTGCTGATGAGATTGCTGTGTACAGAGCTTTTATTTACAAGTAACTATAGTTGTTTGTGAGGATAGCAACCTCTTGTCCTACTATATGAGGTTGGGGTGTCAACAGGTCTGTAATAGTGCCAAAAGTGTATAGAGCTGTACATTTAATGCAACATAGTACTGCAGAGTACAATAGTGCAGGTATTAATGTACTGCTTTCTCCTGTCTCATCACAGGTGACAAGGGGGTTGGTCTCTGTCTCCTACAAAACTAGATGTCAGTGTCCCTTCAGACTCTGAGGTTGATAGTGGCCACAGTGAGGCACAATTGGGGTATCATGAGCTGAATATGTCCCAAAGGTTGACATCACTCTTCTTCCCTCATTGTCACTGCACACAGTCAGTATGCCTACACATACCCTTTCCCCAGAAGTTACACATACCCACTCTCCAGAGGCCACAGATACTGGATAGTCAGAGGGTGGAGACATTGAACAGGAAAGTGTGGCAAATATGGCTCTAGTGAGTGTAGACACTAGCCATAGCTAGAAAGCTGGCAAGGTTCCACACAGGCGGATTGATAGGAGTGCTCATAGTTTTCCTGCTTTCCTTCCACAACCTGTTACAGGTGTCACATCATGGTTCACTTGGCGCATGTTTTGGGCCATCATGGAGACACAGGCACAGTCTGAAAGGAACTTCAGATGTATGCCCAGGGTTATGGATGCAGCATTGTCTGACATCTGTGACTGCCTCCACTGCATTGGTGACACCCTGGATTGGTTCACTGATGCAGTGGACAGAAGGTGGGCTGAAATTAGTGTCTGCCTTGGAATGCACAGTGTCTGTGCTGGGACATGTGGTTGTAATTGAGCATCAGACTCATGGGCATAGGTCAGCAACCCCATCTGATGAGAGCCCATGTGGCCATGCACAGTCACATGCCCATAGTAGCAGTACATCCAGCACTACAGAGAGGAGTATACTGTCCACACCAAGATGTGGCAGACCATAGACTCATGGTCCTGTGTATTCTCATGGAGGACACAGTCCCAGCAGACAGCAGTCACTGTCCAGTGCTAGCACTGCTTCTGACCTTGGGCATGGAGGTGCCAGTGCAACTCCTGGCCGAGCCAGTTCCTGTGTTCTGGCTGGAGACGGTGAACTGTCAACTCTACCATGCATAGTTCAAAGCTGTCCAACACACACACATGTACGGCTAGCACTGAGTTTGACTGTATACACCCACACACTCACACACCACTATGAAATGCAGGTCACCTAAAGACGCACACAGCACAATTACATGGTCCACTTTGCCTGCTTCCCTTCTTGACTCACATACATGTTGTCAGCCTTTTGGGTCAGCCTAGGCCTCCTGCACTCCCAAACAACACCCTGTGCAAGTGATGATACCTGTGCCACATCCCTGTCATTCTCATAATCGATGCAGGGAATTGAAGGTATCTGTCGTGAACAGGATGACTATATAAATGTACTTGTGTAATGCATTGTTTAGCCATATCACTTATAGTGGTTACTGACAAATACTATATGCTGATATTTGCAATGAGTAAGCTGTATTATTTTCTGTACCTTATGTTGTATGATGTTGTAATGGCTGTATACTTACACAATAAAAGGTGTGTCACCGAGCTGTTTATGTGTCTGTTTCAGGATTCTGTTGGGCACACCTATGGACACACAGCATCAAGACTGCCATGAACATCACAGGACAGAATAGACTGTCTGAAGATAAGAAATATTTTATTTATTTATTTATTTAACATTTGTTTACCAGGAAAGTCTGACTTGGAATAAAGCCAATTTTCAGCGGAGACCCGAGGAGAAATGCTCCAGATGCATGTCTTTGTATTGTGAGAGGAAACTGGAGCATCCAGAGAAAACCCATACAGATGCAGGGAGGACATGCAGACTCCACACAGAAGACACCCCAGCCAAGATTCAAACTGGAGAACCTCTTGCTGTGAGGTGACAATAAAAATGCTGCACCTCTGCACCATTCCTCAGTATATCCTCAGCAAGGTACAGCACTATAGGTGCATGGGTCCATAAGTCCATATGTGTATAACAGGCTAACAAGGACAGTGGCCTCATATAGCGTACTCATGTATCCCCAATCTGTGAAAAGGTCTGATACTCTTGATAAGTGCCTCCAGAGTGTTTGGAGCTATCACATCTACAAGCTGTGGTGCTGTGGATGACCCATCTTCACATCTTCTGTGTTCACTACAGACATTTGAATGACAATGGCTATGATTGTCATATTCTGCATCCCATGGTATAACCTGAACATGATGTGTGTCACAGCAAATGTGTGCTTCACATGCATGGGGGGCTTGATACATATAGGGTGTACTGTCTGCCTGACATACCTGTCTCCCTAACATGTAGTAGTTATACCACAGTGACGGTGTAGGTGTGTAGGTCGGGTAAGACGTGTTAGTCCTGTCACAGATGCACAGGAGGTACACAGTGGGATCTGAGACCTCCATGTTTGGCAGCCATACACATCTCCTACAAAGCATTTATGAGACAGACTACACATGTACATTCATGACATGGACTCCATAGGACATGTTATCTGCAATTTGTATTGTGGTACCATGAAACCTGTGTGGCTGCTACATTTGTAGGATATAACTGTGTAGTGACATAGCGAGGGTGCCATTGTCACAGTGATGAGTGCCACCTTCAGTATGGCAATGACAGTCTGGGAGTTACATCACAGACCTGTCTGTTTATGATGTACAACACTGAATGCATCCCCACATTTCACCGACCACTGAAAGTCAAAGGCTGCATTTCTCTCTGTGTCCATACATCCATGATTAATGGCTCAACTGTGTGTGGTGTGTGTACACTACTATATTTCTCATGGGTGGATGACATTCCAAAGGATAGTATTGTGCAGTCATCAGCATGTAATAGTTTTCAGTGGCTTAGACTGCAACTGAATGTGGGTCACATGCCATCATGGTTAACTGTTTTTTCTGTGGGAGATTCAGTGACAGCTCCTGATATGCAATCACCTGCTAATGTAGACAGTCAGAAGGCACTAACAGTGGCAGAAAGGGAATGGCTGGAAGGGGACGCCATCAGTGATGTCTGGGGAAATCCACTGGTGACTGGCATCATTGCAGCTTAGGTCTCCAAATGCCATCTCCCCAGATTATGACCGTCAGACACTTGCCTACCCACCAGTGGACAGAACACTCAGTAGATAACCTTTACAGTTTCCAGCATGGCCTGCTGGCCTAATATTGTCAGACACCTTGTTCGGCCATGGTAGGTAGAGTGAGTAATATTCCTGTCATCCATAGATAGTGTAAAACTCAGTGAGGTCCACCAGTTAGAGTTGGTAGGCGTGATTTGGCCTTGAGCATAAGAGACAGTGTATGGCCCAGTGTCAGTAGGTGTACAGCACTGTTACTGCTCGTATCCATGCTAACTAGTTTCATGGTGTTTTATGTCACATGAGTCAGAAATCTGGGGACACTGCTTGGCACTACATGCTAGTTGTCCTTTGTGCAACAAAGTATTGCAGTTGCTTCCAACATGTTCCAGGAGGAGAGCTATCCAAGGTGTATGTACAGAGTGCAGACAAACACGTCAGGGAAGTGTAATATGTATATCCTGTGAAGGTAAGGTGGAGGTTTCATACAGGTATTCTGTGGTTGGACATTACCCAAGCATTGTGTACTGGAAGGACACAATAACTCTGTGAAGAATATGGAAAGCAGGGGAGTCCACAGAATTGCCGGTGCCTGGCAACTACTAATGCTGGTCTCACCAAAACCACTCTCACATAGGATACCATGCCCTGATACATTTTCTGTCACCATACACAAAATGGTACTATGAAAGCCATTATGAGAAGCAGGACACATCCTGTTTGTTCATCCACATAGCTGTCCTACATAATGAATGGCTCTGTAGGCTTCACATACTCTTTTACAAGTAGATGCCTTGATTAGCAACCTGGGCAATCAGTTGGCTTTTACATGTGTTATGTCGTCTGTTCCAGGATTGGTAGTATATCAATAGGAAACTGACAAGAGGGGGATTAGTAGCACAGCTGTAATGCCACAATATAATGTACAATATCCATTGACATAGATGTCCCGTTTTGCTGCAACAATCAACACACTACTGGTGAGCCATCATAAATCACACTTTCACAGGACTTCATGCATCTTTCCCTTAAACACATTACTGGTGCATATCTGCATGACATGGCTGTGAGGCCTACTGCAGCAGACTGGCCACATGTCCTAGGAATGCCATAATGTACAGCTATGTACCCAACACACATGTCTGTGTTCACACATCATACCACACAACAGCTATTGTGTTGTCTAGTTGCATGACAGGCATCATATGCTTGGGAGGCCAACGTAATGTCAGCAAAGTTTAACAAGTCTGCTATGCATGCACAGGCATCCACATCTTCACTGCAAGGTGTGTCTACAAACACTATATATTAGGCTGTAAACCTCAAGGGTGTGGCAGCATGACCCTACCTTTACAGGACCTGCTGCTGAGGTTTTGGGAGTGTCCCCACCCCTCTACTCCTATGACACACAAACACAATGTGTGACAGATGTGACTGCATTTCAAACCTTGCTGCTATGGTGTCTCCAACAGCAGTCATTACATATGACAATTATCATTATGCCAACACACACAGTTCACATCCTGCATCACGTACACCCACATCACACACACCTGCATGTGTGCATCTCCTTACCAGACACATTGCCAAACAGACACCTCAGAACATCCTGCCTCTGGAGTGCACAGTACACATAATACTGCATGCATAAAAACCAGGACACTTGTTGAATTAGGGCAATGTAACACAGTCCACAATCCAGGAATATATAAAAACACTGATTTATTCGGTATTCACCACAACAAAATGTTAAGCGCTTTCATCATGTCAAGCATGACTTCCTCAGAACAGTTTAAAATGCTGAGTTCCTCTGTTTAAATACCCACACCCACCAATCAATTTACAATCAATTGTGTAATTAATGCATTGTAACAAGGGTACATGAATTCAAATACATAATAATACTGCATGCACCACTCTCTCACTGGTCATACACCCGAGGAAAAACACATCACACCTCTTAGTCAGAGATGATTACATTGTGTGACACATTGAATTCTATGTCAAGTGGCTACATATGGGACAGATCACAAATATCTGTCTGTGGCTTGAAACAATAGACCTTACTACACATTGTCACAAATCAAGAGTTATCAGTAAACATAATGTTGAAATCATAGTTCCTGCAGGTGTCTACAACTAGGGGCATACTTCACTGTCCTGTATGCAGACACATAACTGTGCTTAGCCACTTTGTGTCTCTCATGAGTATACACATAACTTTTGGCTGCAGTTGACACTCACCTGGGATGACAGCTCCATACACACATAAATTGATGGAAGTCAATAATTGCCTTAGCATCTGGTGTCATTATCAGGGGATGTACTACATGTCTTCCTGGGATGCTTTGCTCAACAGACATCAATGCTTCACCAGTGATGTTGTTCGCCTCTCACCCCTGAAATGTGGGGTAATGGCCATGGCTACTGACACCCCCACAATGCATCTTAGATACACTGTTCAGGAAAAAGTTGGCAATGAGAACATCATCTGTATACAACATCATGGTTATGTTGCTACACAGTGGGTATGGCAACACTGAACCCCACTCTGTGTAATGTGCCCCCATCCTGGATTATGCAGATGTGTGCAGTCAAGAACATGTGGTTCAAGGCTGTGGTCAGCACCACAACCATACCAGACATGTCCAACCACATCTTCACACCTCAAAATAACAGTGTTCAAGGTAATGCAGGTGGTGTATACATGCTCATTAAGGATATATACATATCCAGATGTTGTGAAACATTATGATTTCCCAGAGACAATGCAGGTGCCATTCAGTACTGGAAGGGCACATACTGAAGCAAAAGCTGACTACAGGAGTAGCTCCATGTATTCTACACACCTATTGTGTGTATTTGTATGTACATGTGTCTATCAAAATATATCATTACACCATGTTGTAAGGTGGCATTAAGTGACCGACAGCTGTGTTGCTTAGTCGTGCTGCAACTAACTTGCCCAAAGGTTAGTCTATGTCCTTAACTACATTGTCCTAGAGCAGTGCCATGACATCCCCCTCCAAGGGGAACCAACGTATTGCAACATGTGTTTACCAATATGGGTGACTGCTACAGCCCCCAAATGTGAGGTCCTCCCTGGTGGGATCTGACCACAGATCAGTGTCATTGCAACTACCAGCAGTAACCCCCCTTTGCAGACAATGCAGACATATATTTCAACAAAGCCATGCATTACCTCCTGTGGGATGGTTTATATAGCTTGAATGCACCTCCTCCCTCTGATGAGATGGCAAGTATGCAGATCTCTACACACATGCATTATGGCAGAAGCATTGCAACTGCATGAACTTGGCTGTACTTGGCAGGAAGAACACAGGCTCCTCATTGCACAAAAGACCTGCTTGGTGGACAACTGCAATTATCAAGCTATACAATAGGAGGTGGACATTGCTGTGTGACAGTTGGGACGAGGGTGTCCCCAAAATGCTGATATAACCTCCTCAGTTACAACAACCACATAGTGTTGTGATGTTGTGTAGACACAGCATGTGACTAAATTAGCCACCTACACAAAGCAGAACCACAATGCACAGTGTAGTTACATGTGTAACCTCAAAGCACAGGCCCAGATTGTCAGTGAACTCATACTTAATGATGCCACATAGAATGGGTCTGTACCCATAGTTAACCTGAAGTCCCACATGTTCTTTGTCAACTTTACTCCCCTGTCCCCATCATACATGACATTCCTACAGCCTGTACCATAATTTCCATATCTACAGAGCAGGTCATAAATGGCCTCTCTATGGAGGATACACAGTATCTATTGGTCATATTAACATCCTAGGCTACATCCTATATGGCATGTGTCATGGAGTACTAACACCATTGAGAACACCTTGAAATCACACTGAAACTACTGGTTGAACCTCAGCTGACTAGACAATGGCAAATGTTATACTTTTGCACAGAGGTTGTGCATGCATTGACCAACAAAACTATAGACCTCTTTGCCTGAGTATCCATATATGTAGGGCCATAGAGACAAGCACCATGGAGCTGATCAGCACACATATATATGATCTACACATAGCTGACTATACACAGTTTGGATATCTGACAGGGGAATCATGACTGTTAAATGTGGTGGACATTTCCAAGACAATCACCAAGGACTTAGGTTGGGGACAACAGGGCATACAACCCCCTGGACTGAGCCAACCCATCTGACTATATCCCCCACTCAGGCATCATGTACAAAGTACTCACTTAGGCATCCATGGTACTATCATTGTAGGGGTCACTTAGTGGCCCACTGATTGCACACATATTCAGCATAGGGACATCTGCTTCCAATAGCTGATCTGTAAGCAGCAGTGTTCAACAGGTTCAGTCCTGGGTACTCTACTGCTTGGAATCCATTTAACCACGATACAAGTGGATACTGACTGTCTGTGGCTAACAGTGTTAGATGATGCCTGCAAAGTGTGAGCACTTATGGAGTTTGTGAGTTATGTCAATATCCTACAAGAGGGAAGTGATGAACAAATTCCTGTTGACATAGTAGTGTCACCATTAACTCCATGCAAATATATATGTAGTATCATTTGTATCACTAACACCTACCTATCTGGTAAGTAGGACATCAGTTGCAACATGTGATGTACATACTCAGGGGTGAAAAAATCTGGGCACACAGACCTGGTCACTCGGGTTTACACCTAATGTGTCTGAGATCACCATGTCTCCCCATTGGTATGATGGGAATTACGTGTCATAGCTGAGGACACAATCACCTGTACTTGACATAGTCATAACCTCCATGTACTGTTCCCTCAGCATGCCAATATCTGAGTGCAACGTCCATTTGGTAATGGACCTTTCCAAGCAGTACTGGCACTTGCACACAAGGGTATGGTCCCTCACAAGGGAACTTTAGATCTTCAGCATGTATTCAATGGGGATCATCTGAAATGAGTGCCACTGTAGCCTGTAGCATATAGACTACTCAGTTGTGATCTCTGCCTTACATACTGGGCAATGTGTGACTGTGCTTGATTGTAAATGCTGCATAGCTGTAGGTGGCATAGTACATGGATTAATCACTGTAAGGACATTAACCTAGTATGTGATGTTAATAATATATGCTGGAGGGAAAGATGTGTCAAGCAGACTTTAACTCACCATTGCAAAGTACAGATCACAAAACGTGATGCACACAACACACCTCATGTCTGATAACACCATCGGTTTAGGACATATTATGCTTGATGACATCAGCAGGCCAAGTTGTGGTCAGGCATTTTGAGGGCCCCATCACCTGCTACAACTAAAATTCTGCAAAACCCTACTTCATTCTTAGTTATTGAGATGATCATATTTAAGCCATACGGACATACACACACACACACACACACACAAACACACACACACACACACACACACACACACACACACACACACACACACACACACACACACACACACACACACACCAAGTGGTCTGCAGTGAGATTAGAACCCCTCACAATTTAGTTTTACACTCTAGAGCACAGTACTTATTGCATGTGCCACAACTTAAGTCAGATGCTACTATGGCAGGTGGTAGTCTTAAGGTAGATGACATCATCAGGCCTTTTAGAAGAAAGCAGTGTGAAAGCCGGCAGCAACTTACAGGGCCAAAAAGTGCATAACCATTACAGTTTGATGGCCAGTGAGGGTTTCTCAGTTGTTCTGCAGACACACACACACACACACACACACACACACACACACACACACACACACACACACACACACACACACACCACACACACACATGTGCACCAAGTAGCTTGCAGTGAGATTAGAATCCCTACCTATCTAGTCTTACACACTATAGATCACAGTACTTATAGCACACACCATGGCTGATGTCTGTTTTATGTGTGATTGCAGGCAGACTACTTGTTGATTATGCAAACTAGGCTTGTGTTGAACAGCATATGTGGCCTGCAGAGTGATATTGCTTTGATAACTGTTATTATCCTAGCTAGGTGTGTACAGTTACCAGTATGTCCATATGTGGCTCTTTGCACTTGGATGGGCAAGCCTGTGGGTAGGAACAATGTGCCCTGTCCATGCATGTGTACACAGCATTATAAATTACACCACCTACTCACCTGTTGCTGTCTATGTGGTGACATCCAGCAGGCACAGCGGTCTGTAGGTAAGAGTATTATGTACTGCTGAGCCCTTACTATGGATCCTCTGAGCAACATTATAGATGTGTGATAGATCAGCTTTACTCATCAGTATTAGAGTATGTAGGACAATACAGACATTCACACACATATTTCGGTATATAACAGGGATGTACATATACATGTAGCTGTGTGTGCGTATGATATGTATATGTGTTATGTAGATATATGGGGAGAGAATGAGAAGTAAGTTTGTGTGTGTGTGTGTGTATATATATATATATATATATATATATATATATATATATATATATATATGTGTGTGTGTGTGTGTGTGTGTGTTGCTATATATATATATGGGTATATATTTATATGAATATAGACAGAGGTAGATATACTATGTATGTGAGAGACAGATAGTGACAGACAGATATGTATACATTTATGTATGTATGTATGTATAGACATATGTATACATAACAGGTCATTTTGATTAAGAGGCAACAGGACTGCGCTCAGTTTAACTAAGTGTATAGGTATGCCCAGTGGGACTGTTAGTAGTTATAAAGTGACTCCAGGCCACACCTACCTGCACTCCAGTCTGGGATGTTGTATGTTACCGACAATGACATCTGTCCCTCTTTCTGCTGTACTGCACTTCACTTCACTCAAAATGACCATGACATTCTCCAGCTGTCTGATATAATTAGTATTAGACAAAGGTTCATAATGTTACACCGCACACAGACTGACAGTCTGTGAAAACACCAACATAATAATACTTTACATGCAAAAGATGTGGATACTTCCAGCTTTGAACCATCAACAGCATCACTGATGCTAACTTTTGAAATCTACTGAGCCAGACAGGCTGCCAGCTAGACAGTAGTCATTCATCACATAATCAACAGCATTCATATGTACATTGTTATTCCTGCATTAGTGTGACATACAATGTGTGATTGATTTCTGTGTTATTGCCCTGTGTTTGCCTGGACTGCTGATATACCATTGCTGACCTACTGTTAAACTGGATATATGGGACCACTGCTGTGTTGGGTGTGGAGGAACAACAGCACATGTTCTGAAGGGATACACAGTAGTCTAACTATCATGTGACCCCACTGTTTAATATCCCCCTTGACTGATGTGCATATTACAACCATGAGGCCTAGTAAATACTAAGGAACATGTACTAGTAGATTGGGTAACTGTAGTCCACTGTGGATTTACTTGTGTCCAAATATCCCACTATATTTCCTTGCATAACTGCAGTGGATCCATGCATACAATACCATATTATAGTAATCCTTACAAGTAGTGTGTAGGTTAGGGACTTAACTTGTGAATGCAGCAGCTGACAGTACTGTAGTTCAGGGCTGACTCTGTCTGATGCAAGCAGTACACAGCCAATACATTGATAGGTACAGATTGTGTGGGTTGCCTGGCATCAATTTTAATTACTGTATGTGAGTAGGAGTAAGGTGTCATTCCCTAGGGCCCTAGGTTGTCAGTAAATGTGCTATGCATTGTCTCTTAGCCAAAGACAGGATGTACTGGGCATGCCTACATCTGCCTCCAGGGACATCATCAGGGGGTTCCTCCTCTGAGTTCTAATATGATTGTGGCTGTGGAGGCCTAGGAAGTGGTGTGGGGCTGTGTGTCCCTTCCCTTTGCTGATCCTGCTGCAACTCTTTCCACAGGGTCATATTATGTAGCATAAAACATACTGTGAACACATGTTCACATGTGGCTGGAGAGTATTGCAGGGCTCCACCAGATATATCGAAGTACCAGAACTGTGACTTCAGAAGCCCAAACACATGCTCTTTGATGTTCCTAGTCTGTGTGTGTGCTTCATTATGGTGTTCTTCAGTGGGTGTGTGTGCATTCCTAATGGGTGTCATCATCCACGGTTCCAGGATGTAGCCAGCATCCCCCTGTAAATGGCCATGCAGGATGTCTCTCCTAGCAAAACATCTGGTAAAGCTGTGATGCGTGCCAGATATGGGAGTCGTGATAACTGCCAGGGCTGCCGACACACACATTTATGATAATCCCTTGTGCATTGCACACAAAATGGCAGTTGATGAAGTGGTACCCCTTGTGGTTGACTATTGTCAGCAGCAGCAGCACTGACTTCAGCATCTAACACATACAGGTGCAGCAGACTTGCATTCTCTCAGTTAAAATTCCCAAGTCTGTAATGCAATAGTGCAGAGTATATAGGATGGCACAGTGGTGCAGGAGTTGCATTGTCACCTCACAGCAAGAGGATCTCCTGTTCGATTCTCACCTGGGGTACCTTCTGTGTGGAGTCTGCATGTCCTCCCTGGATTCTTGTGGGTTTCCTCTGTGTGTTCCATTTTCCTCCCACATTACAAAGACATACATCAGAAGCATTTTTCCCCTGGCCTCCGCTGAAAATTGGCATCGTTCCAAGTCAGAGTTTCCCTGTAAACAAATGTAAAATAAAAAATAAAATAATACTGGGGAAAATCAGATTGCAGGATGCATGCATACTTTATAGAGCTCTGCTGTAGGTGCAGAGTGTGTGATTGGGTAACTCTGATGCATTGCACATGCCTACAATATAATTAACATCATTTCATGGCCTTATTTTAGGCTAAACAAGGGTCAAAGCTAATTAAATACATTCTTTTTTAAAACACACTCAGCAAGGCGGAGTGCCACACAAACATGCTCAGGGAAGGTAGAAGTTAGAAGACACACCACCTGTAGGAGACATTCACATCTAAGCTGAAATGAGCTTAAAAGTCAGTAGACACCCCCCCCTCCCGTGTCAGCTACCTCCTGTGTAAACATCAAAATGGGTCTAAGCCTACACGAAAGGGATATGTGGACATGATTACTCCTTTCCACTGTTCAGTGCCTCCATCTCATTTGCATCGGTGTCTGTACTCACAGCCTGAAAACTACATGCTTCAGAGTTCAACCACATTTGCAACAGCACAAATGCACCATTGTAGGGAGTCCACGTACACTCATGTAATACATTTCTGTCACATACTAATTAGTTTTTTTCCACTTTTTTTTTTACTTTTCTATAAAACATGCTTGCACACTGCGGCATGCTGCACAGCCCAGATTATTAAAAAAAAAAAATAACTTATTTCCTTTCATTTTTCTGACATACAGGATAATTTTTGTCATATGTGTATGTGTTATGACATTTCTGTGCAAATATCTACATTTTTACAAACCTTTTGTCTGTCTACACTCCTGTACATGGAATTTTTCCGTGTACACTATAGACACTGATACAGGGTCTGAAGATATGCCTATCTGCTTGCTGGATCACTCTACCTGCCTCATTTGCATGAGATTCACCTGCTTATGAGGTGATTTCCATGCCACGGACGTTTTCCGCTCAGCCACCCTTACTGAATCTAAAAATGTTTGGGCCCTGTAAGCAGCATGGCACGATGTCTACACAAGAAAAAAAAGTTTAGGCTTTATTAAAGTAACCCCCTGTGTAAAGTACAAACTGAAAAGCTGAAACATTTTGTAGTTTTTCTAATAGCTCAGCCATCAGTAAGAAAAGGACTAACTTTAAAATGACTAAACTTTTTGTAGCACATGTATATATAAAATGACTAACCTTTTGCTAGAACACTTATATATAAACTCATTATTCACCTTAGCATTTGATTGATGTTTCTCAAACATATCCTTAGCTTTTTGAATGCCCTGGTGAAGTTTTCTAGTGTCTGCCCTGTATAGTTGTTTACTATTTCTTGTTCTGTTTCTTATAAATTGCAAACTTTTTTTTTTATATCTTACAAGTTTTAGCAGTTAGTTATTCCACGATGGGGGTTATGTGTGAAAGTTGACATACTTAATTCTCTGTGTCTTTTACTAACTTAAATGATTTCTACAAATGGATTCCAATTCTATCCATGCCTTATGGAAGCTTTCAATACTAATTTAGTCTACTCTACACTGTCAATATCTCTACGTATCTGAGATAAAACAAACTCACTATATTTAAAGAGAGTATGCTATTCTAGTCACAATCCGCTGTGGTGCAGTGGTAGCGTTGTTGCCTCACAGCAAGAGGTTCTCCCGTTCGATTCTCGACTAATGTGCAGGGAGTGCCTTCTGTGTGGAGTCTGCATGTCCTCCTCGTGGGTCGAGTGGCATTCCGAAAGACATGCGTGAATGGGCATGCCTTTGTTGAAGGTTGGGCATCGAGCTGGCTACTTGGCACCATGAAAATCTACTGCCAATCATTAGCGGACCAAAGTTCCGCTGTGGTGACCCCTAACCAGGAAAAGCCAAAAGACAACAACAACGCTATTCTAATCACATTGCAATATCCTAGATTATGAAAATGCCTGCAGTGGGCAATGCTCTAAGGCTTTGCACAAAACATAGACTATTTATAAAGAGCAAACTTAAAAAATTATGATCACATGTGGGAAAGTGACCTAGCAGCAGGAAATTGTGAAAAAATATACCTCCAAAAACTCTGCTTCCATCAGCGATTTTCAATTGTTAGAGTCCCAGTTAATACTCAGGTAGGTAAAATCCACTCACAGTAATGGTCAGACATTTATCCAAGTGAGATTTAAGAACATCAAGAAATAGACTTTGTTGCAATGCATTCTGTTTTGGACTACCTTCAATAACAGGAGATTATTTTTAATTTATGTCTTCTGATTGCATCAGCTTCCTCAACCAACATTCCACATTCTGTGTTAAATAATAACATTGTAGCTGATAACTCTAAGATAAATAAGATGACATCCTCACCATGTGAAGTGGTATGTAAACAATCAAACTTAGTGCACCTACTTCTAAACTACTGTATAGAGCAAAGCAGACAGTATGAAATAAAATGTCATTTACTTTTGCTCGCTTCTGTTTCAGGAATTCATCACAACATTAACTGCATCTCAAAAAGTTGATTATTGGATTGGTTTAAAGTACAATTCAAAATTAAACAACTGGATCTGGGATGATAATACCAGCTACCAACCTGACATGTAAGTTTTTTGAACTTTATGTTTTAATCACATGCACTTTCAATTACGGTTATCTTATCCTATTGACCTCTTTGGCTGGGAGAGTGGCACTAGAAGAATACAGGACATACAAGGCATTAGCAACATGTCCTGTGCAGACCACCTCAAGGCCATAGCTATGCCTGGTATATAGGGCATTGTCAGATCCCACTCTAATGGACCTCCTGCAGATCCACAAAACAAACAGTACCAGAATTACCCATTCTAAAGACTTAAACCTTACCTGTGATATAAATATGTCCTGCTGGACAGACAGGTATGTATCCCAGAGACTACCCTGTCTCTGTAATAGGCTCCTCATGCAGATTCCCTCCCTACCCCAATACAAGTGTAACTTGGACAATTGGATAGATAACAGGAAGTTCATCCCTGGTTTGGTACCTATGTCTCTAATGGACACAGGTAGCCTGTAAATAGCTTATCTCCCAGGCCCCTGCTTGCAAATGTTTCATCTCCCAAGCCCCTACTTACACTTATCAAGGGTGTCAGAACTGGTCAGAGATTTGGGATCGGGATGCATTTCTAGGCTTAAAAAGGTGCTTATGGTCATTAGCCTAGTAAACACCCATGAACCTATGAACTTCATTTAAATGAGAAGAGATCACAACAGAACTACATACATTCTAGATATTCACAAGACAGACAAAACAAGATATTTGTTTCTATTGATCTTCTACCTACAATTCTAAATGAACTGAAAGAAAAAAAACTGGTTCACCACTGATTACCTGTCTAAACAGATCAGAAGAGGGGGTTATAATGTTGAGTACTAAAAGGGAAGAAATTTGTTTCCCGCTTTATACAACCTAAATAAAGGAAGACAAAACAACACTGAATATAACTAGGAGGGCTGCATCTGATAAGGGACAAAGGATGGGAAGGTGCATTACAAGACCACAGAAAGTATGAAATAAGGCAAATTAATTGTGAATAATCTTAAACTTATCCAAGGTCATCATGACTTAGATGGGAAGATAAAGCCTGAGGGAGATGTAACTATCATCAAAAGGGATACATTTTTCTACACTGATCTCAAAACAATAGGATTTCCTGTTTTATAATGCATTTAATCTAAACAGAGAATTTAAAAATCGAAAAGTAAATGATCTTTTTGAAGGTACTGTTTCTAAAAGAGATTTCAATCTGGATGGTGTTGAGTGGTGTTATCAAGCAGGCGTGTATTATTACATCCATCCTGGCATTCTTTTACAGAGAAGGTTTTTTTCTGACAGTCTTTTAAAATATCACACAGATGTCATTGCTAGAGATGTAACAATATTCTAAATCACTGATATTGCTCTTTAACGGCAACAACACCATGTCCAGTGACCACTATGATTGAATATGCAAATATTTATTTAAAGTTATTTATGTTTTAACACTTTCTGATTTGCAAACATGTAATCTTTTCCCTGGATTCTCAAAAGCTTGCACAGAGTGTTAAAGTAGTGTATGACGTCACACAGGCAAGATGTCTGCTGCCTGATCCAGGAACAGCCTGTAGGGGCGTGCACGAGAGCTGCTAAAGCTAGTCTTGCACGGACAGCGTCATGGTATGCCAATTATCTCATTTGCTGGTGAAATCCATGCAAATGCAGTAAATCTGAGATCCAGCAAACACTAACCTGTCCGTGGAAGATTAGTGTTACCCGCAAAAATGTACTCCATTGGTAACAGAGTACATTTCTGCAAATAGCTAAATGGAGCTATGACAGCTCCAAATAAAGGATGCATACAGTTGAGGAAGCATGCCAATGGCCAAATATAAGGCCATTGGCAGTGCAAAATGGTTAAAAACATAAAAATGTAACTTTTTTTCCCGATCTCCGATGTTTAAGCATAGCGCAGTACCGTGCAAACGTGCAGCACTTATAAAAACAAGAAAATAATTAAAAAAAAGCCAAAAATAGGCATTTTCATTAAAAAGCTTATTCTGCCATGCAGGTGAATGGCAGGCTGAAGACAACATGGCTACTGACTAGTGGTTGCTAAGGGGGGGGAAGCTCAGTGTGAGAGATGTAACCATGCCTTACTAGGCAATCCTATGCAAATGAGGATAAGGATAGTGAATCCCAATTTTCCCCAGCATGTGAGGCATGTCCCAAGTGTGTAAGATTTGGAGTAGGTAAGTGACATCATGAGGGGGTGCGTCAGACAGGCTGTAAGCTAATTGGAGCACAGTGGCTCGTGTTTGCTCTGAGATGCTCAGGATTGCAAAGAGACGTGTCTACAGTTGTCCTATTTAAAAACCTCAAACCCAAGGTGCACACTGTTATAAGATAGGAAACTCCTTGCAAACATGCACACAGGTGTGCATGAGTTGGCGCATGTTTGAGCGTGTTTGCAGTCATTTGCACAGCGCTTCCCCCCGGGTGGAAATAGAAAGGCAAAAGGAAGGAAAAGAAGTAGTAGGAAGTTCACCAAGGAGAACTAGCAGAGCTGCCAGGTGAAATATATCAGAATCAGCCTATTACACAAGCAGCAGACTAGCCCAGCCCAGCACTTTAAACTCTGCAATCACCTTTCCTTCCTGTTTTTTTCTCAAGAACTTTGCAACACTGCAGTATACAAAGAGGGAAAGCTTAAAAAGCTTAAGTCAGACAAAATGTTAGGGGCTGCTCTTGCTATCATAAACCAACATGTGCAAGGTGCTGAGGGTGGTGATGTTGTGAATGCTGCTGAGCAACCCACAGTGAGGAGACGGAGAAGAGTGTACAGACTCAGGGTAACCTACCAGTGGCTACATGAGCTGGAGATAGTGGAGCGCTATAGGGTGGACAGGGACCTCCTACAGCAAATTGTTGAGCTGTGCTGGCCATGCCTCACACACAGAACCAGCAGAGGGGAACCCATCCCAGTGGATACCAAGGTATGTGTTGGCCTTCCAAAGACCAACTGGTGATATGATGGGGATTTCATAGGCATCATCATCCAGGGTACTCCACCAATTCCTGGATGCCATGTCAGCACATATCGGTGAGCACATATATTTCCTCAGCACCTGTGAGGCGTTGGCCAGCAATATGCAACTGTTCCACCAAATAGCAGAATACCCTGAGGTAGTGGGTGCTATAGACTGCACGCACATAAGCATCAAAGCACCACCCAGTGAGCAGGGTAGGGTCTACATCAACCACAAGGGCTTCCCCTCAATCAACTGCCAGGTCGTGTGCGATGCCCAGGGCATAATAATGAATGTGTGTGCTGGCTGCCCTGGAAGCTATCATGATTCCCGCATCTGGCATATGACGCAGCTGTACCAGAGATTTGCCAGTGGGGACATCCCTGATGGTCACCTAGTGGGGGATGCTGTGGCTGATGAAATCCATCAGAAATGCACACACACCTGAACAAGAACTCCATAATGAGGCACATGCACAAACAAGAATCATAATAGAGCATGTGTTTGGGATGCTCAAGTCACGGTTCCGGTGCCTGGACACATCTGGTGGATCCTTGCAGTACTCACCAACTACATGTACCCAAATTGTTATGGTATGTGCCATGCTACACAATATGATCCTGCGAAAACAGCTGCAGCAGGAACAGCATGGGGAAGGGCCAAACATCCCCCCACCATTGCCAAAGCCTGCACAGGCAGAGCGAGACTCGGAGGAGGAACAACCTGAGCCTGCCCCAGTAGGCAGAAGGAAGCATGCCCAGTATGCCCTGGCCTTGGCAAAGAGGCAACGCATAGCACATTCACTGACTCAGTAGGAACCCTGGAAATGACACTTCTCTCTGACTCGCACATACAGTAAAAGGGATGCCTAACTTGACACTACCGGTTTTCAAACATGTATAGGGAGTGTACTATGTGCATCCGACACAGGCAGCCCAACAGCAGAATCCTCAATACTGGCACAGACACAACTTAAGTCACTCACACATACCAGTTGGGGGGTCACATACCTAACAGTCACAGCCAGCAGGACAGATGTAGACAAATGCCAACACAAACAAATGCTGTATCATGCCCTCTGAAGAGGCCTATGGGTAACCTCCCCCCAGGCCTATGCAGACAGATAACAGCCGGCTAGGCAGTGTGATGTGGGTTGGGTAGGCTATGAAGTCACAAACTAATATGCATGTAATTGGA
Organism: Protopterus annectens; assembly: GCF_019279795.1. Lineage (NCBI taxonomy): Eukaryota > Metazoa > Chordata > Ceratodontiformes > Protopteridae > Protopterus > Protopterus annectens. The sequence continues at coordinate 83,832,330 of NC_056741.1, forward strand.
AGCTAAGGTCTGTAGTATAGTGGTATGCCTCAAGCCAGTACGATAGGGCAACAGTGCAGACTGAAATGGAGTACCTGACATAGCAGTGCAGGCCTAGCAAATGTGTATAAGTGTCAGGTGTACCCCTCATCCTATGTACACCCACAGTAACAATTAGGTGTGCCCCCCCGGGTAGAAATGTACAAATAATAGCTGTCCCCCCTGTATGTAGAAATGTTGATAAGTCTATGCAAATTGACTCATGGAAACCCTGCAGGCACAGCGTGCTTCCTGTCGATGTAAAACACAAAGGTGAGCCCCGAAGTAAAAAACAACTTGATTTTTCACACACATATAGTATATATATGCCCATAGTGGGCATGCTCACACACTTAAACAAATGAAGAAAATGTCAGTCAACAACATACTGAAAGGTCATACTGGGCATGCTCACACACTTAGGCCATGTCTGAGTACAGCAGTGGGCCACACATATCTGGCAGTTGCAGTTCTTACTCCAGACACATGTCACTATTCACCAATCCTGACTTGCGCACACAGTGATATGAAAACAGACACATATAAGATATTGGACCCCTGTCATAATCAAACTATGTAATACAAGCACTTAAGTTGTTCAAAGAAAGTTAAAATCCAAAGAAGATCAATAAATCTCCGATCAGTATCATCAAGAAACAATGAGCACTCCTAACATTATCCAAGCCAAGCTCTGCCAAAAATATTGCCAAAGATTCCATAGAGAACCATGAAGCTTTCTTTAGCTATGTCATAAATATCAATGTAAACTCATATATGTTCTGAGTTAGTGCAAAGTGTAAATGAATACATGTACATGAATGACATTGCCAACATCTTGTCAGACAGGTTCATACATATTTAACCCCCCCCCTCTCACTGACAAAAGGGCCCATTACCATACCTGGAGATTGTGAAAAGCCAGAAATCACATATACAATGGTTAAACAGCTCTATCCAAACCTAAAAACACGGCGTCTATGGGATGGCATGGTGTCCCTGGCTGTGTCATATATGAACTCCAAAACAAACAGACCCTGCAGCTGAAGAGTCTGTTGAGACTCACCCTCTGTACAGCATATGAAACTGTTTAATGGGTTACAGCAACATTTGGCACACTCCACAAGTGTTGGTGCACAACAGACCATGGGAACTATTGTCTTATAAGCCTAATAAGCCTGATCTACAAGGCCATGGAGTCCATAGTTATGGAACTCATAAACAGAGCTATTAGGAGCCTACAAACACCAAACCCTACCCATTTTGGTTTGGTCAGGGGCAGATCATGGTCCCTAAACCTGCTAGACTGTTTTCAAGGCAGTTACCCAGGACATACATCAATGAAATGAGCTTCACATGGCCTACAAAGACCTTGAAAAGCCCTTTTCCAACATCCCACACACATGTATCCACAAAATCAAAAACCTGTGCATAAAAACATATGTCATCTGATGGATTGCCAACTAGGACACAGATAGACCCCACAAGGTAAGAATTGTGGTCTCCCTGTTGGACTATAAGCTGGTAACAACTGCTGTCCCCCATGGCTCAGTCCTGGGACCCCTCCTGTCTGGTGTATAAATTTCCAGAAGTACAGTCAAACACATGAGGGCTATGGTTAGCAAAGTTTGTGGATGACTGCAAAAAGGTTGTCATAATCGATGTTTGGGACAACAGAGACATCCTTAAAAAGGGTCTCAGTCAGACAGATGTGGTGTCAAAATTATGGCCTCGAACTACAGTCATACAAATACCACATAGGTGCCAACACCCTAAATATGGAGGTAATAATAAGGGATCTATGGACACATGTGGATAGCCATTTCTACTTTCACAAACACATTCACAAAGTGGTTAGAAAATCATGCTATGTGTCCCCACTAATTGCTAAAGCTTTTGCATGTAGGTCAAAGGAGGTTCCCTTTACTCATCAGTCATCAGACCCATCAGAGAGTAACACGACACACTTGCGATGTATCTGACTAGGCACATTCAGCAGATGGAAAGACCACTGAAGAGGGTTACTGGCCTCAAACACTTGCCCCATGCAACAAGACTGAAGTAACTCAATCTGTACTCTGTTGCATACCATCTACTCTACCGATCTCTTCCCAACATACAGGTCCATGTCCAATTCAGAACTGATGTACATGTTCTATCTGAAGTAAACCCAAGCTCACTGTGCCACATGCTCTAGGGATATAATCATCACAACAATAAACAGAACATGTTGGAGGGATACATTACTAACTCACAGACTTCTCTTGCTTTGGAACAGGCGCCCAACCTGCATTAAGCTGATTCCCTCACTGACACTCTTCCAGAGGAGCCTTGATGAGTGTATGTGAAACTGAACTTTCACACCATGGAGCACTTCATCAGCTCTACTACACAGAGGCATAGGGAACTAACCCCAGGTGTGGTGATAGCTGCACACTCTGGCCATACTAATATATGCCTTCAGGCAAATAGCCTATTACCTACCTATGTACCTATATATGTAGGGGAAACACAGTATAATAAGACAAAGATGGATGGGCAGAGATGTGTGTAAGAGGGTGACCATGACAAGGAGCCATCCAGGAGTGTCCCACCCAGCACACATCTCAATGGCACAAAAGACATGAGGTGCACATCTCACCCACTGTACATAATAGCCACCAGTATCTGTAAGCATTACAGAGTATGTGGTGCATGTGCCTGCTGTACAACATGACTGTACAATGAAGTACACATCTACTATCTGTAGACATGTACCTGTCACATAGGTTCATAGGTATGTAGTAGACTATCTTCACAATGGCATATATTAGCCTAGGCAAGTTGTGCAGCTTTCACCACCCCATTGGTTAGTCCCCTAAGCCCTAGTTCTAGTAGTTAGTACCCTAAGCCCCTATCTAGTGGGGCTGCTGATGTGATCCCCAGCATGAATTGATTGTCTGTTTCCCATCCACTCATCAAGGTTCCTATTGAAGAGTGCCAGCAAGGGGCTCTGTCTTATGTACATTGGGACTCTGTTCCACAGTAAGGCAAGTCTCTGGGATGGTACTCTATCCCTCCAGCATTTTGTATTCATTGTTGTGATGAGGTTCATATCCCTGGAGTGTGTAGTGCAACTTAATTTTGTTTTCCTTAGATGGAGCATGTTCAACAGTTATGTGTTGGACATGGCTCTGTATGTTAGGCAGAGTTTGCCCCTGAGTAGGCAGTATGCAACAGAGAGCAGATTTAGTTTTTCCAGTTGTGTTGCATAACACAACTGTCTGAGGCCAATAATCCTCTTGGTGAGGTACCTCTGTGGTCTCTCCAGCTGCTGGATATGCCTAGACGAGTACATCCAAAATGGTGCATTGTACTCAATGATGGGTCTGATGACTTAAGAGTAGAGAACCAGCACTATCTCTTTTGATCTTGATGCAAACCCTTTGTTGATTAGGTGGGCCACATGGGATTTCCTAATCACTTTGGCAACATGCTTGTCAAAGGAACGATGACTTGTGTCTCCAGATCCCTTATTACCTCGTCAGTTTTTAAGGGGTAACACCTATGTGGTAGTTTGTGGGTACTTTGTTTTTACCAAAAGGGATTACTATGTATTATTTCACATTGAGCTTGAGGCCATGATTCTGACACCGCACATCTGTCTCATAGAGTCCATTCTGGAGAATATTTGTGTCATCCGGGGAATCTATTATGGCACACACTTTACAGTTCCCAGCAAACTTAGTCAACCACAACCCTCCTGTGTTGGCATGTACTTCTGAGAAGTATATACCAAACAGGGGGGGCCCCAGGACTAAACCCTGGGGGACACCAGTTGTTACCGGTTTAGAGTCTGACATGTGGCCAGCAACTCTTAATTTGTGGGATCTATCTGTGAGCCAGTTTGCAATCCATCTTGTGATGTATGGATTTATGCCCAGGTTGGTAAATTTGTCTATGATACCTGACTGGGGAATGGTGTCAAAGGCCTTAGCGAGGTATAGGTAGGCTGTGTGGAGTTTCTTTCAATCATCTGTAGCCTCGGTAACTGTCTCAAAGAAATGCACCCAGTTCAGGAGGCATGATCTGCCTTTAAAGAAGCCAAACTGGGTGTGCTCAACTGTCTGAAGGTTCACAATGTCTTAATTGTTGAGTTCCATTATGATTGGCTCCATTGCCTTGCAGATCAGATTCATCAGGCTCATAGAGCGGGAATGCCAAGGGTCTGTTGTAGCCCTACCAGAGTGGAGTGGGAAGAATGTTGCTGTGCAACATTCTATGTGTACATATCCTGTAGAGAGGATGTAGAGAGAGGTGTAGGTATCCTTGATGAATATGGATACATCCCCGCCCGATGTGTTATGATTCAGGTTCTGATGCTGGAAGGTATGGAATGAGTAGCATCCTGGTAGTGCTGGTATGCTCTCTGGAGCCTTGAACTAGGTTTCTGTTACTGCACAGATATCAATATTCTCCATACTGAGGAGTGCCTCGAGTGTGTGCATTTGGAGGCTGAGACGTCTGGCACTGAGTAGCATTTAGCTCACTTTGTGGTTATTTGTGTTGGTTACGGGGGTTGGTTTGTCTTTTGAGCCTTGCCTAAAAAAAGTAATATGGGGACAGCAAAAGCCTTGGCCAGTATTCAGAAGCATAGGGATGACAGGTGAAAACCATCTCTAGTGAAGCAATGAGGCTTGTCTATCATGTCATCCCAGGCAGACAGAGACTGGATCCCCTTTGAATGACGCCAGAAGCTCAGCCAGTTGTTGAAGTTTATCATCTTTCTGTTATATTGCAGTATCATGTAGGTGAAGGTAAGATGCTACTCAAGGTCAGGGTCATACCAGCCTGAGCTACATGATCAGAGAGCTACTATATATCTGTTGTCATGTTGTCCTGGGAGGTATGCCTCAGATCATTCACACTGACATGTACAAAGACCGCGTCATATATGTACCTGCTCTGGAGTGATGTAAGTGCTAGTGCTATGTGGCAGTCCATACAGCCTACCTCGATCTGGCTAAGGCCTTTGATACAATACCCCACTCGGGTATCATTGAAAAACTCATCAGCTTAAATGTTAACCCATACATCACAAGATGGGTTGCAAACTGGCTGAGTGACAGAACCCACAGGGTCAGAGTTGCTGGCGCCATGTCAGACTCAAAGCCTGTCACAAGTGGTGTACCACAGGGCTCAGTCCTGGGCCCACTCTTGTTTGGCATCTACTTTTCCAAGTACAAGCAAACACAGGAGGGTTATGGCTGACAAAGTTTGCAGATGACTGCAAACTGGGCACCATAGTAGAAAACACATCTGACACAGATATCCTTCAGAAGGGTCTCACAGAAACGGATAACTGGTGCCAGAGCCATGGCCTAAAGTTAAATGCCAAAAATGCATAGTCATACCCTTCGGAAAAACAAGGTTACCCCTAGCTACCAAATAGGTGGCAATCCACTGAGTACAGAAGAAGTTATCAGGGACCTGGGGACCCAGGTTGATAGTAGTCTGTCATTCGACACCCATGTAGCTAAAGTAGTTAGGAAGACCTTCTACATTGCCCACCTTATCATGAAGGGATTCTCATCTAGATCAAGGGAGGTCATAGTCTCCTATACTCATCACTCATCAGACCAATGATTGAGTACAATGCCCCATTCGAATGTATCTGACCCGACACTTGCAGCAGCTGGAGAGGCCACAAAAGTTCCTCACCAAAAGGATAAAGGGTCTCAAACATCTGTCCTATGCTGCCCGACTGAAAGAACTCCAGCTCTATTCAGTCACTTGCTCAGAGGTGACCTTTGCCTAACATACAAGGCCATGTCAAACCCAGATTTGATGAATATGCTTCACCTCAAAAATCTAGATCCGTCAGAGCCACAAGGGCGAGACTTAAACCTCGACGGCTATTAATAGTGCTGGAGGGATAGATTCATCACCCAAAGACTCCCTATGCTGTGGAATAAAATCCCGGTATATGTGAGGCAGAGCACCTCGCTGGCCTTGTTCAAGAGAAATCTTGACCAATGGATGGGAGATCGCAGATATACCCCAGGGATTACCTCAGTGTCACTGCTCAACAGAGGCACAGCAAAATAATGGGTATAGTTCCCCATACTAAAGGGGTGGCGTAAGCCACAAAACTATGGGCTAGGCTTGTAAATGCCCTCAGGCAGATAGCCTAGTATGAACCTATGAACCTATGAACCTACATGATCAGAGAGCTACTATATATCTGTTGTCATGTTGTCCTGGGAGGTATGCCTCAGATCATTCACACTGACATGTACAAAGACCGCGTCATATATGTACCTGCTCTGGAGTGATGTAAGTGCTTGTGCTATGTGGCGGATCATAGCACCTGACAGACAACTGACAGTAACCTTCCCCTTGGCCAGCCTAGTGAGTGGAACATCTGTGTGCCTGACTATGGAGTCACCTATTACTAGTGTGTTGGGTATGTTGTTTTGCCTTAGGGCCTGTTGTGAGAAACACTGCTTTGGTTTATTATGTGTTTTCTGGTGTGTGCTTGGAGGTGCATGTTGCTTGCTTGTCTGCTTAGGAGGACTCTTTCTCTTTTTCAAATTAATACTTGTATTCTCCGAGTATGCTAATGTGTATTTATGTGTGTGTTTTGCTGGTGCTTATATTGTAGGTCTATGTGAGACTGTTGGTGTTGTGCTTGTATGATCCTACTCCTCTTGACTGTATTTTCCAGTATTGGGTTGACAGAGCTTAGCCTCCAGTTTAACCCTGTGTGTGCCAGCATGTGGTGCATCAACCCATATATGATATGGTCATGGCCTATGTATACAATACACTCACAATACACCTAGTATGATAAGCCTGCTGAGGTTAGCAAATCTGAAAAAAACCTTTGGACAAACTGTCAGCGAGTAATGTCTGTATTGCATCCTGTAACTCCATATTGCTTGCTGAAGTGTAAAAAAGTACTTAGTTTGGATTAAGAACCCCACACTTGCCAAGTGTGTATGTGTGTGTCTGTCTCTCCCTGGGGAGAGAGCAACCTTTTTGGAGACTACTCACACCCCTTAAAAGTGATATACTCATCTTTGTCAAGTCTGATGATGTCACCATCATAGAAATACACCTGTGGGAAGAAGAAATTCCAGTAATGTGTATCACGCGTTGTGTAAATGCGTACTGCTGTAGTTAGGTAAGGGTTTGAATCCCACACTTGCCAACTGTGTGTGTGTGTGTACCTGTCTCTCCCTGGGGAGAGATCAACCTTTTTGGAGACTACTCACACCCCTTAAATGTGATATACTCATCTTTGTCAAGTCTGATGATGTCACCGTCCTACAAATACACCTGTAGGAAGGTGAAATCCCAGTAATGTGTATAGCGCGTGTAAATGCGTACTGTTGTAGTATCATAATGTAGTTAAGTACAGATTTAACCCACACTTGTCAGCTGTGTGTGTGTATGTGTGTGTGTGTGTGTGTGTGTGTGTGTGTGTGTGTGTGTGTGTGTGTGTGTGTGTGTGTGTGTGTGTGTGTTGTCTGTCTTTTTGGAGACAACTCACACCCCCTAAAAGTGATATACTCATCTTTGTCAAGTCTGATGATGTCACCATCCTACAAATACACCTGTGTGAAGATGAAATCCCAGTAATGTGTATAGCACATTGTGTAAATGCATACTGGTGTCATATCATAATGTAATTAGGTAGGAGTTTGAATCCTGCACTTGACAACTGTGTGTCTGTTTCTTCCTGGAGAAAAAGCAACCTTTTTGGAGACTACTCACACCCCTTAAAAGTTATATACTCATCTTTGTTTAGTCTGATGATGTCACCATCCTACAAATACACCTGTGGGAAGGTGGACTCTTAGTAATGTGTATAGCTTGTCGTGTGAATGCATACTGATGTAGTTAAGTAGGGGTTTGAATCCTGCACTTGTCAAATGTGTGTGTGTGTCTGTCTCTTCCTGGGGAGAGAGCAACCTTTTTGAAGACTACTCACACCCCTTAAAAGTGATATACTCATCTTTGTCAAGCCTGATGATGTTACCATCCTACAAATACACTTGTGGGAAGGTGAAATCCCAGTAATGTGTATAGTGTGTTGTGTAAATGCATGCTGCTATAGTATCATAATGTAGTTAGGTAGGGGTATGAATCCTGCACTTGCTGACTGTGTGTGTCAGTCTCTCCCTGGGGGAACAGCAACCTTTCTGGAGACTCCTCACCCCTTAAAAATTATATACTCATCTTTGTCAAGTCTGATGATGTCACCATCGTACAAATACACCTGTGGGAAGATGAAATCCCAGTAATGTGTATCACGCGTTGTGTAAATGCGTACTGCTGTAGTTAGGTAAGGGATTGAATCCCACACTTGCCAACTGTGTGTGTGTGTGTGTGTGTGTGCCTGTCTCTCCCTGGGGAGAGAGCAACATTTTTGGAGACTACTCACACCCTTTAAAAGTGATATACTCATCTTTGTCAAGTCTGATGATGTCACCATCCTACAAATACACCTGTGGGAAGGTCAAATCCCAGTAATGTATATAGTGCATTGTGTAAATGCGTACTGTTGTAGTATCATAATGTAGTTAAGTAGGGATTTAACCCACACTTGTCAGCTGTGTGAGTGTGTGTGTGTGTGTGTGTGTGTGTGTGTGTGTGTGTGTGTGTGTGTTGTCTGTCTTTTTGGAGACTACTCACACCCCTTAAAAGGGATATACTCATCTTTGTCATGTCTGATGATGTCACCATCCTACAAATACACCTGTGTGAAGATGAAATCCCATTAATGTGTATAGCACATCGTGTAAATACATACTGCTGTCATATCATAACCTAATTAGGTAGGAGTTTGAATCTTACACTTGCCAACTGTGTGTCTGTTTCTTCCTGGAGAAAAAGCAACCTTTTTGGAGACTACTCACACCCCTTAAAAGTGATATACTCATCTTTGTCTAGTCTGATGATGTCACCATCCTACAAATACACCTGTGGGAAGGTGGACTCTTAGTAATGTGTATAGCTTGTTGTGTGAATGCATACTGATGTAGTTAAGTAGGGGTTTGAATCCTGCACTTGTCAAATGTGTGTGTGTCTGTCTCTTCCTGGGGAGAGAGCAACCTTTTTGAAGACTACTCACACCCCTTAAAAGTGATATACTCATCTTTGTCAAGTCTGATGATGTCACCATCCTACAAATACACTTGTGGGAAGGTGAAATCCCAGTAATGTGTATAGCGTGTTGTGTAAATGCATACTGCTATAGTATCATAATGTAGTTAGGTAGGGGTTTGAATCTTGCACTTGCTAACTGTGTGTGTCAGTCTCTCCCTGGAGGAACAGCACCCTTTCTGGAGACTACTCACCCCTTAAAAATGATATACTCATCTTTGTCAAGTCTGATGATGTCATCATCCTACAAATACACCTGTGGGAAGGTGAAATCCCAGTAATGTGTATAGTGAGTCATGTAAATGTGTACTGCTGTAGTATAGTAATGTAGTTTGGTAGGAGTTTGAATCCTACACTTGCTAACTGTGTGTGTCTGGCTCTCCCTGGGGAAAAAACAACCTTTTTGGAGACTACTCATGCCCCTTAAAAGTGCTATACTCATCTTTGTCAAGTCTGATGATGTCACCATCCTACAAATACACCTGTGGGAAAGTGAAATCCCAGTAATGTGTATAGTGCATTGTGTGAATGCATACTGCTGTAGTATCATAATGCAGTTAGGTAGGAGTTTAAATCCTGCACTTGCTAACACTGTGTGTTCCAGGTGTATAAGTGTGTGTAACACTAATGGTCAATGTGGAGTGGGTTTTGATTTTTCTAGTGTATTACGTATCACAATGACAACTGTATGTGCATAACACATGTAAGGTAGCTGTAGGGCAAAGCCATATACAAACATGTGACCTCAATTTTTTCATAGGTGGGTACCATGCTTTCTCCATGAAAGCATCTGTTAGCCTTGCCAGAGCGTGCTAGCACTTTTCAGACCTTAGGTTACTTCTGTATGCTTGTGACAAGCTTAGCCACTGCAGTGATCCCTGGGCTACGTCTTCTGTTTCACATCCACGCATCACGGTTTCTATTAACGAGTGTGAGTGAGGGTTTATGCTTGAGGTATATTTGAATCCTGTTTCAAAGCAAGCAAAGTCTGGCAAAGATGACTAATCATTATAGGTGTGCAACAACCTCTGTTGATCTGCATGCAAACCCTTTACTGCTTATGTGCTCCAAAGAGGGATTTCCAAAACCCTTTGGTAAAGTGATTATCAAAGGAGAGATGACTAAACACATGGCTCTATGTATACATTATAGGTTCATAGGTTCATAGGTTGATACTAGGCTATCTGCCTTAGGGCATTTACAAGCCTAGCCAGAGTGTGTTTGGCTTTTGCCACCCTTCTTAGATTAGTTAACTATGCCTCTATATAGTAGGTCACAGAAGACAGCCCATTTAAGGTTAGTTTACCATGCCTCTGTCTAGCAGTGACACAGAAGAGATCCCAGGGGTAAATTTACGATCTCCCATCCAAACGTCAAGATTCTTCTTGAAGAGGGTCATTGAGGGGCTCTGTCTGACATGGACTGGGATTTTGTTCCAGAGTGAGGGGAGCCTCTGGGATACAAATCTGTCCCTCCAGCATGTTCTATTTATTTCTGTGCTGAGGTTTAAGTCACTGGAGTGTGTAGTTCTGATGGATTTGGATTTCTTGAGATGGAGCATGTCCATTAATTCTGGGTTGGACATGGCCTTATACATCAGACACAGATCGCCTCTGAGTAGGCATTAAGCAACTAAGTAGAACTGGAGTTTCTTTAGCCTAACTGTGTAGGGCATCTGTTTGAGTCCCTTGATCCTCTTGGTGAGGTACTTTTGGGGTCTTTCTAGTTGTAGCAGGTGTCGGGTAAGGTACATCCCAAATGGGGCATTGTATTTATTCAATTATGGGCCTGATGAGTGATGAGTAGAGGGGCACAATGATCTCTCTTGATCTAGATGTGAACCCCTTCATGATAAGGTGGGCTATATAGAATAAGTGATTGTCAAAGGAGAGATTGCAATCTACTTGGGTCCCCAAATCCCTAATTACTTCTTCCGTACTTAATGGATTACCACCTATGTGGTAATTTGTGGGCACTTTGTTTTTCCCAAAGGGGATGACAATGCACTTTTTGGCATTTAGCTTTAGGCCATGACTCTGGCACCAGTTATCCATCTCTGTGAGACCTTTTTGCAGGATGCTTGTGTCAGCAGGCGAGTCAATTATGGCCCCCAGTTTGCAGTCATCTGCAAACTTTGTCAGCCATAGTCCTCCTGTGTTAGCCTGTACCTCAGAGAAATATATACCGAACAAGAGAGGTCCCAGGACTGAGCCTTGTGGGACGCCACTTGTAACTGGTTTAGAGTCTGACATGGCACCTGCAATTCTGACCATGTGGGTTCTATACCTAAGCCAATTTGCAACCCATATTGTGACATAGGGTTGATATTTAAGCTGGTGAGCTTATTTATGATGCCCGAGTGGGGTATTCTGTCGAAGGCTTTTACAAGGTCAAGGTAGGCTGTGTGGACTACCTTCCCTTCATCTATGGCCTTGGTGACTGTTTCAAAGAAATTGACCAGGTTCAAGAGGCAAGATCTGCCCTTAACAAAGCCGAATTGGGTAGGATCCAGTGTTTGGAGGTTCCCAATGTCTTTGTTTATGAGTTCCATGATGATACGCTCCATAGCTTTGCAGACCAGGCTAGTTAGGCTTATAGGGCGATAGTTTCCGGGGTCCGTTGTGGCATCACCTTTATGGAGTGGGACCACTGTTGCTGTATGCCTTTCTTTGGGTACTTATCCTGTTGTAAAGCTGAGACTGAACAGTAATTTTAAGTGAGGGTTCAGTTCTTCTTGGAGCTCATGTAAAACGTAGCCCGGGACACCGTCCGGTCCCATTGATGCTGTGTTTTTTGCTTTGGAGAGGGCAGTTCTCACCTGTGCATCTGTGATATCAGGGAGGCTACACTCTGTTGAGATAGTCATTTGCCCATTTGGAGGGGAGGGGGGGGGTTGCACTGAACCTGCCTACCAGGATGTTGGCAATGTCTGTGGGTTCAGTGTATTTTTTGTCATTTTGCACTAACTCAGCGCATATCTGGGAGTTTCCACCCAGGTTTCTGACATAACTAAAGAAAACCTTGTGATTATCTTTAGCGTCTTGTGCAATTTTTCTTTCGAAGCTGGCCTTATATGATTTTATGAGGGATCGTAGTTTCTTGCTAGTACTGATCAGAGTTGCCTTCCCTTTCAGGGATTTTGCTCTATCATGTAGTAGTTTCCTCCTTCTGTTGTACAGCTTATTTATGGTTGGGGTCCACCAGACAGGTCTCCTGCCTTTGGAGGAGTGTGTCTTGGTTTTATTTGGGATAGCATGATCCATGCATTCCTGTAGGTATCCATAGAATGTGTTTGTAAAGGATTCTGCGGTTTGGGCCGTATTTTCCACTGGCCCTGGGGCTTTGAAGGATTCCACCTCGGTTTTGAGAAGTGGCAAGTTTGCTTTTGAGAAGTTTTTGACTGTGGTTTCCTTTGCTGGGGGGTGGGGACGGGATATGGCTGTCCATAGTAATTAATTTATGGTCAGATCTTACCAATTGAGTACCTGTTCCACATTTTGGGGGCTACTGCCTATGTGGTACTCTGGGGATACTTTGCTTTCTAAAAGTGGATAACTATGTTTTCTTTGCCTTATAACTTTACAGCATGATTTTGACACCAGGTATCTGTCTCTGATACTCTTTTGGAGGATGTGTGTGTCATCTGGAGAATAAAGTATAGCCCACAGTATGCATTTTCATCAAATGTGGGCAGACATATCCCTACTGTGTTTGCCTGTACCTAAGAAAACTATATGCCAAACAGGAGTGGTCCCAGGACTGAGTGCAGGTGAATACCACTTGTTATTGGCATAGAATTGTACATGGAGGCTGCAAATGTTACTGTGTGTCCTGCATCTGTGTTTCAGTTGTCAGTCCATCATCTAACAGTCGTTTATGGTCAGTCTGTTGAGGTTATGTATAATACTAGAATGTGGGATGGGTATGAATTGCTGGGTGAGCTATAGCTTGGCTGTGTGGACCTCACCTCCCTCACCTATAGCCTTGTTAACTGGCTTGAAGTCTACTAGTTGTAGGAGCCATGATCTGGCCTTTAGAGAACCTAAGTGGGTATGGTGCAGTGTTTGCAGGTTCATAATATCTCTGTTAATGAGTTCCATAATGCTGTGCTCCATAGCCTTCCAGATAACATTTGTCTGGCTTATAGGGTGAGAGTTTCCAGGATCTGTTGTAGCTCTACCCTTAATCAATTTATGTTAACATTTGCACTGGGTGTGACGAGGGTGGACAGGATTATGAATAAGTATATTAGAGGGTCAGGTTTGAAGGTTAGTAGACCAAGCCAGATAGGCAGGATTATGTTGGTTTGCACATGTGCTGAGGAGGGATGCAGAGTATATTGTGAAATAGATGCTAAGGATGAAGCCGTCAGGTAACAGGAAAAGAGGAATGCCTAAGATGAGGTTTATGGATGTGGTGAGAGGGGACATGCAGGTGGATGGTGTGACAGTGCAAGATGCAGAGGGCAGGAAGAAATGGAAACAGATGATCTACTGTGGTGACCCCTAATGGGAGCATCCGAAAGGAAAAGAAGAAGAAGAAGTTGTAGCTCAACCCTTGTGGACTGTGAAATGTGGCCCTTGTGTAATGACAGGGTGGTGAAATCCAAATTCAAATGGTCTGACAAGATATTGGCAATGTCATGCAGATAAGTGTACTTTCTGACCATTTACATTAGCTCTGACCCAATCTGAGATTTCCCTTCTAGATTATAAACAATACTAAAGAAAGCTTTAGAGTTGTCTTTGGAATCCTTGCCAATTTGTATTTTGAAGCTTGCCTTGTATGATTAATGAGGGCTTGTATTTTTCCCAATGATACTGACCAGATAGGTTATCCCTTCTTGGTATGTTACTCTTTTTTGGTACAACTTCACACCTTCTATTATATATTTAGTTTATGGCAGGGGTCCATGAGACTATTGCACTTTTACTGTATAAGTGAGTATTTCTTGTGTTTGTGATAGCACGGGCCATGCAACCCTGTAGGTGAACAGTGTGCATTACTAAAGGATTATGCAGCTGGGACAGTGTTAACCTTAGTAATGCAAACCAATGACAGATCACAACAACAGCATCACCCACAGCACAGTGTCAGCCCTTGTCATACACACACATGCATACTCAAGTTCCAAAATGTGTGTAGTACAATTCATACTGGCCACCAATAGAAACTATGGAGTGTTAACACTGGCCAATACAGGGCATGTCACCCTGCCCATGTGTCCAATATGCATGTACATGCAGACAGTGCACCTCCACCATGTTCACAAATGGACACCTGCAAACCTGTGTTGCACACACCCCACACTTACTGTCCACTGTATAATGCATGCTGACACAACTCCACACATCAGCCAAGTGGCACATGGGCAAACAAAACACAATTGGAATAAACACTGGTGAGAACAATATAACATTGCTAATTACAGCTTTAATGCATCATGCCTGCTTAGCTACACCTTCAAGGATATCATTACACTTTACTGCTGACAACATGCTACACATCCAACCATTGCTATACTTTATTAAAGTCACCCTGTGCATGAGCACCATGTTAGCCTGCTCCTGCATCAATGTTACAGATGACAGGAGGTGGCACAGGTTTCATCCTATGCACAGAGTGTGTTGTTGATTTGCCAGAGGCCTACACTGAGCCATACAATCAACATGTGTGTGTGAGTGTGTGTGTGAGGGCCATGAGTACTGTTATGGGCCAATGTTGATGTCATGTGTGTGGGTATATGTTTGCCCTAGGTTTCTGGCTTATGTGTGTGTGTCTGCATGCACACAGTTCCACCATGTGGCTGCCATATACGGGGATTTGTGAGACAGCTACAGACTGTACCTGGCAGGCTTTACAGATCACCGTCTCTGGCCATGGATACGGAACCTGTGTCTGGCAGGAGTGCTACAGACAATATCAGGTACTAATCCAGATTGGGTACTATCCTCAGAGGTTGACAAATGTTCACTGGATCCAGGTCCCTGCTGGGACTGGCCAGAGCCATGTGCACATGGTCTGCTAGGATGGTCTATGTACAGCCGCCCCCAACATTGCTGGGGCTGGTACTGGCACTACGGGAGCGGCAGTGACATGCTGGACATCCACAGTGACCTCTAGCTGGTGATATTGCTGGCATATGTCCACGTCGATGTCTTAACCATCCTGCACTGTCCTGACACATGGGCATGACATTGTGGAGGTCATCCAATGTTTCACCCCAATGTCTATCAATGACCTCAGTGTAGTTACATATGGCACCTGCTAGGTCACGGATACTGTCATTTATAGAGGTATAATGAGCCCTCTGTGCCCTTAGCCCCTGTCTGGTGTACCGCTCCATTCATGTCTGTGCCTCCATGACAGCCTGTTACATGCATGAGGTAGAAAGAGGTGTGGCACGTCTGCCAGTGGCATGATGACCAGCAGTGCTCTGATGAGAACCCCTGAGCATCTGCCTATGTGGTACCACTCTAGACATCTGGCTATGGCTGCTGTGTCCTGATACATGTGCCATAGATACTACACTGTCCTGGCCAGTGCCAACCATACACTGTCCCTCAGCTAAGGGCAATGGTGATGATGGATGTACAGGCAGTATGACTGTGTGCATGGATGGGCTGGAGACTTGTGTACTGTCAATTGGTGGCCCATCAACAGACCCTGGCAAACCTGCCTGTGCCTCAACACACCTATCCTCATGATCACTGTCTGTCTCAGTGACATCAGGTTCCCTGCTGTACTGAACCAGCCCCACCTCACCACCTGTGAGAGGAAAACAGGAAACACACTTTAAGACCTGAACGTGACTTCAGACCACAAGCAGACATGCACACATGCACACATTCACACATGTACACATGCACACACACAAAACTACACTCCTCCCGAAAGCAGACACACACACCACCAGCAATCACAGAACATACACAATAGCAGGTGATGGTGGAGTACAGTATCACAAGCAAAACAGTCATATCACACCTGTCAGCATGCAGGACATGTGTTGCTCAACAGCATGCAGTGCAAGTGTAGTCAATCCTTGTTACTAACAGTATACATGGCTTTGATGCATGTGTTTTGTTATTAGGTGATGGCCCTCCCCCTGGAACACAATGCATACATGGACACAACATTTCTGTGCAGGTATTCATAACCCTGTGATGTACTGTGCACCATAACTCACAGGAATACATACCATTGCTGGATGTGTATCTGTGTGTCAGCTAGGTATCCAATGCTGATTACAGCCTCTGTGTCTTTAGCAAATAATAGTGGACACATGTTAATTGTGGACATGTTTTTAGCACATGCATGATGAATATTCACACAACATCATCAGTGGTGCATGGATAACTGATAGAATACCATTCGGCCACATGCCCAATGTACAGTACTTATAGTGAGTGTAGATCATATTGTGGACATGCCAGTCTCATCCATGACATGGCATGCTAAAACATGACTGCATATCTAAACACTACACATACCCAATATGTGTCATATGACCTAGCCACTCAATAGCATCACAAGACATATATGTGTCAGTTGTGAAATGGTGATTGGTATGCATACTGTTTAGAGGTGCATATGTGTGCACACATGCATCATTATGGTGTGTAGCAATGACAGCTATGTGTAGTACAGTGGTTAAAATAACTGGATGGGGTATAGTAGCATAGGCCATCATCATGAGGCATCAGGTGGTCACTCAAGGCTACAAATGTTTCACAAACCAGCACAAATCATGCTGTGCCGGAACTGTACTACCTTGGCTAAATACACCATTTCACAACCAGTTGTTATGCGATTTTGTAAGGAGGCCAATAGGGAGCATTCCCTGAAATGAATGTGTAGTGTGTTGCAGAGTGTTTAAATGCCCCAGGATAGGCCTCTACCCCTCAGGTATATTCTGTGTAATGTGTGGATGAGATTTTGGATACTGGAGTGTGTCTTTACAGAGGGTTTGGGAATCCTTCATGTGTAGCATGTTAAAATGCTCTGTGTATGACATAGATGTGTATGTTATGTGGATGTTGAGTATCAACTGTGCCTATCCAATGGTCACTACAGTCTAGCCACATTTGTTTGAGATGGTCTGGGTACTGCATGTGTTTGAGGCTGCTAATCACATTAGTGAGATGTGCGTGCTCTTTCACCAAACATGCACAGCATGCATTATGGGTAGGTGTGTTACATGTGTACATGGCCTACACCTTAACTATGACATGCACTTTTTATTTCCAATAATAAATGTAGAACACACTCACCAGCATCTGTCCATTGCCTTGACATCAACCCAGAGGTACCTACATAGAGATGAGACAGTTTGTCAGTGGCCACAACTGTGGCATTGCTACTGTGTGTTTGCAATCTTACAGTACAATAACAGTTTACATTCACAGGGCTACAGATTATGTTCCAAATGATCAGTATTGCACAACAACAGGCTCCATATCTTTGAACAACACACTTCACATCTCACATATACATGATCTACCAATACAGATAACAGTAGTCTACATATATGCCATGTTACCTGCATGCTCCATGTGTGCTTGCTGGGTGGCTTCAACCTCCATCATGGTGTATGTCTGCTGCTGCTGTTGTTGTTGGGCATGCCACCAGGCTCATGAGTAGCTCCTCCACTCTGGTGAGGGGGGGTGGATGCTAACACCACCCCCTGTTGCAAGCTGTTCCATACGCACAGCAGCAGCATGCTGATGGACATGTTGGAGAAGATCACTGCAGTGGTGGTGTACCTGCTCATATGTACGGTTATGCAGGCCTACCTCATTGACCCTGCAGACAAGATCTTGCCACATTGCAGTATGCTCCTGCTGGTCCTGGCTGGTTCGTGAAAAGAGTAAATGGTAGTGCTGAATCATAATACTAGTGATGATATCATCTTCAGCCCTACTGAAGGTTGGGTTCCTGTGGTGGGCCATGATCTCTGGAAGACATAAATACAAAAATATGTCTGAGCAAGTCATATGGCACATTTAACATTATACAGTACAGATATCACTGAACTGCTATATATATATATATATATATATATATACACACATATATATAAATATATACTTACATACATAATACAATATGTTGTACCTAAGCACAGATTACAATAATTACTTACACACATACATCTACATGCTGGAGTACATTTTCTGTAGTGTTGTATGATTGTACTGGATGCTATGTTTGTGAATACATAAATGATATGTATATCTGAGATGGCTTAATGGCAAATCATGTATGCTGTGATGTGAATGGTTGTGGTTTTTTTCCTAGTAAATGCTTTTTATTTTGTTACCAGCCAAAACAAAGGTCAGGGGCTACAGATGGAATAAGGCACATTTCAGCAGTTGCAAGTGGGTTTTCAGAAGGGTAAGCACAGCTTATGAAAGTTTAGCAACATATAAGCTAACAGAGAGTGAAACACTGTAACTGCCACTTATCACTGCTCACCCCACAACTGCTTGAAAGTGCCTTGCTCACTCTCTAGCCAATGAGCCATGTTCTGCACACCAACAAAATAAAATCACTATATAAGACTATAAGAGAGTACCTGACACACTGTATGCAACACGATGCACCACCTAGCCACAGCAGATATACATCAAGCTGATGTGCAAAGAAATATATCATCCATCACAATCAGTGTAAGTTCCAGTAAATGTATTAATATTATACCACACAACTTGTTAATGCCAAACCCGTGGCCAAAATATGTACACAGTTGGGAATATAGGTCACATACTGCTGTAGTACACTATGAATGTTGCTAGATGCACAGTCATATGTATTAGCACACATATGTCAAAGGACATGTTACAGACATACCCACACACACGTCAGACATAATTACAGGACACAAAGGTATGACAACCCAGATACGCTTTCAGTGTGTACTATACAGTACTGTGTGTCAGTACTTACACAACCTTAATCTTGAGAAATGTAATCTGTGATGAATACAGGGATCGCACAAAACATTAGATGCAAACAATGTGGACATAGGCCATAGTTTGCTGTACAGGCCCAGAGCTTCAATTAGTACTACAGTACACACAGGATTTGCTTTCAAGATCGGTACCAATCAATAATCATAGATGTAGTGCTTTAGCCTCCAATGACACACCCTAGTTAAAACCAAGGGACTTAATGACACTGTATGCAATAGCACTTGTTCTGCCTAGCAACAGAATACACAGCTTTTGCTAGGATCAAAGCAAGGACCCAGAATACCATAAAATAAACAGTTTCCCAGTAAGCTATCCCACAGATACATTTCTTTGAGGTATTCACAAACATATTGACCATCACAGTCAGTCAACAGTACGGAGAATCTATTGCAACAAGTAGATGTAGGTGTGTATGAGTATATGTATATATTCTACTCTGACTACCTGCTACTGCCCTGCCAGTTCTTCCCTGGTTCTCCCTGTTTCTGCAAAGTAGCTCTCCTACCAGCTGCCGCTGAATCTCACCCAGGAACACAGCTATTTGTGAAGCATACCCAGGCACATTGTACTCAAAGTATGTCTGCTAGACTTAACTAAAGACTTTACTCTTATTTGCTAGGTAACAAAGTATGTCTGCTTGACTTAACTCTTACTTGCTAGATAACAGAGTCTCCTGAGTCTGATACGACAACAGCCAACCCCCCCCCTCCAAAGGTCCCTGTATCCCCCTCCTAGCCTATCTGCCATTTTTATTGTAACCTGCATTGCCCTACTTTTTTCACTGGTTCCTCTCCCCTAGCTCTTATTTCTCCTTAACCTGGGGTAACTCAGCTGTGGCTGACTCTTTAGTCTCAGGCCTCCTACCATTTAGCTGAGCTCTCCCCCAGCTGACTTACTTTATCCTCTCTCTTTCCCTTTATACCTACTGGCTACCCCTTTCTGTTCTTAACCTTAGCCATTTCTGCTTTGGGATACCTTACATTGCTCATCTGTCCTTAGGGTCTTCATTTCTTCTACCCTCTAAACATTCTCTATTTTCCTCAGTTAAACCCTTTCTCCCACTATACTTTTCTCCTACACACTTTTTGTCTCTGCTACCCTCTCTGCTTACCCAATTTACACTAGGGCTCTCTGCTCTACCTCTTGCCTATCTATCTCCTTTCTACACTTATTCTGCGCTATATTGCTAACCTGCCTGCTTTGTCTACTATTGTACTCTCCTCTTCATACCTACTTCTACTTACTTTTTTACCTATCTTCCTGATTGTTTCCTCTCCTCCTCTCCTCTGTGGTTTCTACCCACTCTGCTACGCTACGCTCCCCTCCCTACCCCCAATTCCTACCCACCCCCAGGGGTCCTACCCTTATAGCTCCCTAGACACACCCCCTATCCTAACCCTCCTATCCTGCTCTTTCCCACTCTAACTTCCACCCACTACCACATACTCCCACCTTATTTCCTCTAATTTCCTCTTACCCCTCCCACTACAACTAACCCTCAGATTTTACACCTTTCTCTATCTTACTCCAACCCCCTCTTTCTTATCCTTTATCTGTTTACTCTATTTTTGACATAAGTCTAGGATACTACCTTCTACTTCATCTCTCTTACTTCCTCTCTTCCATCTCTCACATATTTTACTCTTCTCACCATGGCTCCCTACATGCCAACCCAGATTTTACTCTTAATCCTACTTTTTTCCACCCTATGCTCAGTTTACCTCCTATCCTACTATGAGGAATCACTCTACGACCAATCTTTCTATACACACAAACACACTACAACATTGTTCTCTCCACCTAATTCATATCCATATACTCCTTCTACCTCCAACTTCCAACTACCTAAATTCCATAGACTTAAACACCTCAGCTATGTCTTGCCTACAGATAACAAATCTAAAACACTTTCCCTTCTAGTATGTAAGCTCACGTTCAAACCTAGAAATCCTACCCTCCAAGATGGGGACATCCACCCCAACCCTGGACCTACTTTCCCTTCTCCCCTAGTGTCAATACACAAACTCGATAACACCTTCCTAATAGGACATCTTAATACCCAAAGCATAAACAACAAAATACCCCACCTGCATGCCCTCCTTCATACACATTCATTTGATATTCTCTGCCTCACAGAGACATGGCTAAAACCAACCACCAAAGACACTGAGATTATTCCCCAAGGCTACAATATAGTTAGACTCGACCATCCCAACCGCAAAGGTGGTGGAGTTGCAATTCTTTTTAAAAATCATCTGAATATCACTACCCTTCCTGCCTCTCCATCCCAAGATAGCAAGTTAGAAGCAATCATTACAAAACTCCAGTTAAATTCCAAAAAATCCCTTTATATTATCTGTATGTACCTCCCACCTGGTGACAATATACCAATCCTGGAAAATTATCTTAGTTGGATATCTACTACATATCCCCAAGAAACTATTATACTAGGTGACCTGAACATAGACTGGAATAACATTAATACTGAAAATCCTTCTTCTCATATCAACCTACACGGCTTTATCCAAACCATCACCTCTACTACTAGGCTGAACAAACATAGTAATAGAGAAAGCATTTTAGACTGGATACTTATAAATAGAATTAAAGATAACTACAAAGCAGAAACCTTGCCAGATGATATCAGTGACCACTCCTTAACATTCATAATAAGGGAAAAAGCCGATTGTGTAAACCCACCCACTACAAGAAAAATACGCACCATCAAACATTTTAATCCCGATCTATTTCAGGCTGAACTTAGTGCATGCAACTGGAATCCCTTAAAAACACTTCCTCTTGAAAATGCAGTATTATACTTCAACAAAATATTTTTATCCATTCTTGACTTACATGCTCCTGAACGCATCATTAGAATGAAATCTAATACTGCCCCTTGGCTCTCCCATGAAACCAAAAAACTTATTCTCAAAAGAAATAAAGTCTGGGCCTCATGGAGATCCCATAGAAATAACCTAGATCTTCTACACTTCCGCCAGCTCAGAAATCTAACTAAAAAGGCAATAATATCTGACAAAAGGAAATTCTACTATGAACTACAACAAACCCATGTCAATAATTCTAAACTTTTCTGGTCTTCTGTCAATAAACTTCTCTCCCCATGTACTTCCAAAACACCTTCCCCTATTAATGCTGACCCTGATACCCCTCAGCAAACTGCAGATGCTTTCAACTCTTTCTTCACTGAAACTATCCAAGCTCTAGCTAAACAACTAAATGCCAACAACTTAAACCCACCAAGTAACCTAACAAGCTCTACCTTTAAATTCTCTCTACAACCTGTCTCCACATCTTACATATACAGACTCCTGCACAAACTAAAACCCTGTACCCCCTCTGCTGATAAGCTCCCCTCACTCTTTCTACAAAAGGCTGCTAAGGTTATCGTGATATCCTATATCTATCCTCATAAATAGGACAATCAAAGAAGGAAACATCCCAGATATCTGGAAAGTCTCTCATATTATCCCACTTCATAAAGGTGGAAAATCCTTAGAATACTCTAACTATAGACCAATTGCTCTCCTCTCACCTTTAGCCAAGATCATGGAGAAATGTATCCACCATCAACTTGTACAACATCTCTCTCTTCACAACATAATAGCAAACTCTCAACACGGTTTTAGACCACATCATAGTACTACTACTGCCCTGCTTTCCTTTGTAGACACTATTAATCAAAACCGTAATAACAACCTACTCTCTTCTGCCCTCTTCATTGACCTCTCCAAAGCATTCGATATGGTCAACCACTCCTTATTAATTAATACTCTTGAATCCCTATCTTTTGATATCCCAGCCATTAAATGATTTAATTCCTACCTCACAAATAGAAAACAAGCTGTTCTTTGGGACAACCATATTTCTTCACTTTTGCCTGTTTCTATCAGAGTTCCACAAGGCTCGATTCTTGGCCCACTTCTCTTTTCTCTCTTCATTAATGATCTTCATACTATAATCCCTCAAGCAACCTGCATTCAATATGCTGATGATTCTACACTCATCTGCTCTGCATCCTCCACCCCAGAGCTTATCTCTCTTACCCAAAAAGTCTTTAATACCATAGAAACATGGTTCTCCAGTCGATTCCTCCTATTAAATGCTAAAAAAACTAAACTGCTCCTTTTCACACCCACTTCTAGGACATCCCCCTTAAACTTCTCCATCTCCTCCAACAGTGCCACTGTCATTTCACCTGACTCTACCACTAAATTGTTAGGTATTACCATTGATAATAATCTCTTTCAACCAACACATAAACAACTCCATAAAACAAGTCAACAGAAAAATAGGATCCTTATATCGAATCAGACCATTCCTTACTCCATCTACCAGAACTAGGATTGCTCACTCCCATCTTATTTCTACTCTTCTTTATGCCTCACCTATCTTCACCAACCTCAAGAAAAACAACCTAAACAAACTAACAACCTGCTACAATAACATTGTCCGCTTCGCTACAGGTAACACCTACAGAACTCATCACTGTGTTAACTTGAAGCAACTAGGCTGGCTAGAGTATCAGAACTATCTTGCAATCCACCAACTTACCATTGCCCACAAAATACTGTACCAACCAAACAACACCCCTACTCTCTCAACTCATAATCCCTATAATAATCTCAACTCTCTCCGCTCATCTAGTAAGCTATTGACTAGTTCCATAAAATCAAACAACACTGCTGGTGACTCCCTTTTTACCAATTCTGTAGGTTCCAAATGGAATTCGTTACCTAGCAACATAACAAAGATTACATCACTGCCTCTCTTCAAACAAAATATTAAACTCCACTTCCAAAATCACTGGCTCTGCTCCTGTAGCAAACCTGATTAACCTGATTCCCAATACTTCAACTTTACTTATAACTACCTCTTCTCTGACTCTACTTCTCCACTTGGCATTCTTCCCTTCCTCCCACACTGTCTTCTAATTTGCTTCCTTGCCTATTACTGTCCTAACTTCATACATTTTCATAATCTATTCCCTTTTATTTTTTTTTCCCCTTATTCTTTACACTCATTTTCTTTACCTACTTTCCCTGTATCCATATCTTACATGTATCTCTGTTTTTTCTGTATAAAATGTAATAGCTTTTTTCCCTAGACTGTAACTGTGAGGGGAAGTAATTAATTCATGCACCTTTAATTTTAAGACATATAGCTTCTTATTTTCTTGTAACTATGTATGATAGAAATTAACACTTGTAGTAACAATCTTAAATTGTTCAGTTTGTTATTATTGTTTCATTAACATGCATACTAATATTTTTTTTGTCTCTATGTACTTACTTATTTTTGTGGAGCTTTTCTCCCCGGGCCTCTACTGAAAATGGAATTTTCTCCAGCTAGACTAGCCCGGTCAACAAATGTAAAATAAATAAATAAAATAAATATATAAATATATATATATATATATATATATATATATATATATATATATATATATATACATATATATATATATATATATATATATATATATATATATATATATATATACATATACACATCCATGTGTCTACATATACAGATATATATATATATATATATATATATATATATGTATATATATATATATATATATATATATATATATATATATAAGCACATTTACAATTCACCTTTCATAGTGAGAATATCAATTATACAAAGGCTGTAAGGTGTACAGTAATATAATAACATCGCACAGTCATGCAAATATGTGCATACTAACCTTCACCAACATACATATCCCCCCTTCACAAACAGTTCAATATGTCCCCTGCTCTATGCACATATAGAGATGTGAATATATATGACACATACATATTTCTCTGTATGTGTGTGGCATACACACACGTGGTCCACACTGTTGTAAGTCCCTGGACCTCACAGCTGAACTGTTGGGCCTTGCTGCAACACAAACAGGTGTCACATATGAACACAGACTAACATTAAGGGGGTATATATGGCAACATATGCTAGATAAGCATACTAGACTGCTACAGCAGTTGCCAGTGCTAAGCTACACTTTAATATGACTATCATGCATGTGTTGTTCTGTCACACACATGTTTATATAATGTCAGCGCTAATCCCCCCAACAGCCATTGGCCACACTACTGTACAGAACACAGATAATATGGATCAGATCTTTGATATTTAATGCTGAGCTGCTCATTTCACAGGTATGTCCCAGTGCCCACAGGTACACACAGTATTGTCCATAGCAGTAGTTAAGCAGAACATCTGTGCAGAAAGAAGTTTCACATTATGTAGACTATTCTTCAATAACATCTACTACATGCCAGTAAATACATATGTGTCACATACCTTTCTTTTGTATAATTTGGTAATATTTCTTTTTCCTTTTCTCTCTCTCTCTCTCTCTCTCTCTCTCTCTTTCTCTGTCTCTGTCTCTGTCAGTCTCTGCAATAAAGTGATTGAGTCTGTTGGCACCGATTGCAGCCTGCTTTTGTAGGAATTGCACATGAGCATGTGATGGCCTCTGCACCAATTAGTACCCGCCATTTGCTAATTGCATGCAGCCTGCTGTGTAGTAATTGAAGTAATCACTGTCATAGCAACCCAGTACTATAAATTGCTGACTCATGTAGGCGTGGCCCTTTCAGCTTTCCAAGATGGAGATCATCCTTGTTTGGTGTGGACATCATTGTTTAAAACAGAAGATTGGAATAGTTCTTATATCAGAAGCCAGGGGTGTAGCCAGAGATTTATATTTTGTACTCAGACCTAATGTTGCTGCTTCCAGTACCCATTTGTCAGTGTAAAAATGTACTCACCCCTCAAAATGCTACACCAAGATACATGGAAATATGTACTTTCTTTTCAACTGTTACAATTAACTGCCATACAAAGCTAGTTATAGAGATGCATTCCTTTGGCACAAGAATTGTTTGTGAACTGCTATACTGTGAATATTCATTTACACAGTTCTAAATATTTTGTGCTTTCATAGTGTTGACATTAGCACGAGCTGCTCAGAAAAACTGGACTAATTTCAGTACAGTGCATATGCTTACCTACATTCTTGGTAGACCCTGCACACACAGGTAAAGTCTACATTTGGGTAGGGTTGCAGAAGTACAGAGAGCGTAAGTAGTACTGTGTGCATTTTATCTTGATGGACTTATAGGGTTGCTGTTTGCATGTTACTTTATCATGGAATGTAGTCTGTCTGCGTAATTCCCAACTGTGGACCTATCCACATGATAGCCAGAGAATAGCCTGTTAGTTTTTGTCTGTGCACCACACAGATCTTTTCACCAATAGAGCAATGGCATTCTTACAGTTGGTTGCTACCAGTACATGGCTACATCCATTTGTATTTCAGTGTTTTATTCCTACATAAGGGTATGTTTCCAAAACTCCTTCCAAAGCTATTTGCACAGTGTGTAACAGCCGAAAGGCTAATATGCCTCTGTGTTTCTGCCTCTGGCCCTAAATAAATATGCCAGTGTTTGTCCTGCAGTGATACTGTGTGGGGTTGTAAGGTGATGGTGTAACATTATTTCCTGCTAGAATGGCTGCTTCTCTTATCACAGTCATGTAATGTAATCCCACAACAACTGTTGGTCAACATCCACAGAACAAGTTGTGTGGTATGGTATTCCGAATTTTCCTTTACATTCACTTATTCTGATGCATGATATAATTATTTAAGCACCAACTTAATGTATATCTACTGTGGCTTAGTGGTACTTCATGCTGTGTAGTGTGTGCAGGGTTCGAGACTTACAGAGGTGTTTTATTTTGTTCCTGAGCAGAACAAGGGCCCTCACATACAGAGTGACTAAGGCACTTTTAAGCAGTTGTGAGCAGGTTTGCGTGGGTTAGCACAATGCCCCGCATTGCTTAGCCAAGCACGAACAAGTGCAAACCCGCTCACTACTGCTTAATAGTACTAGCTCCCGCTCACCCTCGTGCTAATTTCTTTGAAAGAAAAGAAAAATGGAGCGATAGGAAAGTGGTGAAAAAGGGGCACAAAGAGGGAAAGGCAGTATGGAAAACAGCTCGGGATGTGCAGGATGGGTGTAGGGAAAGTCCATAGCTGCCAATTTCTTCAACAGCAACAGCTGTGCATATGCAATAAATTTGGAGGTAGATATGAACCCTTCAACCCCTGAGAGATAGGTGAGTACAACAAAGTATGTTGTAATGCCAATTAAACAACATTTCATGTGTCCAGTGGACATGTGTGCAAAATGGGCAGCTATGTATGGGGCGTAATTTTTTTTGGGAACAGATCGTCCCCTTTTTTTCAGGTGAGAGTGGAATGTGGTGTAGGGGAAGTAGGTATATTTGGGGAGGTAGGTTGGGGAGGTGAACAGACAAGACAAACAAGACACATACAGGGGTGGTATATGACACATGTGGTGGGTGAACACCTTTGACGGGGAGGAATGTTTGGAAATTGCAAGCCCATGAGCCCCCAGATGGAAACAGTGGAACTGAGGTCCCCACCCATGGGCAGTCACCACTGCACCTTCACGGACCAGAAGGTGGCTGTGCTGGGGGCTGTGTAGGAGGGGCAGGCTGACCCATGAGTTGTGCCACTCGTGCCTCAAGCTGGCGTAGAGGTTCTGCAATAGAACATTCAATCTCTCTATGCACCACAGCCTGGACAGTACGAAGGGTGATAGTTGCCTCTCCGCCCATGCTTGCACAGAGAGCCAAGCCCCATCCCCTGCAGCGCTTCCACCCAAAGGTGGCACAGGGCCAGTGGAGGAGGAGGTCCCAGGCTGGGCACTGGATCTGCTGGTGCCAGGTGCCATGGCCAGCTGAGGTGGCACAGGTGGGTCCGCTGGGACCAGCCTTCCCATACGAACTATGTTTTGGAGAGTTTAATAAAGATATGGGTTAGTAACAGTCAACAGCATTCCCAATTAGTTATAATTGCATGCAGAAGTATTCTCATTAACCCAACACACCAGATTTTCAACAGTTGAAAAGCAAGCATAACACATGCATATATAGAACAATAGTAGACATTACAACAGCATGCAGGTTTAATTGATGGGAACAGGCCACCAATATTGTGGTATTTTAACAGGGCACATGCATAGAAATAAATGCAAATATTTATAAACCAATAGGACATATGTCCCAACAAATGTTTTGAATTAGACATACCGATTGAGGTGTGGAATTGCATTTTTATGCACATACAGTAGGGTGGTAAAAGATAGCTCAGTTAACAACTTATATATCCTTCTAGTTTTCACTACATTCCTATTAGCTGCAGTTATATGTCCCTTACATGTATTATTACACTACTCAATGTCCTTATATTGTGCAACTGGATTTTGCTAGATCATTATATACATGAGCTGTATCTTACATACAAACTGTCCAAGATGCAGATGTTACTGCAATATATTTTGAGAATTGCTCACACACACTACTGCTAAGAAGGTACACTGACAGCTCTACTTTCATATAATTATCTAGATATGTTCAGGTGAAAGTATCAATTATATGTTAACAGCTCCCTACATTTCTGGCAGCACACTGACATTTCTGGGGAACACAATACTAAGCTACTCATGTGGCAGATTAACCTGTATATGCTGGGCATGAACCAATGGTTGAGGGCTGTAAATATGCATAAACACTACTGGCACTCCCTTCATCCACATTATATGGGCCTACCCAAGTGTGGGATGACACTGCTTAATATAACACTACTATCTGTAGAATTCAATAGTACAACAACATATCAAAGAAAATGACACAGACGCACTCCAGGAATTATACTTTTATTAAAGGATTATTGTTATTGCACCTTTATTTATTGGGTTAAAACACTTTTTGAAGGCTCTCTCATTTATTTTATATAACAGTACATGCAGAATAATTACTAACCTGCCTCATGACACAGCCTTTGCAGTCTATCTTCATGGGCTTGCAGATTTATAGCCCGGTCACCTGCAGCTGTGAAGTAAATGCAGTGATATTGAGACATACCTATCCATAGTATAGACAAGCATGGCAATTCTTAACTTCTTAATACAATGGCTACTTACTCAGAGCATTAGGTATCCGGATTCACTGGTGAGATCATGGGCAAGACTGTTCCAGGCCTCCGTTTTATATTGGGTACCTTGGTACTGGCCCTGCAGGAGTCTTTGCTCATGCTTGTGGATGAGGAGCCAAACCATAATGTTGGACTCCTGGATGCCCCAGCGTTGCACTCTAAACCAAGTGCCCTCACCTACACCAGCCATGCTGACTGCAGAAGGAAGCTACAACCAGTTATAGCAAGTATTCCTGCCTGTGGAGATTAAATATGCCTCATTTCCAGCAATTATTTGTGATTAGCCAGTTTTGGAAAAGCTCAGCTGTGGGCACGCCTGCTTAGCTGATGTTGGCAATGTTTAAAATCCCTTTGATAGATATGTCTCTGTTGAAAGTACATGTTTGTGAAATGCTATCATGGCTTAGTGGTCAAGTACTGTGACTATTGTGCATAGTATCCTCAGTTCGAGCCCTGTCACTGCTTTTTGTTTTCCTGCTAGGCAGAACTGACTGGTTAAGGAACAATAAAGCAGGTGTGAGCATGTTTACCTAACTTTGCTCGACTTTGTCCGACGTTGCACTGGTTAGCGCGGAGTTGCGCGAAGGTAATCAACAGTAACGTGCGTTGAACCTGTGTTACTCCTCATTAGCATTGGGCAGCTATGCACAAATGTATTTAAATATGCTCAATACTGGTAACATGTGGTTAACAATGCTTTATATTGCTTAAAATAAGGTACTCATGCCTCAGAATGCATAAACATTTCACCTTCATATAAATAATTCATGCACAACTAAATTTAACATTTCAATGCTTTTTAAAAACTTATACATAAAAAAATGTCAGGAAATGTTTTTGTATACAGATTTCCTACAGATAATGGAATATGGAGTAATGGGACTTGAACCGGCAATGCTTCCTCTTTGTGCGAAAGCTCTAACCACTATGCTATCGCTATGTTGCTTGATTTGCATATATTTTTCTTGTTATACTCGTCTGGTGTCTAAGCTGCTGTAACTGTAGCTAAGCAATGGGCAAACCCGGGCAAAGCCGCACAACTACGCGCAGCTATATCGAAAGATAAAAAAAAATAATTTTTATTTTTTATTCTGTTAGTTGTTGAACATATGGGGGAGTGTAGTGTTACATTGTACACATATTAGCGGACGCACTCATTTAAATGTGAAGTGTGGCATTTCTTCATTGCAGGGGCTTGGATATTTGGACTGCTCGGCAGTCCAACATGCCCCCTAAACTCGTGCACGATCCGTGTAAGCTTTAGAGTTGAGGCAGCATGCCCTCATTAATATGCATGGTGCGCTGCCTTCATACTCTTACACTGGCACTTCAGTGCAAGACTAATCTAGTCTTACATGGAAGATTAGTAAATCCAGGGGTTTATCTTTTGTTGGATAGTTTGATTGCTGGAAGTTGTATAATCAATTCCCTGTCATCTGAAATATTTTCAAAAGTCAAATAATTATTTCAAGTAGTAGGTGGTATGATGTTTTATACCAATAATTAGGGGGTTTTAATCCACTGAATGTTCTGAGTTTGAAAGGAATTGTCACTTGTATTGTTCAATAAAAAATATCAGAGTTTACAGTCAATTAATTGAAATGGGATACAATACAGCTTGTACAAAGATAGAAAGAACAAAACAAATGTGTGTGTGTGTGTGTGTGTGTGTGTGTGTGTGTGTGTGTGTGTGTGTGTGCATGTGTGCGTGTGTGCGTGTGTGTGTGTGTGTGTGTGTGTGTGTGTGTGTGTGTGTGTGTGTGTGTGTGTGTGTGTGTGTGTTTGTGTGTGTGTGTGTGTGTGTAAACAGTAAAACATAGCATTGGATCCTATATAGAATTATGGATGGGGGTGACACAGGATGTGAAAGTCAATACATTAGTAGTCAAAAGTAAAATAATCAACTCATCGGTACTGGCATATAATAAGACATCATGAATACTGCACTTTGTTGCTCTATACATTTCATTGCTACAGACAGACAGACAAATGCTTTCAGACAGAGGTATTCAGACCACTGAATCACAGTAGAACAAGTGAAAGCCAGGATATTCTGTATTATGCAAGCTACAAAAAGTCTTAACATTTTAAATGTCCCGTTGAGGTTTAGATCCTTAGATCAGGTAATTCTAGTGCCATTCTCAAAATAAACAGCACTAGAATTATCCAATCTAAGGATCTAAATCTTGTCTGTGGCATAAATAAAACATGTTAGAGGGACAGGTATCAGAATCACCATTCATGTGAAGCAGAGCACTTCCCTACACTTATCCAAATGCAATTTGGGCCACTGAATGGGAAATCTCAAATTCACCCCTGGCATGTCACCTGTGTTCATTATGGATAAGGGCAGCTTGTAGATGCCGTAAGGCACAGGTATATACTAAGGCCTTTCTAGTCCTTGGGCACTTATAATTGGTAAAACTGGGACATGAATGGCAAGACTTATAAAGGCTCTAGGGCTGTTATTCCACTATCCTTCTTTGATGCTATTATTCTATGATCCTATGCATATCACAGGGCTGAAGATTAGATTCACCCAGGTAAAAAAGGAATTACCAACAGCAATATGCTCAGCAAAATCATGATATGAGTAAACTTATAATAAAAAAGCTTATTGCAGTTATGCAAGGAATATCAGGATTGAAAACACATTACCTACATTTCTAGGGTACCATAACAACTACTGAAAGCAGTGCTACTATTTTAGTCATGTCTTTGCAAAATACAGGGAAGCTAATGCTTATTTTTTTTTTCAAATAAATTTTTATTTATTTTCCATAATATAAACCATGCATACATATGAAAGTACAAACAGTAAGAATCACTCAAATATTAATTACATAGTGGTTTCGATATTATTAATAAGACAAAACAAAAGCCATGAGAGCAGATTTACATTGAAAGAAAAGACGAGAGAAAACACAACCTAAAGTATGCATAGTACACTAACTAACAACAACCTAAAAAATACAATATTTACAATGCTACCATGACCAAGTATAAACAGTGTCATAGGATAAAAGACCAAAAATAAACAGCCCCATT
This sequence comes from Protopterus annectens, assembly GCF_019279795.1. Taxonomy (NCBI): domain Eukaryota; kingdom Metazoa; phylum Chordata; order Ceratodontiformes; family Protopteridae; genus Protopterus; species Protopterus annectens. The sequence goes on from NC_056741.1 coordinate 83,864,574, forward strand.
TGTGTCATACAATAGGAGAAAAACATACCCCTTGAACACGAGTAATGAGTATAAGGGAAGTTTTGTGTATATTAACTTAAATTTTAATCACACATAATTATCTCAAACAAGCCCTTCCAAAGTTTACTGAAGTAGGCTCTCTTCTTAGGTCCACTTATAATGAATTTCTGAGGAGAGATATACCTGATAGCCATATCTTTAAATCCCAGCCAAGACATTTTGGTACGATCTAACCAGTTATAAGTGATGTAAAGTTTTATGAGGGAACATAATGTTATTAGAATATGAAGGTGTAGTTTAGGCAGACTAGGAAGGGGGATGTTTAACATAGCCATTTCCCATGAAAGGGTAGAACTATAGTATCCCATTTTTTTGAGACGCATTTTGAGAGAACACCATAATTTATGGGAGTGGTTGCAGTGCCACATAATATGTGGTAAATCAGCTCTCACATCAGGACAACATGTGCAAATAGTAGAAGAATTAGGATTAAATTTGTTAATTATTACAGGGGTATAATAGGAGTTATTATTTAACATCAGTTGAGTGTACAGGAGTTTTCTGAAGGGAGATAATTCTATAGTAGTTTTTATAGCTAATAGTTTTTGGTCCTCTGAAATAGGAGAGTTTTGATTATCCCAGTATTTGGAGAAAAGACAGTTTCTTTTGTATAGTAATGGGAATAATAATTTGTATGACGAGGCAATTGTTTTTTTTATTGTTAGAAACTGTAGTTATGATTAGGTTTAATGTATCAATTGCCTGCGAATCAAGGAAAAGACTATTAGTTTGCAAAGTTGTAAGTTCTCTTAGTTGACGGAGAATAACCGTGTATTTTTTATTGACCTTAAGGATTAGTCGTAACTCGGCAAGGGATAAAGAATTATGTTTAATAATATCCCATATTTTAAGGTCTTTGATGAGAGGGAATTCAGTGAGATATCATCCTGTTGTTGATTTTAAGGTTTGGATTGAGGTGTAGAGGTTGAAGCAGAGGAAGAATATGTTGAAGATTAATGTCTTTAATCAATTTTTGGAATAATTTTATCTTGAATTTCAATAAGGGGGATAATTTTGAGCTATTTAGAGAAGTAGGTGATAAAAAAGGAATAGCCTTAGGGTTAATTTTATTAAAGAGAATATGTCTGTGCCACATCTTTATCCATGCTGGATAGTGGACTTGAGCTTTGCTATTCCAGTTTGCGATGGACCATAATTTATTAGAGCAAATGATCACGTAATAAAGATGAAAGTTTGGAAGGCCCACCCCACCCCTCTCCTTGGGTAGACTTAATTTGGAGAAGGAAATCCTAACATTCTTAGGAAACCAAAGGAATTTTGCTAAAACTTTATCAATTTGTGAAAAAAGATTATTTGAAATAATTATGTTTGTCGCACTAAATTGATACAAAAGTCTGGGTAAAATATTCATTTTCACAATGGCTACTTTTGAGAGAAATGTTAACTTCAGTAGTTTCCATCTTTGTAGATCTTGACATATGATAGACCATGATTTTAGCAGATTATTTTGAAGCATGGAGGCTTGATTATGTTCAAAGTTAATGCCAAGGTATTTAAGAGTATATGATATTTGGAAGGAAGATTCAGGGAAGAAGAAGGGTTTGTGAGCCTCAGGGTTAATTGGGAGGATGTGGGATTTTTTATTGTTAACTTGATAACCAGAAGCATTAGAAAAAGCGCTAATGGCATTTATGATTTTAGGTAGATCTGAGTTAGGAAGTTGAAAGTAGAGATTTAAATCATCAGCAAAGGCCGATAGTGCTACTTGTGTGTTGAGAATTCTAGGTATAGAGTGGTGCGTATTTTGAGTAATGTATAGAAGAAATGGTTCAAGAAATAGATTAAAGAGAAAAAGAGAAAGTGGGCAGCCTTGTCTTGTACCATTAGTAATCAAAATCAATTCAGATCTTTTTTTATTAATATATAAATAGGTGTATGAATTTGTGTAAAGAGTTCTGATCATATCAGAGAATATTATAGGTATATTAAAATGTGATAATGTAGAGAACATAAAGTCCCAATCAACCCTGTCGAATGCTTTCGAAGCATCTAAGGTCAGGGCATACAACGGATTTTTCTCTTTTTTAGTGAACTGTATGAGAGTGTCCAGAGTTAGTGTATTATCCCATGTGTGCCTATTGGACATAAACCCAGTTTGATCCGGTGATAATATATATGGTAATACCTGTCTGAGTCTGTTAGCTAAAATAGCTGAAAATATTTTAATATCGACATTTATAAGCGAGATAGGTCTGTAGTTATGCGGGTCTGTTTTTTCTAGATTGTTCTTTAGAAGTAAGATTGTTTTTGAATTATTCCAATGTATGTCAGTGATTCCATTCTTTATAATGAAATTAAAAACTTTTAAAAGAATAGGGGCAATTTTTGGACAAAAAGTTTTGAAGAAATTGGTAGTGAATCCATCTGGGCCAGGGGATTTGCCTATTTTAAGATTATTGATAACATTTTGAATCTCTTGAATAGTAAGTGGAGATGATAAGAGAGATGCTTGATCAAGATGAAGCTAATGCTTATTTATTTTGAGATATTGTTGACACCATGTGCCTTGAATGACTGAGAGTGACTAAATACAATGCTTAGGATGTGTTGGAAAACTTAAAATCCAATAGACATCCAAGTCCATACCGTGACCCTGGAATGTTTATAAAAAGTCTAGTAATAAACATTTCACATATTTTCACAACATTATTTCATAATAGCCTCTATTTAGCCTTGGCACCAAATGATATTTCTCTTATATGTTAAAACAAAAAAGTACAAAAAGTGCTGGAGTTGATACTATTTATAAGGGAGGCAACCACATTGACATGGGTTGTTACAGACCTATTAGCCTTACTATTGTAATATGAAACAGTATAGTAAAGCTGATGCTAGTTCATTTCCTTGAAATCAATGTCTTATACCAACATGGCTTTATAGATGGCCATTCTCATGTAAGCAATCTGTTTCACTATCATATCACAGTTACTATGGACCTCCCTGTGAATGCTATATTTTTTAGATCTAGTCAAAGCTTTTAACACCATACTTTACTCTGTTGTTATATAAAAAATGAAATCAAGTAATAATAGTCCATTTATAATTTAATGATTTACTGTTACAGAGACTCATTTATAATTAAATGGGTACACCAACAGTTACATATCCACTCGTTTTCAGTTAAGATTGGAAATACCCTGTCTAAAGTAAGACTGTCTCTCGAGGTGCAGCCTCAAAGACTAGTCCTGGGAATTTAATTGTTTAATTAATGTTAATAATATCACTATCAGGTCCTGCAGTCTGTAGCAAATTTACAGAACATATAAGTGACAAAACCAGTCATAAATATGGAATATCAAAACAGTACAATCTGGACAAGGTAGCAATTAAGGTAAAAAAGGCACTAATTTAATTTTAACATAAAAAGTATAATGTATTATATTTTGGATGCTTTGACGGGGATTATCCCTTTGCCTTACATGGTAAAATAATTCAACCAGTAAATCATAGGTTCATAGGTTCATAGGTAGGTACTGGGCTATCAGCCCTAGGGCCTATACAAGCCTAGCCAAAAAGGTAACTTGGCTTTCGCCACCCAAGAAAATTATATATCAGTATAAAGATCTCTGAGTTATAGTCACCCATTACTGCTGGCACTCAGACATTTATACTAAAGCAATGGCTCAAATCCATCAATCTATATGAATACAGTTGTCTTCATGAGCCCTAATTATGATAATTGCATCCACACTCTTATATAACAACTTTTAGAATGGGAAGCCATTTTTTATATGTACTTGCCTGTGATGCAAAGAATCCCTGCTGTGCTGTAAATCATGTTTAACTTTCTAATTCACTTTGCTTCTGCATGAGTATCATGTCTGAAAACAGTCCCAGAACATATATAAATAAATGAATACATAAAAAAAATAAATAAAATGTGAAAGAATCCTGTGCACATATACAAGGAAATTAGATTAATTCTGATCTTTTTCATATTCTGAAAGGCATGAGAAAATAAAAATGTATTCTATGAGTTACAGTCTATCAAAAAAGAATCTTATTTGCATATTTGCAGACCTGCACAATGATAGAGTAGCACACAGCTTTATTCAAATATCATTTCACGTAATGTTAATGCTAGAAATAACTATAACCCACTCTCTAGACAAACTGGTAAAACAAACACAAAGGCAAGCTTACTGTTGTTATTCACACACAATCCTTTAATGTTAGTGCTTTCGTTGAGGCCAATACCCAACTTCTTCAGACAACTCAACAATGTAAAACAGACTTTATATATATCATGTCCAATTAAGCAACTAATTCAAACAATTTTCATTTAAAGGTACCTTGACAAAAAACACATATGTGTAAGATTTTCTTTTAAAGACGAGTGATTTTATTAGGAGTGATTTTAGCTTGCCTTTATGTTCGTTTTACCAGTAATGCTAGAAATAGTTTTTTTTTGTTAGAAATTGATAAAGCATTTTCTAAAGTAAAAAAAAAAAAACTAAATGATTCATATCAATGAAGTCAATGCATGAAATAGCCTGCATATGGTTATGAGAGTATACTCTTCTACAAAACAATTTAAAGCAATGTTGCGCCCAGCCCAGTGGCATAGAGGGATAAAGCCATGACTATGGTCCAGGTGTCCTAAGTTGATTAGCACATTGAGAGCTAGACAGAGCTGACAGGGAGCATGGGAGTGCAATACTGGTGGTGGGATGGAGAGTGCAATACTGGTGGTAGGATGGAGAGTGCAATACTGGTGGTGCGATGGAGAGCGCAATACTGGTGGTGGGATGGAGAATGATTATGTCTCTGTGGGAGAAATGGGACTGATGGGTTGGAGAATAAGCAATGAGATGGCTACTCTATGACCCAGGAGAGGGGGCATGCTCTGAGTTAGCTCTCCACTGTCCGCTCAGCTTAACATAAAGTTAGAACTCAAGAAGGGACTTAAAGGCAAGAAAGAACACCATTTCCCTGGAATGGTGAACCCTCTTCTGCATGCTCAACTCCAGTCAAAGCAATGGTAAATAAATGTAAAGCAAAGCCCTCAAACCTGGAGGATCAAAAAATAGTTTGCATGTATGTGGAAAAGAAGTGTAGGACTAAAGCACTGTATCCAAACCACAAGCTCCTAGATGACCCTTTTTGGGGCTACGAATTTGAGATACTGGCCTTTGAACTCTTTGAAACTTTAGAAAGAGAGGTCAAATAACAGATAATTTAGTCATTTGACTTTAGTTCTCATTTCATGCTTGATAAATGTTAGCAGAGTAACTGAGAAGTATAGCTACAGCCTGATTAATTAGTTTTCTTCCTGCAATATGTTAAATAAAACATCTGTTTTTACAAACTGATGTTCATTTGTCTTAAAGCAGTCCCTCATGTCCTACTCATGTCTCACTTCTGTGATGTAATATTGCAGCAGTATACAAGAAAGGGAACTGGCCAGATCTTTGTCAGATCATGTCCCACACTTATATCCCCATATGAACTGCACTTATTTAATTTATGTTCAGCCTTCCCATGCGACAAGGAATCCCTGCCCACCACCCATCCCCAACACACACACACACACACACACACACACACACATATATATATATATATATATATATATATATATATATATATATATATATAATATGTCTTGGAGTTGTTATGGTGTGAGGTAAATCTCCACATATAGGAGGGTGCACAGTGGCTATGTACAGTTTTACAGTCATGTTTTAGTAAAATAATATTAATTTTCAGATTGGTTTCATGTTGTTATTATCATTTTGTTCTATCATTTGGAACTTCAGTGAAGTGAGACTTTAGTCAAATGTGATCTGAAAAATGGGGATTCAGACTGGCTGGCTGACAGGCTTCAGTCAATTAAAGTACTTGTGAAATGCAAAATATTCATAAGATATTCCTGACCACTGTTAATTTGAAATGCAGGCTACTTGTGAGAAATGTAAAAAACAGAAAAACAGACTAAAATAAAAATAAAAGTAGAATTCATTCTTGCTTTGTATTTGGTGCTCATTGAGGGTGCAAGGTCATTGGTAATGTTTTTGTTTTTTTACTTATGAAAGATGATCTGCTTCATGTCTTCCCTGTGGTCGCGTGGGTTTCCTCCAGGTGCTCCGGTTTCCTCCCACATCCCAAAGACATGCTGTAGGTGGCTTGGACACTCCAAATTGCCCCTAGGTGTGAGTGTGTGCATGCGTTTGCCTTCTGTGGAAGGTTGGGTGCCGGGCTGGTACCTCAGCACCGTAAAACTCCACTGCCAATTATGAGCAGACGGGTGATCCGCTGTGGGGACCCCAACCGGGAAAAGCCGAAAGAAGAAGAAGAAGAAAGATGATCTGCTTGAAAGTTATCATAATAAATCATCTCTGGATTTCTCTAGAAGTACTTTCTAATGGGCATTAATATGTTTTACATCTAATTGACTGATTACTTGGTTTATTCATTTTTTTTTTAGTTTTGCTGGCTAGGTTACTCCCACTAAGCATGGTCTATTTTCAAGGAGAACCAAGATAGTATTAATATGAAGTATGAGTATTTTGACCAGGATGCTATGGGATCTTTCATATCTTCTTGATCTAACATCGATTCAGACAAACCAGGGACCCTTGTTTATCATTCTATCTGAAGGATGGCACCTCAGAAGTACAGTTATGGTTCAACACTGGAACAAGAATCGAAGCTGCTACTTTAAGGGTAGAACGCACAGTCTTCTGATATTCCCTGCATCAAAGTCAATTATTGTACATGTTGTGCCACTGACACTGAGCAAGTCACCTTTTCCTTACTAATCAACACCCATAAAAATATATTAATAGAGAATCTTATAGAGAATCACAAAACAGTAAGCCAGTTACATCAAAAAGCCAATCCCCTTGCAGAAAAAGAAAAAAAAAAACACGTGCATCAAAGCTGATCCAGGGGAAATCAAGGTTTAGATAAACAAATGAACAGTGACTAGAAAGTGGTTATTTATGTTACACAGCACAGCACCTCCTGCTGTGATATGGCAAATGTATCTTTCAGGCTTAATCATAAATAAAAGTAAGTACAGCAATTAAAGTTTCTCATATGGAGATTCTAGAGGCAAGGGGCAGGTGAAAAGGAAAAAAAAATCAAAATTGAATGTAGGATTGAAGAACATTACTGTTAGAAAAAAGAAGAGAAAGATAGATGTCAACTACATGGCTCAAACTGTGGATTTACAACACCAGCTGGATGAGAATTTAATACACAATAAAAACAGTAGGATTAATAAGACTAATAGTGATGAAGATCTAGCCTTTGTAACAATTGACAGAGCAGATATTACTGTATAAGAAGCTGAAGCTTCTTCAGAGCTGGCCAGCAAAGATATTCTTGTAAATGGAGATTCATTTATTAATGGAACTGATACTTATATTTGCAGAAAAGATAATGAACATTAAATAGTGTTATGCTTGCCAGGAGCAAAACTAGAAGATGTGACACAAGCCCTGGAGTGCCTTAATGTAAGGAAGTATGGATCCGTTTTTATTCATGTTGGTACTAATGATGTCATCCGCAAGGATTCTCTGACTGTTAATAGGGAACTGACAGCCCTCTTAGATAGTATAGCTTGTACTGGTGTTAGGACGTATTTTCCACAAATCACCTATAGAAAGGATAGTCAGGTCACTGTGAATTAAATGATTTTTTGGGTAAATACCTACATGGAAAAAATGTCCTTTTTTAAAAATGGAAATGTGTAGAGCATCCAAGCCTAGTTTTGGGCACACATGTTCAGACAGGATGATGTGCATTTGTCATGATGAGGGAAGAGAATTTTTGTAGCAGATATTTTACAATATTTGACAAACACTAGGCAGGATTTTTGCCAGGTCAAAATTGAACAGTTCACAGACAGCAACATTTGATGCATCTCTGATAGTTGTTAATGCTAGGACCATTAATAATAAAGTTTTTTTTATTGGAAAATTTACTACATTCCCACAAGATTCATGTTGTTATTGTTTGCGAAACATGGTTAAAGAACAATGACCGGAAACCAGTTATGTCAGGGTATAAATATTTTTACTGTAGCAGGCATTCAAACAAAAAATCAGGTGGAGGTGTTATGATAGGGATTAAAGATAATTATGAGATCTGTGACTGTTACATGTTCAACAATAACACCAGTACTATAGACTGTGTGACTGTGACAATAAGGACAACCTAGGAACATATAACAATTGTCGGAGTGTATAGACCACCAAAGTCAAGTGCAAATGACCTAGAGGAATTCATACATTTCTTACATGAAACACATGAGGAAGAATAATATTAGCTGGGGATTTACATTTACCAGAAAGAGACTGGAATAATATTGATTCAACAATGTTAGTAAGGAACTTATTCACAACATATATTCTGGAACAACAATTGCTTCAGATTGTAAAAAAAAACTACCAGGGGACAGAACATACTAGACATTGTCTGTGTTCCTAAATAAATTACTGTTACTTCAAGTCAAGTTTTACCACCATTGATGTACAGTGATTATGGTGTTATAAAGGTTAATTTGTTGCTAGATAATTCTGCCAAATTGAAATCTAAGCCAATGCACAGAAGGTTAATTACAGATTATATAGAAGCAAAACAGTCACTAAGTAAAACTAACTGGAGTGAGGTGTTCAGTGGAAAAACTGCAGATGCAATGTGGAAAGTTTTAAAACAGAAATTGTTTGAGTGCAAAAAATCAAAAAAATGTTTAACATCAGGATCTAGGCATACATCAGGGGGATATATTTCCATAAGAACAAGATATTTGATTAAGGTGAGAGACAAAAAATATAAGAAATGGCAGAGAGATCAAACTATCTGAAAACTGAAATAAACAAGCTGGACAAACAGATTAAGCATAGAGAGAGACAACATCAAGAAAAAATTGAGGAAAATTGATATAAAGATATTGAGCTTAATAGGAAATCTTTTTATAGATACATAACATGTGGAAGGAGTAAAGACACACAAATTGATAAACTGTATGCGGATTCTAATATTTATTCTCAGACAACAGATTATAAATATATTTACAAAATCTTAAGCAAAACAGTTTGGCACCACAAAAGGGATAATAAGTCGTCCTAGTGACATCCAGGTAACACCACATACTGGAATCAAATTAGATTATATTGAAAAAGAACTGCAAAAACCTGATCCTAACAACTCACAGGGAGGTGACAGAATTAGTAACAATGACCTGAGAGCACTTCAGCAAGAACTTATGGTACCATTATATCTATTATTCACTAGGTCATATAAATATGGGGAGATTCCTCAAGACTGGAGACATGCACTTATTAAATCTGTCTTCAAGGGGAAGGAAAGTAGGACAAACCCAGAGTCATATAGACCCTTAAGTCTGCTTTCATGATGTGGAAAAGTAATGGAGAAGCTAATATTGTATAAGTTATTGTCAGAAATGAATAGGCTGGGACTTGAAACCATATATCAGCATGTATATGTTGAAAACAGATATATTACCACCTGTAACATGATGTTCTATAATAATATAATAACAGCTATGAATGGAAAATTGTGCTGTGATGTAATTTATAGGTTCATAGGTTGGTACTGGGCTATCTGCCCGAAGGCATATATTAGCCCAGCCATGTTGTGCGGTATTCACCGCCCCTTTAGTAGTTCCCTAGACCCTTGTACTAGCAGCTAGTACCCTTGGCCCCTATCTAGTAGTGCTGTTGGTGTGATCCACAGTGTGAACTTTCTGTTACCCATCCACTCATCAAGGTTCCTCTTGAAGAGTGATAGTGAGGGGCTCTGTCTTATGTAGATCAGGACCCTGTTCCATAGTAAGGGAAGTCTCTGCGAAGAGAATCTATCCCTCCAGCATGTTCTATTCATTGTTGTGTTGAGGTTTATACCCCTAGAGCATGTAGCTTGAGTAGATTTGGTTTTGCTAAGATGGAGCATGTTCAACAATTCTGGGTTGGACATGGCTCTGTACGTTAGACAGAGATCGCCTCTGAGAAAGCGGTATGCAACAGAGAACAGTCTTAGCTTTTTCAATTGTGCTGCATAGGGCAACTGTTTGAGGCCAGTAATCCTCTTGGTTAGGTACCTCTGTGGTCTCTCCAGCTGCTGGAGATGTCTAGCCAGGTACATTCCAATTGGTGCATTGTACTCAATAATGGGTCTGATGAGGGAAGAGTAGAGGGGCACCATTACATCCTTAGATCTTGATGCAAACCTTTTCATAATCAGATGGGTCACATAGAAGGATTTTCTAACCACTTTGGCAACATGTTTATCAAAGGAAAGCTGACTATCTACTTGGGTCCCTACATCCCTTATTTCTTCTTCAGATTTCAGGGGTTTACCTCCTATGTTGTAGTTTGCGGGTACTCTGTTTTTTCCAAAGGGGATTACTACACTTTTTTGCATTTAGCTTGAGATCATGGCTTTGACACCATGCATCAGTCTCATTTAGGCCCTTCTGGAGGATCTCCATGTCGGCCGGAGACTCTATTAGAGCACCCAGTTTGCAGTCATCCACAAACTTAGTCAGCCACAGCCCTTCCGTGCTTGCATGTTCTTCTGAGAAGTATATGCCAAACAGGAGAGGCCCCAGGACAGAGCCCTGAGGCACACCACTCATTACTGGTCTGGATTCAGACATAGATCCCGCTACTCTTACTTTATGGGATCTGTCTGAGAGCCAGTTTGCGATCCATCTTGTGACGTAAGGATTTATGCCCAGGCTAGTGAGCTTATCAATAATACCTGAATGGGGAATGGTGTCAAATGCTTTAGCAAGGTCAAGGTAAGCTGTGTGTACCTCCTTTCCTTTCTCTATAGCCTGAGTAACTGTCTCAGAGAAATCCACCAGGTTCAGGAGTCATGATCTGCCATTGACGAAGCCAAACTGTGTGGGGTCCAGCGACTGGAGGTTCGCAATCTCTCCATTTATGAGTTCCATAATGATTCACTCCATAGCCTTACAGATCAGACTGGTCAGGCTTATTGGTCTGTAGTTCCCAGGGTCAGTTGTGGCCCCACCCTTGTGTAGCGGGACCACCGTTGCTGTGCGCCATTTTATGGGCACATATCCTGTGGAGAGGCTGAGACTGAACAGGGTATTAAGATGCGGGGTTAATTCCTTTTGGAGCTCACGTATGACAAAGCCTGGGACACCATCTGGTCCCATGGAGGCAGTGTTTTTAGCTTTAGATAGAGCCCTGTTAACCAACATATCAGTAATAATTGGACTTACACAATCCCCTGGAATGGTAATAGGCCCTGTAGGTGGTGGTGGTGGTGGTGGTGGTGGTGGGGGGGGTTTGCACTGAACCTGTCAGCCAAGATGTTGGCAATGTCAGAAGGGTCAGTGTATTTTGTTCCATTTTGTAGTAGCTCAGAACAGACCTGAGTGTTGCCATTTAGGTTTATATAGATTTAACTTCAGCATTTGACAG
>NC_056741.1:83881077-83933577 GCF_019279795.1 Protopterus annectens
CTATCTATCTGTCTATCTAGCTATGCTCTATCGTTCTATCTATGTATCTATCTATCTGTATAGCTATCTATGCTCTAGCTATCTTTCTATCTATGTAGCTATATCTCTAGTTCTCTATGCACTGTCTTTCTATCTATGTTTCTGTCTATCTATCTATGCTCTATCTATCTTTCTCTCTATGTATCTGTCTATTGATCTATCTATCTGTCTATCTAGCTATGCTCTATATTTCTTTCTATCTGTGTATCTATCTGTCTGTCTATGTTCTATCTATCTTTCTATATATGTATCTATCTGTCTATCTAACTATGCTCTTTCTATCTATGTATCTATCTGTCTATCTATCTGTGCTGTATCTATCTTTCTATCTGTGTATCTATCTAACTATCTATCTATGCTCTATCTTTCTATCTATGTATCTATCTGTTTATCTATCTATGCTCTATCTTTCTATCTATGTATAAATCTGTCTATCTATGCTCTATCTATCTTTCATTCTATGTATCTAGCTATGCAGTATCTTTCTATCTATGTATCTATTCATCTATCTGTCTATCCGATATCTTCCTATCTATGTATATATATATATATATATATATATATATATATATATATATATATATATATATATATGTCTATCTATGCTCTATCTTTCTTTCTATCTATGCATCTATCTATCTATCTATGCTCTATCTTTCTATCTATGTATCTATCTATCTGTCTAGCTATCTGTGCTCTAGCTCTCTTTCTATGTATCTATCTCTCTAGTTCTCTATGCACTATGTTTCTATCAATCTTTATATCTATGTATCTGTCTATCTAGCTATGCTCTATTTATCTATCTATCTCTCTATCTATCTATCTATCTATCTATGCACTAGCTATCATTCTATCAATGAATCCATCTGTCTATCTATGCTCTATATATCTTTCTATCTATGCATCTATCTGTCTATCTGTCTATGCTCTATCTATCTTTCTATGTATCTATCTGTTTATCTATCTATGCTCTATCTATCTTTACATCTATGTATCTATTTATCTGTCAATCTATGCTCTATCTATCTTTCTCTCTATGTATCTATCTATCTGTCTATCTATGTTCTATCTTTCAATCAATGTATCTATCTAATTGACTATCTATGCTCTAACTTTCTATATATGTATCTATCTGTCTATCTATCTGTGCTCTATCTATCTTTCTATCTATCTAGCTATCTGTCTATCTATCTATGCTCTGTCTATCTTTCTATATATGTATCAATCTATCTGTCTGTCTATGCTCTATCTATCTTTCAATCTATGTATCTATTTATCTATGCAGTATCTTTCTATCTATGTATCTATTTATCTATCTGTCTATCCTCTATCTATCTTTTTATCTATGTATATATATATATATATATATATATATATATATATATATATATATATATGTCTATCTATGCTCTATCTTTCTTTCTATCTATGCATCTATCTATCTATCTATGCTCTATCTTTCTATCTATGTATCTATCTATCTGTCTAGCTATCTATGCTCTAGCTATCTTTCTATCTATGTATCTATCTCTCTAGTTCTCTATGCACTATGTTTCTATCGGTTTACTATTGAAATTTCGAATGGCACTACATCAACTGTACTATAGTCAAACACGGAAGTTCGAAAATAGTAATGTCGATGACAAAAAAACAATCTAGGAATGGTTTTAACATGGGTCAAGGTAGGTGTTCAGCATTATTCAGAACTACAAACATCTCCCCTACCAGGACCCATGTTAAAACACAGTCCTAGATTGTTTTTTTGCCGTCAACATTACTATTTTCGAACTTCCGTGTTCAACTATAGTACAGTCAATGTAGTGCCGTTCGACATTTCAATAGTAAACTGTTTCTATCTATCTTTTTATCTATGTATCTGTCTATCTAGCTATGCTCTATTTATCTATCTATCTATGCACTAGCTATCATTCTATCAATGAATCTATTAGTCTATCTATGCTCTATCTATCTTTCTATCTATGCATCTATCTGTCTGTCTGTGCTCTATCTATCTTTCTATGTATCTTTCTGTTTATCTATCTATGCTCTATCTATCTTTACATCTATGTATCTATTTATCTGTCAATCTATGCTCTATCTTTCTCTCTATGTATCTATCTATCTGTCTATCTATGCTCTTTCAATCAATGTATCTAAATATTTGACTATCTATGCTCTAACTTTCTATATATGTATCTGTCTGTCTATCTATCTATGCTCTATCTATCTTTCTATCTATCTAGCTATCTGTCTATCTATCTATGCTCTGTCTATCTTTCTATCTATCTATCTATCTATATATCTGTCTAGCTGTATATGCCCTATCTATCTTTCTATGTATCTATCTGTTTATATATCTATGCTCTATCTTTCTATGTGTCTAACTGTCTATCTATCTGTCTATGCTCTAGCTATCTTTCCAACTATGCATCTATCTATCTGTCTATCTATCTATGCTCTATCTATCTTTCTCTCTATCTATCTATCTATCTATCTATCTATCTATTCTCTATCTTTCAATCTATGTTTCTATCTAATTGACTATCTATGCTCTATCTTTCTATATATGTATCTATCGGTCTATCTATCTATGCTCTATCTTTTTGTCTAAGTATCTATCTATCTATCTATCTATCTATCTATCTATCTATCTATCTATGTTCTCTCTATCTTTCTATCTATGTATCTATCTGTCCATCTATCTATTCTCTATCTTTATATCTATGTATCTATCTATCTATGCTCTATCCTTCTTTCTATTTTCTATCTATCTTTCTAGCTATCCATGCTCTATCTATCTTTCTAGCTACATATCTATCTGTCTGGCTATCTATGCTTTATCAATCTTTCTATTTATGTATCTATCTAACTGTCTAGCTATCTATGCTTTATCTACCTTTCTATTTATGCATCTATCTATCTGTCTAGTGACCTATGCTCTATCTATCTTTCTATTGATGTGTATATCTATCTGTGTATCTATCTATGCTCTATCTGTCTTTCTATCTATGTATCTATCTATCTGGCTATCTATCTATGCTCTATCTCACTTTCAATCTATGTATTTATCTCTCTGTCTATCTATGCACTATCTCTCTATCTGTGTATCTATCTGTATATCTATCTATGCTGTATCTTTCTATCTATGTATCCATATATCTGTCTATCTATCTATTCTCTACCTTTCTATCTATGTATCTATTTGTCTTTCTATGTATGCTCTTTCTTTTTATCTATGTATCTATCTATCTATGCTCTATCTTTCTATCTATGTATTTATATATCTGTCTATCTATCTATGCCCTATCTATCTTTCTGTTTCTGTATCTATCTGTCTATCTATATATGCTCTATCTTCTTATGTATCTATCTATGTATCTATGCTCTATCTATGTATATATCTGTCTATATATCTATGTTATATCCATCTTTCTATGTATCTATCTATCTGTCTATCTTTCTATGCTCTATCTTTCTATCTAAGTATCTATCTGTCTATCTATGTTCTCTATATCTTTCTATCTATGTATCTATCTGTCTCTCTAAATATGCTCTATCTGTCTTTCTATCTATGTATCTATCTGTCCATATATCTATGCTCTATCTATGTATCTCTCTATCTATGCTCGATCTTTCTATGTATCTATCTGTCTATCTATCTATGCTCTATCTATCTTTCTATTTATCTATCTATCTTTCTAGCTATCTATGCTCTAGCTATCTTTCTATCTACATATATATCTGTCTGGCTATCTATGCTTTATCAATCTTTCTATATATGTATCTATCTATCTGTCTAGCTATCTATGCTCTATCTATCTTTCTATCTATGCATCTATCTATCTGTCTAGTGACCTATGCTCTATCTATCTTTCTATCTATGTATACATCTATCTGTCTATCTATCTATGCTATATCTGTCTTTCTATGTATCTGTCTATCTATCTATGCTCTATCTCACTTTCAATCTATGTATCTATCTATCTGTCTGTCTATGCTCTATCTCTCTATCTGTGTATCTATCTGTCTATCTATCTATTCTCTATCTTTTTATCTATGTATCTGTCTTTCTATGTACGCTCTATCTTTCTATCAATGCATCTATCTGTCTATCTATCTATCTATGCTCTATCTTTCTATGTATCTATCTATCTGTCTATCTATATATTCTCTACCTTTCTATCTATGTATCTATTTGTCTTTCTATGTATGCTCTATCATTTTATCTATGTATCTATCTGTCTATCTATCTATGCTCCATCTTTCTGTCTATGTATCTATATATCTGTCTATCTATCTATGCTCTATCTATCTTTCTATGTATCTATCTATCTGTCTATTTATCTATGCTCTATCTATCTTTCTATGTATCTATATATCTATGTATCTATGCTCTATCTTTCTATCTGTGTATATATCTGTCTATATATCTATGCTCTATCCATCTTTCTATGTATCTATCTATCTATCTATGCTCTATCTATCTTTCTATCTATATATCTATGTCTATCTTTACTCTATCTTTCTATATAAGTATATCTATCTGTCTATCTATGCTCTATCTATCTTTCTATCTATATATCTATTTGGCTATCTTTACTCTATCGTTCTATGTATCTATGCATCTTTCTGTACTCTATCTGTCTTTCTATCTATGTATCTATATATCTTTCTATCTATCTATGCTCTGTCTTTCTAAGTATCTATCTGTCTATTTATGCTCTATATTTTTATGAATCTATCTATCTATGCTATATCTATCTTTCTATCTATGTATCTATCTGTCTATCCATCTATGCTCTATCTATCTTTCTGTTTATGTATGTATGTATGTATCTATCTATCTATCTATCTATCTATCTATCTATCTATCTTTGCTCTATCTATCTTTCTTTCTATGTATCTATCTCTCTATGCTCTATCTTTCTGCCTATGTATCTATCTGTCTATCTATCTACACTCTATCTTTCTATCTTTGTATCTATATATCTGTCTATCTATGCTCTATCTTTCTATGTATCTATCCAGCTATCTTTCTATATATGTATCTATCTGTCTGTCTATCTAGCTATGCTCTATCTTTCTATCTATGAATCTGTCCCTCTATCTATCTATGCTCTATCTATCTTTCTATGTATTTATATATCTGTCTATCTATCTATGCTTTATCTATTTTTCTATCCATGTTTATTTATTTTATTTATTTATTTACATTTGTTGACCGGGATGTCCGACTGGACATAGGTCCATTTTCAGTGGAGGCCCGGGGAGAAAAGCTCTACAGTTAAGATAAACAGACAGTAGTTACATTGGATTACATAGCGATTGACAATTTAACATAGCAATTAATTACAAACATATTTACAGATGAAGAACATAATACATCAGTAGACAACTAGAATCTTTATCTGTGAAGTACATAACAGTCATTAACAAATGTTACAATAAGAAGTTCCTGCTGTATAATAAGTACTAGGCTTATGAGCATCTGAGCTTGCTATAATCAAGGTAGTTAGTGGGGTGGAAAGAAAGGTAGTGGTTGGATGGGGTGGGTGATATTCAAGTGGGAGTTGCAAGGGCATAGCCAGCATGTTTTTAGGTGCACTTTTAGTAAAGTTTTGAAGTGGGTGCATGATGGTACGAAGGTAATTATGGGTGGGAGGGAGTTCCATAATTTGGCTATGGCGCAAGAGAATAGTGCTTCACCAGCCAAGTTATTGGCTTTAGTGATCTGCAAGTGATTTTGTTTCTGAATCTTAGTGGTCTGATGGTGCGATAGGGTTGGGGTAGATTCTGGAGGGATGGGACATTTAGTGGATGGTTTACTAGTTTGTGGGCGAGTGATAGTTGATACCATTGAAGGAGGTGAGGGAGTTCAAGCCAGCCCAGTTCAGCAAGTAAGAGACAGTAGTGACTATGGCAGGATGCCCCTGTGGCGAATTTGGCAATTTTGTTGTAGTAGATCTCTAGCTTGTTTAGACTGCATTGCCTTAGGTTGGTATATATTGGAGAGACATAAAGTAGGGTGGAGATAAGGTGGGAATTTGCTACTGAAATATTTGCTGCTTTGGTGAGAAGTTTCTTATTTCTGTATAACACTCCTAATTTTTTGTGGTCTTTTTTATGGTCATGGATATGTGAATGTCAAATTTTAGTTTATTGTCTATTTCCATTCCTAGCAATTTGGTGTGTTCAGTTGGGTATATAGTGGTGTTGTCTTTTGTTGTGATGTTAAAGTGAGAGTTGTTTTGAGTATGTTTGGTGGGTTGGAAGATGAGTAGTTTAGTTTTGTTTGGGTTGAGTATTAATTGGGCATCAGATAACCAAGTTTCAACAGAGGAAAAGGCTTCCTGTGTGACTTTTTGCAGTTTGGGTAGGGACTGGGCTGAGCAGATGATGGTTGAGTCATCTGCGTATTGTATGAGTGTACCATGTTTGGTGGCAGAGGCTAGATTATTGGTGAAAACAGAGAAGAGTAGAGTAGGGGTCCAAGGATGGATCCTTGGGGAACCCCTATGGAGACAGGTAGTTGGGGAGATATGTCATTCTGCCATACAAAGGATTGTTGGTGGTCAGACAGGTAACTCTGAAACCAGTTGGTGACTGATTGAGAGAAGGATAGGTTATTGAGGACAGAGATGAGTTGTTTGTGTGGGATCATGTCAAATGCTTTAGATAGGTCTAGGAAAGTATCAGAGGAGAGATAGCCATTGTTTTTATGCTGAAGGATAGTGTTAGTAAAGGAGAGTAAGGCAGTGGTGGTGCTATGGTTTGGTTGGAAACAATGCTGAGTATTGGAAAGGAGGTTTTTATTTTTATTTTTTTTATTTTTATTTTACATTTGTTGACCGGGATAGTCCGACTGGATGCATGTCCATTTTCAGCGGAGGCCCAGGGAGAAAAGCTCCAAGGGTAAGCAGATACAGCATTACATAATACCAGCATTACATATTACAAACAGACTATTTACAGAGATTACATAAGTAAGCAAGTTAAACAAGTTCCACAGGTTACAGTTAGTCCTGAGCACAAGTCAGGATTAAATTAAATTACACAGTAAACTGGTTAACAGATTTTTACACATTCGAGTTAGCCAGGCTTCATACATTGACATAGCCAGTTAAGTGACAAATGTTGTTTGAGTCTAGTTTTAAATTGACCTAAGGTGGAAAGTAAAGTAATATCAGCTGGAAGAGAGTTCCAGGATCTACTTACAGAGTTTGCAAAGAGAGAATCACCGGCTGTGTTATTAATTTTGCTAGTCTGAATTAGTAGTTTGTTAGAGGATCGAAGCAGTCTAGGATTGTTATAGGGGGTGATAATATTTTTAAGTGCAGGAGTATTGTCCGGATTATAGAGGATTTTATAGGCCATAATCAGTTGGTTATACTGGATTAGGCTAGGTAGTTCAAGCCAACCAAGCTGATTTAGATTGATGCAATGATGTGTCCTAAAAGGCAGCCCAGTGGCAAACCTGGCAATGTGATTGTAGCAAATTGAGAGTTTGTTAAGGACAGTCTTGTTCAAATTTGAGAGTAGAGGGGATGCATACAGAAGGGTTGAAAGAAGGTGAGAGCGAGCTATGGCAATTTTAGCTGGAGGGGTTAGGAAGGCTTTTATTCTGTAAAGTGACCCTAGTTTTGTATTGATGGTTTTGATAGTTTGGTTAACATGTAGGTCAAATTTGAGATTATTGTCTATGATGACACCTAATAGTTTTGTAGATGGGTCAGGGGAGATTATTGTGCCATCATTTGATTTTATGGTAAAGGAGAAAGCGGTAGACCTATGTGTTGGTGAAAATAACAGCATTTTATTTTTTTTTTGGGATTTAGGATCAGACGATGTTCAGAAAGCCAGTTTTCTATTGTATTAAAGGTGGTCTGGGTAGCTGACCATAACTCTACTGGAGATGTGGCTGAGCAAATCAGAGTAGAGTCATCAGCATATTGGATACAGCTGACATTTGGGATGACAGTATAAAGGTCGTTAATGAAGATGGAGGTTGTTTGTAAGGAGGTAGTCTGAGACCTGAGAATGTATGCATCTCTCTAGTATTTTGGAGAGTGGAGAGAGAATAGCTATGGGGCGGTAACTGGTTAGTTCTGTGGAGGGGCCGCCTTTGTGGAGGGGAATTATATGTGATACTTTCCACAGTGTGGGAAAGTAACTTTCTGGCAAAGATCAGTAAATCAAGATGGATACTGGGTAGGCCTGTGCATCAGCTGCTATTTGTAGGTATTCACTTGGGAGGTTGTCTGCTGCTAATTTGGTGGGCTTAAGTTTAGTTAAGAGATTTTTTTTATGTTGGAGGTAGGTACAGGAGAAAAAGAGAAGGCAGTGGGGAGATTACTAGTCTAAGGTGTGAGTTGGAGGGGAGGAAGGTTGTGTTGTTTAGCTAGTGATAGTATGGTTTGTGTGAAGTGTGTATTGAATGAGGTAGCATTATTTTCGGAGGAGTGAGGGATGTTAGGAGGAGGGGTACTGACTTTACCTGGGTAGTTTTCTGTAGCCATGGGGAGGGTTGTGCTTTCATTCTGGAAAGTCTTATGGGGGCATGGTAATTAAGAATGCTCAGGAAGGTAGTATTAAAAAATTCAACTGTGTCATCAAGACTGAGGTACTTTAGGGGATGCCAGTTACATTCTTTGAGGGATGAGATGAATGTGAGTGGGTTAAAGTTTAGTTTTTTACATATTTGATGGTAGAAGACAGGTTTAGCTTGGTATAGGTATTTTTTGAGTAGGAATGTTGGGCAGTGATCACTGAGGCTATCTGATAAGCAGCCTGTTATATATAGCTGGGGGCTCTTACTGACTAGTATCCAATCCAGGGTAGTGTGCTTGCTGGAGTTTTTATTTATCCTGGTTGGTGACTGGACTAGTTGGGTGAAGCCATGAAGGTTTATATGATGGATTGGATTGTTGCCTGAACAGGATTGCCAGTCAATATTGAAATCACCTAAAATGATAATTTCTTGGGGGAGATGGTGGGTAGACCAGCTGAGGAGGTTTTCTAGTGAAGGGATGTTTTGGCCAGGTGGGAAGTAGCATCCAATTATATTGATGGTTTTGTTTTGGTTTATTTTGAGGTTGGTATATATTATTTCTTCATTGCTTATTTGTGGAGCTGATGATTTTAAGATTTGAATGTTTAGATGCTGTTTAAATATTATAGCTACACCGCCTCCTTTCTTGTTTAGCCGGTCAACTCTTAGTATGCCGTAACTGGTAGGGAGTATTTGCTCACTGGTCATGTGAGGTTTTAGCCAGGTTTCTGTCAGGATGACTATATCTGGGGAGTACAGGTCTATGGTGGCATGGATTGCATGGACTTTGTTGGATATACTTCTAATATTTAGGCTTAGTAGAAGGAAGTCACTTGCTTTCTATTAGCTGTGATATGGGACAAGTTGTGGTTTCTAGTCTGATTATGAGGATTGGGGTTGGAGATGGTAGGGCCAGAGTTGGGGTGGATGTCTCCACTTAGGGCTAGTTTTGATATGCATGAGGTTATTAGTTTTCTCAGTTTTTGAATGTGTTTGTTTATTAGGGAAACTTTATGATTGTGCTCTGTGGGTAATAGGTATGGTGGGAGGGATACTATGTTAAGTTGTAGGGATGTTTTATGTTTGAGTAATATAGGTGGGAGAATATGCGGGGGGTGCATAGGGATGGTTCTTGAGTTGGTGGGAGGGGAGCTGAGTGAGGGTGAGACATGAGTGGTGGTGTGAGTAGTAGTACAGTGGTAGTGGTTGAGTGGGGGAATGATGGAGCTTTGGTAGGATGTAAGATATGCAAGAAGAGTGCATGCAGTGAGCATGGGTAAGGTATGCTTGTACATGTTAGTTAAGGAGGTGTGATAGTAGTGGGAAAATGGAGGAGGTAGTGTTGGGTTAGCGCTGTGGTTGGCTATTGGAAAAATGGGAGGGGTTTGTGAGTGTAATAAAGGTAGGACCACTGGGGGTGGGAGGGAATAGGGGGCAGGGTGGGGAGAGAAGCAGGTAGAGATCCTGTTAGTTGCTCTTATGAGGGGACTGGAAACAATCAGGTAACATAACAAACAGATAAATGAACATATGATAGTGACAAAGGGTGGTTGTAATTTTTAAAAATGGTGCCTGCCACAGGTAATATTTATTAACTTTGGGATTGCCTTAAGGTAATAGACAGGAAAGTGGGAGGGGGAGAACAAGAGTGTGAGCAGGAAGTTCTTTTGTACTGCTGCTAATGAGCCAAAGCAAAGACAAGTTTGTGTTTAAGAAACAATCAGAACTGACCAAGGACTGCTCTGAAACTGTAAGTCATTTCTTAACCATTTCTCAGGTGGAAAAACAGGATAACCTTGTATCAGTAGGCTACTGTGGTCTCAGTTTAAATTAACAAATACACAGTATTGATCAGTTATAGATACTATTTGCTAACAGAAGGGAATAAGACAGAAATTGGAAGATGAGTGTGTGTGTGTGGAGGGGGGGGGGGCTGCTTACAAGCCAAAGCACAGTGCTCTCCAGAGGAAAATGAATATTGGCTCAAATAGCTAGACACATACTCAAAGTTAACTTTAGCTGTTTGCAAACAGTTCAGACCCGGACAGCGCTTTTCTTATAATTATGATAAAGGTGGTACCACAGTTGAATACTTAAGAGTGGTGTTAGATTCAAAGTTAACTTTAGTTGTTTGCAGACAGTTCAGACCCGGACTGTGCTTTTCTTATAAGAATGATAAAGGTGGTATCACAGTTGAATACTTCAGAGTGGCGTTAGTATCTATCTGTCTATCTATCTATCTGGTGTTATGTTTCTATCTGTCTATCTATCTATTCTCTATCTATCTATCTATCTATCTATCTATCTATCTATCTATGCTCTATCTACCTTTCTATCTATGTATCTATCTGTCTGTTTATCTATGTTCTATCTTTCTATCATTGTATCTATCTGTCTATCTGGAAAGATAGATAGAGCATAGATAGATAGACAGATAGATACACTGAAAGATAGATATAACATATATAGATAGATACATAGATAGAAAGATACATAGAGCATAGATAAAAGACAGATAGATATTATCTATCTATGCTCTATCTTTCTATGTAACTGTCTATCTATCTATGCTGTTTCTATCTTTCTATCTATGTATCTATCTATCTATCTATCTATCTATCTATTTTTACTCTATCTTTCTATCTATGTATATATTTATCTGTCTATCTATCTATGCTTTATCTTTCTATGTAACTGTCTATCTTTTATCTATGTATACATCTATCTGTCTATATATGCTCTATCTTTCTAGTATGTATCTATGTATCTTTCTATCTATGCTCTGTCTATCTTTCTATCTATGTATCCTTCTATCTGTCTTTCTATCTATGCTCTATGTATCTTTTTATCTATGTATCTATCTGTCTATCTATGCTATATCTATCTTTCAATGTATCTGTCTATCTATCTATGCTCTATCTTTCCATCTATGTATCTATCTATCTGTCTATCTATGCTCTATCTTTCAATCTATGTATCTATCTATCTATGCTCTATCTATCCATGTAACTATATGCCAATCTATCTATTCTATATCTTTCAATCTATGTATCTATCTATCTGACTATCTATGCTCTATCTATGTAACTATCTGTCAATCTGTCTATGCTCTATCTTTTATCTATGTATCTATCTGTCTATCTATCTTTCTATGTATCCATGTATCTCTCTATCTCTGCTCTGTCTAGCTTTCTTTGTATCCTTCTATCTGTCTTTCTATCTATGCTCTAGCTATCTTTCCATCTATGTATCTATCTATCTATGCTCTATCTATCTTTCCATCTATGTATCTATCTATCTGTCTAGCTATATATGCTCTGTCTCTCTTTCTATCTCTTTATCTATCTATCTGTCTAGCTATCTATGCTCTATCTTTTAATCTATGTATCTATCTAGCTACCTATGCTCTGTCTATCTTTCTATCTATAAATCTATCTGTCTAGCTATGTATGTGCTACCTATCTTTCTATCTATGTATCTATCTATGCTCTATCTTTCTATCCATGTATTTTTCTATCTATCTATGCTCTATCTATCTATCTTTCAATCTCTCTATCTATCTATCTATCTATCTATCTATCTATCTATCTATCTATGCTCTATCTATCTTTCTCTGTATCTCTCTGTATATCTATCTGGGCTCTATCTATCTTTCTATCTATGTATCTAGCTATCTGTATATCTACCTATGCTCTATCTTTCTATGTATTAATCTATCTGTCTATCTATCTATCTATGTTCTAATTTTCTATCTATGTATCTTTATATCTGTCTGTCTATACTCTATCTTTCTATCTATGTATTTATCTATCTGTCTATGCTCTATCTTTCTATCTATGTATCTATCTATCTGTCTATGCTCTATCTTTCTATCTATTATCTATCTATCTATGCTCTATCTACCTTTCTTTCTATGTATCTATCTGTCTATCTATGTTCTATCTTTCTATCATTGTATCTATCTGTCTATCTATCTATCTATGATCTATCTTTCTATCTATTTATCTATCTGTCTATCTGTCTATGCTCTATCTTTCTATCTATGTATCTATTTATCTATGCTCTATATATCTTTCTATCTATTTATCTATCTGTCTGTCTATGCTCTTTCTATGAATTTATCTATATGTCTATCTATCTATGCTCTATCTATCTTTCATCTTTTTATCTATCTGTGTATTTACTTATGCTCTATCTGTCTTTCTATTTATCTATCTTTCTATCTACACTCTATCGATGTTTCTATGTATCTACCTGTCTATCTATCTATACTCTATCTATTTTTCTATCTATGTCTGTATCTATCTGTCTTTCTATCTATGCTCTATCTTTCTATCTATGCAACTATCTATCTATCTATGCTCTATCTTTTATCTATGTATCTGTCTATCTGTCTATCTATGCTCTGTCTTTCTATTTATGTATCCATGTATCTCTCTATCTATGCTCCATTTTTCTATTTATGTATCCTTCTATCTGTCTTTTTATCTTTGCTCTATCTTTCTATCTATGTATCTATATATGTGTCTTTCTATTTATCTATGCCCTATCTATCTTTCTATCTATGTATCTATCTGTCTATCTATGCTATATCTTTCTATGCATCTATCTATCTATCTATCTATCTATCTATCTATCTATCTGTCTTTCTATCTAGGCTCTATCTATCATTCTATCTATGTATCTATCTGTCTATCTATGCAATATCAATCTTTATATGTATCTATCTATCTATGCTCTATCTTTCTATGTATCTATCCATCTATCTATTTTCTATCTATCTTTTTATCTATGTATCTATCTATCTGTCTGTCTATGCTCTATATTTATATCTATCTATCTATCTATCTATCTATCTATCTATCTATTTATCTGTCTATGCCCTATCTATCTTTCTATCTATTTATCTATCTGTCTATGCTCTCTTTGTTTTTCTATGTATCTATCTGTCTATCTATCTATGCTCTATATATCTTTTTATCTATGTATCTATATATCTGTCTATCTATCTATGCTCTATCAATCTTTCTATCTATGTATTTATCTGTCTAACTATGCTCAATATATCTTTCTATGTATATATCTCTCTATCTATCTATCTTCAATCTATCTTTCTATCTATGTATCTATCTATGATCTATCTACCTTTCTATATATGTATCTATCTGTCTGTCTATCTATGTTCTATCTTTCAATCATTGTATCTATCTGTCTATCTATCTATGCTCTATCTTTCTATCTATTTATCTATCTGTGCTCTATCTATCTATCTATCTATCTTTTATCTATGTATCTATCTATCTATTTATGCTCTATCTTTCTATGTATCTATCTGTCTGGCTATGCTCTATCTTTCTATCTATGTATCTATCTATGCTCTATCTATCTTTTTATCTATATATCTATCTACCTGTCTAGCTATGCTGTTTCTATCTTTCTATCTATCTATATATCTATCTATCTATCTATCTAGCCAGCTATACTCTATCTATTTTTCTATCTATGTATGTATCTATCTGTCTTTCTATCTATGCTCTATCTTTCTATCTATGCAACTATCTATCAATCTATGCTCTGTCTTTTATCTATGTATCTGTCTATCTGTCTATCTATGCTCTGTCTTTCTATTTATGTATCTATGCATCTCTCTAGCTATGCTCTATCTTTCTATTTATGTATCCTTCTATCTGTCTTTTTATCTTTGCTCTATATTTCTATCTATGTATCTATCTATATGTCTTTCTATTTATCTATGCCCTATCTATCTTTCTATCTATGTATCTATCTGTCTATCTATGCTATATCTTTCTATGCATCTATCTATCTATCTATCTATCTATCTATCTATCTATCTATCTGTCTTTCTATCTATGCTCTATCTATCATTCTATCTATGTGTCTGTCTGTCTATCTATGCAATATCAATCTTTATATGTATCTATCTGTCTATCTATCTATGCTCTATATATCGTTTTATCTATGTATCTATCTGTCTATCTATCTATGCTCTATCTATCTTTCTATCTATGTATCTATCTATGCTCTATATTTCCATCTATGTATCTATCTATGCTCTTTCTATATATCTTTCTATCTGTCTATCGATCTATGCTCTATCTTTATATGTATCTATCTGTCTATCTATCTATACTCTATATGTCTTTCTATCTATGTATCTGTCTGTCTGTCTATGCACTATCTTTCTATCTGTTTATTTATATGTCTAGCTATGCTCTATCTATCTTTCATCTATGTATCTATCTGTGTATCTATCTATGCTCTATCTGTCTTTTTATCTATTTATCTTTCTATCTATCTATGGTCTATCAATGTTTCTATGTATCTATCTATCTATCTATGCTCTATATATCTTTCTATCTATGTATCTATCTGGCTGTCTAATTATGGTCAATCTATCTTTCTATGTATCTATCTATCTATCTATCTATCTATCTATCTATCCTCTAGCTATCTTTCTATGTATCTATCTATCTATGCTCTATCTTTCTATCTTTGTATCTGTCTATTTATATATGCTCTATATTTCTGTCTTTGTATCTATCCGTCTATCTATGCTCTATCTATCTATGTATCTATCTGTGCTCTATTTATCTTTTATCTATGTATCTATGTATCTATCTATGCTCTATCTATCTTTCTATCTATGCATCTATTTATTTGCCTGTCTAAGTTATATCTTTCTATCTATGGATCTATCTATCTATGCTCTATCTATCTTTTTATCTATGTATCTATCTGTCTATCTAGCTATGCTCAATCTTTATTTCTATCTATTTAGCTATCTATGCTCTATCTTTCTATCTATGTATCTATCTATGCTCTATCTATCTTTCTTTCTATATTTATCTGTCTATCTATTGATCTACGCTCTATCTATCTTTTTACCTATGCATCTATCTATTTGTCTATGTATGCTCTATCTATCTTTCTATGTTTCTATCTATCTGTCTATCTATCTATGCTCTATCTTTCTTTCTATGTATCTATCTGTCTATTTATGCTTTATCTATCTTTCTATCTTAGTATCTATATGTCTATCTATCTATGCTCTATCTTTTTATCTATGTATCTATCTGTGTATCTATCCCTGCCATATCTTTATATCAATGTATCTATCTATCTATGTTCTATCTATCCTTCCATCTATTTATCTATATGTCTATCTATCTATGCTCAATCTATCTTTTATCTATGTATCTGTCAATCTGTCTATCTATATATGCTCTATCTATCTTACTATCTATGTATCTAGCTATCTGTTTATCTATACCCTGTCTATCTTTCTATGTATCTATCAGTCTATCTATGCTATATATTTCTATTTATCTATCTATCTGTCTGTCTATATACCTATGTATCTATCAATCTGTCTAGCTTTCTATCTATGCATTTATGTATCTATCATCTATAATCTATATTTCTATCTATCTATATATCTATCATCTATAATCTATATTTCTATCTATATATATATCTATCTATCCATCTATCTATCTGTCTGTCTATCTATGCTCTTTCTATCTTTCTATGTGTCTATCTATCTATGCTCTATCTTTCTTTCTATGTATCTATCTGTCTATTTATGCTCTATCTTTCTATCTATGTATCTAGCTTTCTATCTATGATATATATATCTTTCTATATATCTATCTGTCTATCTATCTATGCTCTATCTATCTTTCTATCTATGTATCTATCTGTCTATGTATGCTCTATCTTTCTATGTATCTATCTGTGTGTCTATTAATGCCATATCTTTCTATCGATGTATCTATCTGTCTATCTATCTATGTTCTATCTTTCTATCTATGTATCTATTTTGTCTATCTATGCTCAATCTATCTTTGATCCATGTATCTGTCAATCTGTCTATCTATATATGCTCTATCCATCTTACTATCTATGTATCTAGCTATCTGTCTGTCTATGCCCTGTCTATCTTTCTATCTATGTATCTATCAGCCTATCTATGCCATACATTTCTATCTATTTATCTATCTATCTGTCTATCTATATATCTATGTATCTATCAATCTGTCTATCTTTCTATGCCCTATCTATCTTTCTATCTATGTATCTATCTATCTATAATCTATCTTTCTATCTATCTGTCTGTCTATGCTCTTTCTATCTTTCTATGTGTCTATCTGTCTATCTATTTATGCTCTATCTATCTTTCTATCTATGTATCTATCTTTCTATCTATGTGTCAAAGGAAAAATAAACTTCAAAAATATTAATACACAGCAGGTTCAGGTTAAGGCACTTTAATCTTGCAGTAAGGAGACAAAAACGTGCTAATACAGAGTTTGTCTAACTAAAATCAGGAAGTAAGATCTTCTTTATACATTTTCTAACAAGACATTGCCTACCAAGCTGACATAACAGATCACAAGTTTTAACATCATTACTTCATAGCAGCTGTTTGTCCATGATTTTCTGCTAGAGGTGGTGCATGGTAGACAACAAAAATACCACCCAATTTTAGGGATGGATGAACAAATGAAGGAAGTGAGACTATTAGAAGAATTTGATGGTTTAAATAATTTTGTGATGGACTATAATGGTGAAGCAAAATATATTTTTAACCTTATCAAAACAGAATGGCAGAAGTTTGGGGAGCTGTCTGATTTGAATAGCCTTTTTGAAAACCCATTGAAATGTACTTATAGGAAGGGTAAGAATCTGAAAAATTATTTTGAGACAAAGGGCAGAGGGAAAATGAGTAAAAAGAGCAGAATTGGAACATTTAAATGTGGAAGCTGCCCACAATGCCCCTATATATATGCCCGTGATGCAGTCCATATTCAGAGTAGGGACTTCCTGGTTAGGAGCACTGATTACGCAAATTGCCATACAAGTGGTATCATATATTTAAGCATTTGTAAAAAATGCCAAGCTTTTTATGTTGGTAAATCCGAACGTAAATTGAAAAATCGGATTTATGAGCATTATTATCACATTAAAAGAGGTTGTATGAATAATGCTCTGTTTCAACATAAAATGAAATGCTTGGAAGCAGAGTTTTATTTTTATGTATTAGAAGTAGTTAAGAAGGACATTCAAGGAAATTGGGAAGATACCATTGAATATAAAGAATTGCTATGGCAACTTCAGCTGGAATCGTATAATGAACCAGGTCTCAATAATATAGTTTCCCTAGCCCCAGTATTGAAACTGAGGGCAGCTAAGCTTTGAGCAGTATGTCTCTTCTCAAATCAAATGATAAAGCTTCGAAAAAGCTCTTAGTTGATTTTTAGTTTTGTTATTAAGTAGTTCTCTATTTTTGAGTGGCAAAATTTAATTATGTTATTAAGAAACAAAATTATAAGTAAGCAGTTTATGAGGAATTAAGCTAGACAAAATCAATTTGAACTTTTAAAATGTCATAGTAGTGGAAATGTGCAATAGTTCGAAATGAACACTAGAGGGTGTAGGAGGTTAACCCAATTCAGCTAGATGAAGGCAGTTATTTAAAAGTATTTAAAAGTTTTTAATAATTATTTTTAACCTTTTAAGATTTTTTAAGTATGTGTTTTAACAATCATTATTGTAGTTCATTGGGAAATGTTTTATTAAACCTTAAAGGTACAATAAGTAGAGTTATTTAATATAAATTGATCTGTTAGTATTTGCTGTGATAGTAACAAGGAGTTTTCAAAGTTTGGTATCTTGCAAGTCTAGTAAGGCTGAACCTGAATTAAATAGGTGTGGTTAATTAACTGTTTAATTAAATTAATTGAAAGTGTATTTAAATAGAATGTAGTTTTGTATGAGTTGTAGTGCATCTGAAGAAGTGTCTTAAACGAAAACGCAGGTGTGGAGACATAGCGTTTGTGCTTTCAACAGTCTTGGATTTTTTGTGCTGAACAGCTTCTGTATTTATTCTTTGTGTTTGTGCTTTCAACAGTTTGGACTTTGTGTGCTGAATAGCTTCTGGATTTTTTTCTGTGCCAGCCGGAACTGTGGTAATAAAATTCTACATTTTATTCAACAAGGTTGGTGTAGCCTTTCTCCTCTGGTGCTTATTTATCCAGTGTCTATCTGTCTATCTATTTATGCTCTATCTATCTTTCTATCTATGTATCTATCTTTCTATCTATGTGTCAAAGGAAAAATAAACTTCAAAAATATTAATACACAGCAGGTTCAGGTTAAGGCACTTTAATCTTGCAGTAAGGAGACAAAAACGTGCTAATACAGAGTTTGTCTAACTAAAATCAGGAAGTAAGATCTTCTTTATACATTTTCTAACAAGACATTGCCTACCAAGCTGACATAACAGATCACAAGTTTTAACATCATTACTTCATAGCAGCTGTTTGTCCATGATTTTCTGCTTGCACTATCAATTTTATGAAAAACTTCCTAAGAAAAACAACGTGGCCTTGGTGACCTCCAGTTAGATACAGCTTCCCACTATGTTATGTTGCCATTCAAGGTACTATAGCTAATTTGAGCACAAAGCAAGTACAGCTTCTTCAAGCAGTCTTTTGTTTCATGTATCTCTTCTTTTCCGCAGCTGTGCATGTTCTCAAAACACGAATAGAGCTGATTGTTCATATTTAATCATATTATAGAAAACAGTATTGTTCTATTCATACACTATTCATTCATTTTCCTGACCTAGCAGATAATAACCTGCTTCTCAGTACATTTCCAAAAGGCATAACATGAATTTTGCTGTGCTAGCAAATACTAGGTCAAGGTGCATCTTGCAGTTTCAGAAAGCATACTGTAGTTTGAAAAATCATCTTATAATTTCATACAGAATTAAGCTGTACATAAAATAGAATGAAATGTGTTAACTCTTTTAGCTTCTAATAAGCACTAAACATATATATTAATACATATTTCTCTGACATTTCCCCCCTGTTAATACTTTTTATTCTATTTTCAAAAGCATAAACAGTTTGCTTCTTCTCCTAACCTCTTCCATTTCGGATTTGCAGTTAAGAGAGTCATTTAGTTTAGACTTATGAAAGCATTTCAGTTTTCAACAACTCTTCAATTTCAGTACTTTGATACAAAGTCTCAGAAACTGATATGTCTATAAAATCTTTGATTAACTTTTTCATGCAGGGAATACCACAACAGATGCATTCTCCTAATAGGAGTAATCCCACACAAATGGCAATCAGGATGTTCATTAGGATGGATCCCCACCCCCCAAACAAATTCTGGAAAAAGTCCTTCTGAGGGTTTGGGCCTGGTTTGGTCATGGCTGACACTTGCTGGATCACCTCAAGATGGTAATTTATCTCATGCTGGTTGTCGGGAATATATGAACAGCATTCTTCTTTGATTAAAGCGCATGTACCACCTCTCGCCGCTAGGGTGAAGTCGAGAGCCATGCGGTTTTGAAGCATCACAGTTCTCATAGCGTTTAGTTCATCAGTCATTAATTCAAGAGCAGAAAAAGTTGCATTGCTCATAACTTTGAGAAGTTTGGACAGTTTTCTCAGCTCCCAAATTGATTTCACTGCACCATATGCAGGGGCTATGCCTGCCCATGATATAATAGTGTCACTCAAGTCCATGTGTGTCAGTTTATCCTTGTTCTTCATGGAATTATGGTTTCTCCATCCTGCTTTGATTCGTCCCACTGGATTCTCGGGTCTCTTGATCAGATTTCCAGGTTTACTGCTGACCTCTCTGACGTTTCGAATTTTCCCTCGAGGCAAAGCTGCAGTGTGTCGTATGACTGGAACCAGGTAACCCAAAAAACAACTGCCGGACCAATCCTCAGGTAGCCATTTGTATGCCTTTTTCCCACAAACAAAATAACAATTCTCTACTTTAGTATTGATATATGCTTGCCCTGCATGAAACATTTACTTATCAATGATAGAAAGTTGCTTTAAAAGAACAGGATTATGCTGTATTTCACTAACAGTTTTTTGCATTTTCTCAAGATATGAGTCATAGTTTGTATCACAGTTTCTGCCTTATTAGCCTTGATATAACATTTATAAGAAACTGTCACATTGCAATTGCTCCAACCAGCCTGAATAGTGTCATTTTTATAAAAACATACAATTCCTTTTTGTGTAACAGGTAGGTACAAGGCTATTTTGTCTTGTGATTTTACAGGTGTAGTATCAAAAATCAAATTTTTCCAGGTCTCATTGACCCCTAGGGGGACAGCAGTCATTAATAATCCCCCATATGCTGTTGGTATAGCTGTGCAAATCCAGCAGTTCAAAACATTAAAAGTTTCAGCATACACATATTTAATTGCTTGGTAAGTGTTAAAGTTTGGGTGCCAGTCTATGAGTAACGCATCACGTTTGTTCAATTCAACTCGTGTGGCTGAAAAAAGGAAAGGCCACAGCAAAACGATTATTGTTACCAGTATAGCTGACAGGATGATCATGCAATTTTTCTGAGGTTGTTCTGCATCCCTGCTTACTCTATACCTGGTCATTTTGTTCTCGTTGTATAACAGTAACAAGGTTTTTGTCCAGTTCAAAGTTCTTGACCAGTTTGCAGTGCATGAAATGGATCCAGGACACATGTTCAGCTATCTTGACTGCAGTGGGTGTTGCCAGCAAAACTTGGAATGGTCCTGCCCACTTCGGAGAACTCCAATTTCTTTTCTTCACAACCTTCACCCAGATCCACGACCCTGGTTGTACTACTGCTTCCGATGGTCTGGTCTGTTCTTTATCTGAAACAGAATTTAACTGCAGAAGGTGTTTGTTATTCAGAAGTCTCCTCATATACTCTGCAAGTGAACTGTCGGCCTCCTGGTCTGCAGGCATGAGAGGTTTCCACTGAGGTATATAATATGCCCTCCCAAACAGTATTTCAAAAGGAGTTAACCCCTTTGCATTTGGAACAGTTCTCATGCTCAACAGTGTCAGAGGCAGACAGTGCACCCAGTTCTTCTGTGTCTCACTAATCAATTTCCTAAACTTATTTTTCAGAACCCCATTATGCCTCTCTACTAATCCTGCAGATTGGGGGTGGTATGCACAATGGTTTTTTAAGGACATCCTGAAATAACGGCTCAATTGTTGTATAGTTTGATTTACAAAGTGTGTGCCATTGTCACTATAGATCTTTTCCGGTATGCCAAATCTAGGAATAATTTCTTTAACGAGGACTTTTGCAACAGTAGCTGCATCTGGATTTTTGGTCGGAAAAGCTTCCACCCATTTGGAAAACATATCTATAATGACAAGACAGTACTTTTTATTTTCGCATTTGTTTAGTTCTATGAAATCCATACAGATAGTATGGAACGGGTATGGTGGTGTAGGGAAACTCCCTTGCTTAGGCTTCAGTGCCCCCTGTGCATGATGCCTGTTACAAACATGGCATGCTGCACAAAAATTTTTTGTATAGTTTGTAAATCCATACGTTGTAAACACTCGGTTCACTAACTATACCATCCCCCCTGTTGAGACATGGCACTGCCCATGGCTCAACAAAGCTGCATATCTAAACAAGTTAGATGGCAAAATTGGTTTTCTTTCTTTGGAGATGTACAGCCCTTTCTCAAGAATTGCTCCTTGTTTTATCCATTTTTGTTTTTCTACATTTGTAGTAAGTGTCTGCATTGTTTTTAACATTTCTAAATGTAAAATCTCAGAAGGTTGTAATTCCTCACTAAAAAGAAATATTTCTGAAGCTGAAGCTGCCTGCTTTGCAGCTGTATCAACTCTCGCATTACCTTTTGAAATCCTGTCCTCTTGCTTGGTATGAGCTACGCATTTACAAATAGCTATTTTCTGAGGTAACTGAATAGATTATAACAAATCTAAAATAAATTGCGCATGATTAATCGGTTTACCAGTAGATGTTAACATTCCTCTATTTTTCCATTGCTGCGCAAAAACATGTACAGTAGAAAAAGCATACTGGCTGTCAGTAAAAATGTTCACACATTTACCCTTTGCCAAGGTACATGCCCTTCATAGGTTCATTGGTTCATACTAGGCTATCTGCCCTGGGGCAATTATAAGCCTAGCCCGATTCTGTATGGCTTATGCCACCCCTTGATTTGAGTATACTGTGCCCTTTTTAAGGTTTAGTTTACTGTGCGTCTGTCTAATAGTGACACGGGAGTAATCCCTGGGACAAACCTACGATCCCCCATCCACCTATCGAGATTCTTCTTGAAGAGATTCAGTGAGGTGCTCTGCCTCACATGAACTGGAATTCTATTCCAGAGCGAAGGGAGCCTCAGGGTTATGAACCTGTCCCTCCAGCAAGTTCTATTTATTTCTGTGCTGAGGTTCAAGTCCCTCGAGCGTGTGGCTCTAAGGGATTTAGATTTACTGAGGTGGAGCATGTCCATTAATTCTGGATTTGACATAGCTTTGTATGTCAGGCATAGATCGCCTCAAGTAGGCGGTATGCAACTGAGTAGAGCTGGAGTTTTTAACCGAGCAGCATATGGCATCTGTTTGAGACCCTTGATCCTCTTGGTGAGATACTTTTGGGGTCTTTCTAATTGCTGCAGGTGTCGGATAAGGTACATCCCAAAAGGGGCATTGTATTCTATGATGGGCCTGATGAGGGATGAATAAAGGGGCACGATTACCTCTTTTGATCTAGATGTGAAACCCTTCGTGATGAGGTGGGCTATGTAGAAGGTCTTTCTAACCACTTTGGCAATGTGGTTTTCAAAGGAGAGATTGCTATCAACTTGGGTCCCCAGGTCCCTAATAACTTTCTCTGTACTTAATGGGTTTCCACCTATGTGGTAATTTGTGGGCACATTGTTTTTTCCAAAGGGTATGACTATACATTTTTTGGCATTTAGCTTTAAACCATGGCGCAGGCACTAGTTATCTGTCTCTGTGAGACCTTTTTGAAGAATGTTTGTGTCAGCTGGAGAGACAATTATGGCGCCCAGTTTGCAGTCGTCTGCGAACTTGGTGAGCCATAGTCCTCCCATGTTTGCCTGTACCTCAGAAGAGTATATACCGAACAAGAGTGGTCCCAGGACAGAACCCTGTGGGATCCCACTTGTGACCGGTTTTGAGTCTGACATGGCTCCAGCAACTCTCACTCTGTGGGTTCTGTCTTTGAGCCAGTTTGCGACCCATCTTGTGACATAGGGGTTTATTTTTAAGCTGGATAGCTTATCTATGATGCCCGAGTGGGGTATTGTGTCAAATGCCTTTGCAAGGTCCAGATAGGCTGTGTGGACTACCTTCCCTTCATCTATGGCTTTGGTGACTATTTCGAAGAAGTCAACCAGGTTCAAAAGGCAGGATCTGCCCTTGGCAAAGCCAAACTGGGTAGGATCTAGTGTCTGTAGGTCCCCAATGTCTTTGTTTATGAGCTCCATGATGATCCTCTCCATAGCCTTGCAGACTAAGCTAGTCAGGCTTATGGGGCGATAGTTTCCAGGATCCGTAGAAGCTCCACCTTTGTGGAGTGGGACCACTGTTGCTGTAAGCCATTCTGTGGGCACATATCCTGTAGTGAGGCTGAAATTGTATAGCTGTTTTATTTGAGGGATTAGTTCCTCTTGGAGTTCATGTAGGACGCAACCTGGGACGCCATCTGGTCCCATGGAAGCAGTGTTTTTTGCTTTGGAGAGGGCAGCCTTCACCTGAGCATCAGAGATGTTTGGGAGGCAGCCCTCTGCCGGGATAGATACTTGCTCTTTTGGGGGGGGGTGGAGAAGTTTGCACTGAACCTGTCTGCCAGGATATTGGCAATGTCTGTGGGTTCAGTGTATTTTTTGTCGTTTAGAATCAACTCAGAACAAGTCTGGGAGTTGCATCCCAGGTTCCTAACATAACTGAAAAAAGCCTTATGATTGTTTTTGGTGTCCTGTGCAATTTTTCTCTCGAAACTGGCCTTGGAGGATTTTATGAGGGATCATAATTTTTTGCTAGTACTGATCAGGGATGCCTTCCCTATTAGGGATTTTGCTCTACCATGTAGTAGCTTCCTCCTTCTGTTGTACAGTTTATTTATGGCAGGGGTCCACCAGACTGGACGCCTGCCTTTGGATGATTGGGTC
Organism: Protopterus annectens; assembly: GCF_019279795.1. Classification (NCBI taxonomy): domain Eukaryota; kingdom Metazoa; phylum Chordata; order Ceratodontiformes; family Protopteridae; genus Protopterus; species Protopterus annectens. Next base: position 83,905,674 of record NC_056741.1, read on the forward strand.
TTGGTTTTGTTTGGGATAGCATTATCCATGCATTCCTAGAGATGTCCGTGGAATGCGTTTATATAGGATTCTGCAGTTTGGGCCGTAGTTTCCACTGGCCCTGGGGCCTTGAAGGATTCCACTTCAGTTTTGAGAAGTGAGAAGTTCACTTTTGAGAAGTTTTTCACTGTGGTTTTCTGGGCTAGGGGTGGGGTCGGGATGTGGACATCCAGTGAAATTAATTTATGGTTTGATCTTACCAATGAGGGATATACTTCTGGTGTGGAACATAGAGTCCCCATGTTGGTAATAATCAGGTCTAGTATGTTGTCCCCTCTTGTGGGAGTGGTGACTAGTTGTTCCATAACATTTGAGTTTATAATTTCCAGGAACCTTTGGGCTAAGGTGCTGGGGCTTGAGTAGTGCTCCCAGTCAATGTTTGGGTAATTGAAGTTGCCCAATATAATGGTGTTCGGAGAGATCTTCATGTTCTCCAATGTTTTCAGGAAAGCCGAGTGGGATTCCTGACTTTGAAAGGGTGGTCTGTAGGATGCTATAAACTGAAAAGCAGTCTTGCCCACTGATAGTTGCACATGGATGGTCTCCGATACTTCGTGCAATGCCACTAACCTGGAGGTGTGGATATCCTTGATAAATATGGAAACTCCCCCTCCTTTTGTGGTTCGGTCCGGGTTTTGGGGCCGAAAATCATAATATGAGGTATAGCCTGTTAGTGCTGGGGTGCTCTCTGGAGCCTTGAACCAGGTTTCTGTCACTGCACAGATATCGATGTTCTCCATACTGAAGAGAGCTTCAAGTGCGTGCATCTTGAGGTTAAGACTTCTGGTGTTAAGCAGCATTATCCTTAGTTTCTTGTTCCTTGTGCTGTCTATGAGGGTTGACTTTTGAGCCTTGCCTAAAAAAGGCACTATGGGGGTGGCAAGAGCCTTTTCCAATATCCGAAAGCCCAGTGGTGACAGGTGCAAACCATCCCTAGCGAAGCAACGTGGCTTGTCGAGCATGTCATCCCAGGCTGACAGACACTGGATCCCCTTTGAATGACACCAAAATTTTAGCCAATTGTTAAAATCGATCATTTTGTTTTTGTACTGTGGCATCATTCTAGGTGAGGGTAAGATGCTGCTCAAGGTCAGGGTCATACCAGCCTGGGCTACATGATCAGAGAGCTCCTCTATGTCTCTTTTCATGTAGTCCAGGGAGGTATGTCTCAGGTCATTCACACCAGCATGTACAATGACTGAGTCATATTTGTATTTGCTTTGGAGTGACCTGAGTGCTTGCGTTATGTGGCGGATCCTAGCACCCGACAGGCAGCTCAACATGACCTTCTCTTTATTCAGCCTCGTGAGCAGGACGTCAGTGTGTCTGACAATAGAGTCACCTATTACAACAGTATCAGGTGTGTTATTCAGCCTTAAAGGCTGTGGCTGCTTGGCACACTGACTTTGTGGGCTATGTGTTGTGCGTGTTTTGTTTTGAGGTAGCGTTTGCTTGGATGTCTGCTTTGGAGGTCTCTGTTGGTTAGGTAGATTTTTATTTAGAGCCTCCGAGTATGTTTTTGTGTATTTATGTGTTTGGTTCGCTGATGTGGTGGGATTATGTGATACTGGAATTGTGTTGTGTGAGGTTACCTTCTCCTCCTGACTGGTTACACCAGTTTTGAGATGAGAGAGCTCAGTCTCCAGTTTGGCTAAATAGTTGCATCTCTCACATATATTTGAACCTGTTTAGAGGAGGATAGGGTTGTCCGTGTACATGAGACAGTTGTAACATTGCCTCAAAATTCCCAGATTCACCAGCTGGATTGGAGAGGAAACCATTGACTGACCTTTGGACATGCTAGAGTAATATAGGGAAACTGAATTTAAGACGGACCAATAGAGGACAGGGTAATCGTAGAGAGTATAAGAGTAAGTAGTGCTTATGGTTTAATAGTGCTAACTTGTAGGATTACGTAATTGGACCAGTGAAGGGCCTTAGAATGAGAATATGGTGTTTAAATTGAGAGATAGAGCAGTTCTAAGGGAAAAAGTGAAGAGCAGACTTTGTGGAGCCAGAAATAGTTTAAACCCAATTAGGCGGCACTGCCCGCTGTTGCGCTATGCACAAAAAAGCGCAAAAACGCGCAAAAGAGGGTTTTAAGAGAGGAAGATGAAGGGGTTTGGAATTGACCCAAAATGGCCAATAAAACTACAGTTTCAAGTCAGTAACCACTCCCACAGGGGCAGGCAGGCTGCTCAATGTTTTTCACTGCCACTGATCAACAGAGAGACTTCCCTTTAGCCCAAGCAAAAAATGGCCTCCAAGAAACTTACAAACAGTTCAAGAACAGCAAGCCTGTAACTGAACTTTTTAAAATCTCAGAAAAGTGGGAAAAAAGCAAGATTTTTTTTGTTTTTTTGTTTTTTTCAGAGATTGCAGAGGTCCACAAGTATCAACAAGTTATAACAGTGCAGTAAATGACCCTACACAAGAGTGCTAGGCCAAAGACAGATAAAATGCAAGTTTTGAGAAAAAAATGATTTAAAAAATAAGTGCAAACAGGAAATTCAGTAAACAACTCTAGGTTGTGCTCTAAATACAGTTACTAATGCAGAAATCAAGTTTAACAAGCCAGAAAATGCTCAAAATAGGCGGCTATGCAGAAAAACTTAGCAAATAAACAGAGGAAAAATACTTAAAATCTCAAAAGTGGCTCCTTTCTTCTCTCAGCATTTTCTCCTCTTGGTGGGTGCTTCACCAACAGCCAACAAGCCTGAAAAGATGCCAAAACCACGAGGCAACCAGGTTTTAAGAGAGGAAGATGAAGGAGTTTGGAAATGACCCAAAATGGCCAATAAAACTACAGTTTCAAGTCAGTAACCACTCCCACAGGGGCAGGCAGGCTGCTCAATGTTTTTCACTGCCACTGATCAACAGAGAGACTTCCCAGCTGCAACTACTGCTTGTACACAGTGGGGCAAGGATCGTGCCACCGGGTCTTGCTTGTTAAAGCAATCAATTCTGCTGCTTGTGCAGATAAGTTGTGTGGTAAAGTCTTTGCTTCTAAAATCTCAGTATCAGAAACTACTGCATACCCTACTAGATTCTGTCCTGTAGGACCCTTTTTGCATGAGCCGTCCTCATAGTATGTCACCTCGGCATCATCCAAGGGAACATCTGTGAGATCTTTTCTAGGCAGTGTCTTTTGCTCAATTTCCTGCAGGCAGCAGTGTGGTTTGCCATCTGCAGGGGTTGGGAGCAAGGATGACGGATTCAAAGTTGTGCATCGTTCAATTGTCATATGAGGTTGGCTCAACAGTATAGTCATATAGTAAAGATGCCTAGCAGGAGAAAGATATGCCACTTTTTCTTGCAGTAAAATATTCACGACTGCATGAGGCACTCTCAATGTGAGAGGGTGGAATAACACTACTGAGGCTGAAGCCTGTACTGCCATTGCAGCTGCAACTACTGCGTGTACACAGTGGGGCAAGGATCGTGCCACTGGGTCTAGCTGTGATGAATAGTAAGCTATGGGGCATTGTTTGTCCCCATGTTGCTGTGTTAACACTGATTTCATATAACCTTGCCTACAATCTACAGTTTGGAAAAATCATTTATGATAGTTCGGTAATCCTAAAACTAATGAGGGTGCTATCAGTTGTTTCAATTTGCAGAAAGCTGATTCTGCTTCTGGTGTCCATTGTAATGAATCTTGTGCTGCTATAGGCTTCTTGTATATTAAGTTGGTCAGTGGAGCAGACTCCAAGGCATAGTTTGGAATCCAACTCCGACAAAAATTAGCCGTACCTAGGAAGGACATCATTTCCTTCTTGGTAGTCGGTTTGGGTGCTTGTAATATTGCTGTTTTCCTGTCTTCATCTAATATTCTGCCTCCTTTGGATATTACATATCCCAGGTATTTAACCTGTTTTTTTCCAAAGTTGCAGTTTGTTTTTGTTTACTTTGTGTCCTTGAGTGGCTAGAAATTGTAATAATGCTATGGTATCTTCTCTGCATTCTTGCTGGGTGGGGGCTGCCAGCAGAATGTCATCTACATAAAGTAAAATCTGGCTACCTTTCGGTGGGATAAATCCCGCCAAGTTACTTGCCATTTCCTGTGCGAATATTGTTGGGCTCTCACAATATCCCTGTGGTAGTCGCGTGTATGTATACCTTTTTCCCTGAAATGTAAATGCAAACCAATGTTGGCTGTCAGGGTGTATCGGTATTGAGAAAAACGCATTGCTAATATCTACCACAGAAAAATACTTTTGTTGAGGCTTCAAGTCATTTAATAAGATGTGTGGATCTGGCACCATAGGTGCTCTAGGTATTACTGCATCATATACAGCTTGTAAATCTTGGACCATACACCATTCTCCATTTGCTTTCCTAACAGGAAATAAGGGTGTATTACATGGTGAATCGGGAAATTCTATCAATACTTCTTCCTTAAGTAAGACTGCTATTATAGGTTTGATTCCTACTTCTGCATCCTTTCTTAAGGGATACTGTCTCTTTTGAGGTCTAAATGCTGACTTTGGCATGATAGTAACAGGTCCTGCTGTATGAATAAGTCCTACATCTGATTTCCCTGTTGACCAGAGAGTCTCTGGTATGCCTCGTAAGGCTTTTTCTTCTTTCTCTAGTAAGAGTGCTACTCAGCTGTCCTCACTTGCCTGCAAGTGCACAGCTGGGTGTGTCTGTGTTATCCAATTCAACTTCTGCTTTTGTACTCCCTGTTCTGACAGTTCCAATTTTGTCTGTTTTTCCCACCTTGTGACTTTTTCTCCTAGGTCTGCCCACTTCACATTCTTGTCTTTAGTTAAACTAACATGTGGTAATCGATTAGATTTATAAAGTGCTAGGAATTCCTGGGGCAATGAACAGCTAACTACACTGTTCCCTTCTGTGTCCCAGTACAGATTACACAATACTAATCTGTTAGCATGGTTTCTAAACAGTTCTTGCTCATATTCTTTATCAGGTCCTCGTATGCTACAGTAATATAGAGTACAATGCAACAAATGCTGTTTATCAGTGTCAAGGGAGGGGGATTTACTGATGGCTACGTTCATCAGTTCTTCGGTTACTGGCCCTGGACCAGTCGTAACCAAGTCCTGGCTGTACCAATAAAATGTTTCACCCTCCGGTTGCACCACAAAAGTATCCATTTGTCGCTGTGCTTCCATACCCTGCATAGTTGGAACTATTGCTATGCCAAATATCTGCATAAGGTCTCTTCCCAAAAGATTTACTGGGCATTTTACAGAAACAACAATTTTGCTCTTCTGGGTCATCCCTGAAACAGGGTCAGTTGTTGCTATGCTATGGGAGAGTGGCTCCCGATACAGCTGTCCATTAGCTGCTTTTACTAATATATAATCGAGTGACTCTGAATTTTCTGGTGGTTTGGAAGGATGTATCCATGTCTGTAAAGCCCCCGAGTCACACAGGAATTTAACTTCCCTCCCCTCTACCAGAAGTGTAACTTCCAGTTTTGTGTCTGCTAAATAGAGCTCTAGGCTCAATAATGCCAAGTCTAAAATTTCATTTTCTTCACCATCAGTGATTTCTTGTACTTCCTCTATTTCTTCTATCACATTCTCTACTCCTTCTATCACATTTGCATTTGTCTTTTCTTGGTTGTTCCCTTCTAGTGATTTTTGACTATCATATAGTCAGTCCTCACCCTCCTTATCTTCCGTGGCTACCTTTTTGTTTTGCCTGCAATCCCTTGCCAAATGTCCCTTTTTCCCGCATTTAAAACATTCACCCCTTTTCTTTCTCTCTTCAGACTCCTCTGATCGCTTATCAGATTGTTTGTTTCCCTGGGCATTTTTCTTGTGCTTCTTCCTGGACTGTACTACAAAGACTTCTGCTCCATCTTCTACTGCGAATACTTGAGTTTTCTTTTTCTTTTTGCTATTAAAATGCCTTTCGGCATGTCTCGCATATTCAAGTAATGACTGTAATCTACTTGTACAGTGATCTACCATGTGCTTTGTAATGAAACTACTTATGGGTGAAATACTACCCTTCAAAAATGCATTTTTTAGATGTTGCTCATATGGGAAATCATGTGTTTGGTCTTCAGGTACCTGCATTCCACAATGGTTATTAAAACACTCTGATAATCTAGCATAATATCTATCAACAGTTTCACCTTCCTGTTGGATGCATTGATTAATTCAAGTCCAGTCAGCCCTAGGCTTCCATTTCTCAGAGATTCGGTCTGTCAGACCTTTCACTCTGTTATCCAGTTCTGCGTTGCTATGTGGGAGTGGCTTATGTTCTGCATCACGGGGATTCCATTTGCCACTGATCATGTGCCAATCTGGATCTACGATTTCTCTGACTACTTTCTCTACTTCTTCTCCATTTAAATGGTAACTTAACCTCATGCCCTGTAAGCCTTCTAGGAATTTTCTAAAATTAACTTTCAGATGGGGAATTCCCTCTGTGGCTTTCCGGATGTCTTCCGGTGTCCACGGTCTATACACTAGAAGAGTTGGGTCCTGTCCTGCCTGTCCTGCCTGTGGATTTGGTACTTCTATGAGTGGACATATCTTTTCTTCACTCATAGCTCGTGAATTTTTATTTATTTCATATAATTCAATATCCCCTCTTAAGTTACGTGTTCAAGACCTAGTCTCGACAGGATCTCTGACAAATGGTTTTGATTTCTCAGGGACAGTTGGGTATAGCGGAGGTGGATCAGCTTGTTCACTCGCTTCATATTCTGGTAAGGGAAGCAGAGGGGGTGGAGGGGCCAATGCCATTACTAGGTTATTGTCTTCTTTGTGTAAAAACATTGCTTTTGAATTTTTAATCTTTTGTTCCCTGCGGTTTGCTTCCTCAAGCCACCTGTGTGCCTGGGGAATGCCTAATTGGCATTGCTTTTTCACCTGACCTTTTGCATCTGTTTTAAGTTGTTTGACAAGTTTGATAAGTGAAGGTTTGTCTAATTTGCCATCAAATTTAATTTATTAGCCAATAAATGAAAAAGCACCACAAACCAAGTTGGATGCACTCACTGCCATTTAATGAACAAACAAAACACATTAACGCTAGGCACATACAAAACGTTTTCGTCTTCAACTTCATTGGGTAATTAAAACATCCCACACATCCCTAATATATGCAACTTCATTAAATCAATTTTAAATTCATCCAATAGGAGAAAATATGTCATTAACTCATACCGAATATTTATCACTCTCATCTTGGAAAAAAAACACTAGATTCCATAAGTACAACTCAATCCAAACATTAAATACTAGTTTCCATTAAATATTCTGTAATCTTCATACATGTAGATATCATAAAATGATTACTTAAAAACATTTTAAAACATTTAAAAACTGTATAAACTGATGTTACTAGCCGAATGTGAAAAAGTGATCTTTGGCTCCCTCGTGTGGTAAAAATAAATATTAGTAAAACAAACAAAAATACTTGATACTTTTGTTTGAAAATGTACAAATGAATTCTTATAAAGTTTTTTTTCACTAACCACTTTAAAAAACTAATAGGTAACATTGAATGAAAGGCATTTACAGTTTGGAAGATCTTAATTTCAATACTGGCGCTAATGAAATCGTATCATTGAGACCAGGAGGTCTACTAGCTTCTAGTGTTAGCTGTCAGTATAACTCTCTGTTTTCAACCAATGTCTCCCACATACCACCCCTAGGATCCACTGTAACTACTTCAAGTACAAAAGACTGAAATTCTGGTGTTTTACATGTCATGCTGTGTTTATATAATGCATTATTTTCACACCTATTTCTAATATCGTACAGGTGTTCATAAATTCTTTGTTTTAGTTTTCTTTCACTTTTGCCCACATAAAAGGATTCACATTCCTTACACGTAGCCAAATATATAATCCCCTTTGTGTTACAATTGGCATAGATGTTTAACAATACATTCCTTTTTCTAGCTTCCAGGTAGAACGAATCTCCAATCTTAAGATGGGCACAGTAGTTACAACTACTGCATTTGTACAACCCTTTCTTTTCTCTAGTTGACCTTTCTTGTTTAACTTTGTTAGAACCCCTTTCCAAAAAATTCTTAATAGTATTCCCCATGCGGTATATGTGTGTTAAAGGTTCTTCAAAAATATGTTTTAAGTCTGATACTTTGGAAAAGTTAGTCCATTCCCTATCCATTACCCTTCTCACTACACATGACTGACCACCATAGGTAGTAACAAACCCCAAGTTGTAATCTTTATTTAAACCAGTTTTCAATTTTTTATCATTTCCTTTCAGGGGAGATGGTATCCCTAAAATTGGAGCAAACTTGCCCTTTCTTTCTTCTGATACCTCTTTCAGTGTTTTATCAAATAAATCCCTGGGGTAACCTCTGTTTAAAAATAACTCTTTCAATTTAATACTTTAACTTATAAAGATTTTGTCATCAGAAGTCATCCTACACATTCTTACAAGTTGCCATTTCAATACCCCTTTCTTCTGGTGTAGTGGGTGCGAACTAGTATAATGTAAGACAGAATTTGAGAAGGTTTCTTTTCTGTGGATTTTAGATACAAAGTTTCCATTTTTTTTAATGTTAAGATCTAAATAAATTAACTCGTGTTTGTCAAATTTGTGGATGAAATCAAAAAATTCCATTGTACCCTTAAGGTATTCAACAAATTCATCAAAATTATTTTGATTCCCCATCCATAAAAAACATAAGTCGTCAAGAAATCTTCCATATAGTGTCCAAAAACATTTGTACAGGGACTTTAACAAGTATTTGTTTTCCCAGTAGGCCATCACAATATTAGCATAAGTCGGGGTACAGTGTGCCCCCATGGCCACTCCTTTTTCTTGTTTAAAATATTCCCCTTGAAAAAAAATAAAATTGTTTTTTAACACCATTTCCATTAGGACCAAAATTGTCCTAAACTCACTTTGAGTAATTTCCTTGTATCCAATCAACATCTCCTCAAACCACTCCATACCAACATTGTGTGGAATATTAGTAAATAAGTCCACTACATCCAAAGTCCCAAAAGCCATTTCCTCATTAAATAAGTTGGGTTGTAATTTCCTCAAGAAGTCCCACAAATCTTTTAGTATATTTGTGTTGTTCAAAACCAATCCTTTCACCTTCACGTCAACAAACTTTGCTAAAGGTGCTGTCACTGACCCATTTGCCGAAACAATAGCTCTTAGCGGTGGGTCGTTAATATCTTTGTGCACCTTAGGAATCCCAAAGATAGAAGGGACTGTTGGTTTCTGTACATGCAAATATTTGTAAGTTTTAATGTCAATTAGTCCTTCCATTAATAAATCATTTAAGACCACTTGTATTTTCTTGTACGCTATGTTAATTTCATTAATGGAAATTCTAGAATATTTATTTGTATCATTCAATATTTCCATCATTTTACCTTCATATTGAATGTTATCCATAAATACAACCCCCCCACCTTTGTCTGGTTTCATAACTCTTACATTCCCGTTGTTACTTAGGTCTTTTAAAACTTGGTGTTCCTGAGCTGTTAAATTAGGATGCACAAAGTTTTGTTTCAAACCAGCCCTTAATTCCTTTTCCACTGTCAACTCAAAATTCCGCAATTGGGGGTGTAGAGGTGGGTTAAAGGTACTACTATGTGCCAAACTGTTTTGATTTGAATTGCTTGCCTTTCCGTTAAAAAATAATTCTAAATTTTTCTTTCTCAAAAATAATTTTACATCTACTAGTAGTAATTGGCATTGCTTTTTCACCTGACCTTTTGTGTCTGTTTTAAGTTGTTTGACAAGTTTGATAAGTGAAGGTTTGTATAATTTGCCATCAAATTTGTATTTATTAACCCATTTTGTATAGCACCTAATGTTATCGGCACGTTGTAATTGCATATATTTCGCGTCTTCGGTTAATGGCGGATCTTGGGATCTTTTTGTGCACTTATTTCCCATGTTGTCTTAACTTAGTTAGAAATTGTTACGTAACCCTTCTTATCACATGGTAGCACCATTTTCTTTTTTCACAATTTATCTAGAATAACTGCCTACCAATCCTGTTTCCCTGATCTATGACAAGACAGCAATCTTTTTTGTCCCGGATTTATACAAAATCTCCCTGACAAAAACAAATACTGTAACAAGTCCCTGATCTGAAACAGAGAAAAGGTTCCTCCTTACCTGAGCCTCTGTGATTGACCGTCTCACTGATAGAACCGTTGACTCGTCCTCCAATCGCAGATCAGAAACAGTGGCTGGCCTCTTTTGAACGACAGTTCAGTCGGAGGTCTTTCAGAGCAGAAGAACCGATGTGGCCTTTTCCCCATATGGATTCATGACCTGAGCTAGAGCAAGAGTTTCCGGTCCGTAGGACCAATCTGTCAAAGGAAAAATAAACTTCAAAAAGATCAATACACGGTAGGTTCAGGTTAAGGCACTTTAATCTTGCAGCAAGGAGACAAAAACGTGCTAATACAGAGTTTGTCTAACTAAAATCAGGAAGCAAGATCATCTTTATACATTTTCTAACAAGACATTGCCTACCAAGCTAACGTAACAGATCACAAGTTTTAATATCATTACTTCATAGTAGCTGTTTGTCCATGATTTTCTGCTTGCACTATCAATTTTATGAAAAACTTCCTAAGAAAAACAACGTGGCCTTGGTGACCACCGGTGAGATACAGCTTCCCACTATGTTATGTTACCATTCAAGGTACTATAGCTAATTCGAGCACAAAGCAAGTACAGTTTCTTCGAGCAGTCTTTTGTTTCATGTATCTCTTCTTTTCCGCAGCTGTGCATGTTCTCATAACATGAACAGAGCTGGTTGTTCATATTTAATCATATTATAGAAAACAGTATTGTTCTATTCATACATGATTCATTCATTTTCCTGACCTAGCAGATAATCACCTGCTTCTCAGTACATTTCCAAAAGGCATAACATGAATTTTGCTGTGCTAGCAAATACTAGGTCAGGGTGCATCTTGCAGTTTCAGAAAGCATACTGTAGTTTGAAAAAACATCTTATCATTTCATACAGAATTAAGCTGTACATAAAACAGAATGAAATGTGTTAACTCTTTTAGCTTCTAATAAGCACTAAACATATATATTAATACACATTTCTCTGACACTATGATATATCTATCTTTCTATGTATCTATCTGTCTATCTATGCTCTATCTATATTTCTATCTATCTATCTATGCTCTATCTTTCTATCTATGTATCTATCTGTCTCTCTATCTATGCTCTATCTAGCTTTCTATCTATCTATCTATCTATCTATCTATCTATCTGTCTATCTATGCTCTATCTATCTTTCTATCTATCTATGCTCTATCTTTCTATCTATATATCTATCTGTCTATCTATCTATGCTCTATCTTTTTATCTATGTATATATATATATCTGTCTATCTATGCTCTATCTACCTTTCTATGTATCTATCTATCTATGCTCTATCTCTTTCTATCTATGTATCTAATGATCTATCTATGCTCTATCTATCTTTCTATATTTCTATCTGTCTATCAATTTATACTCTATCTTTCTATCTATGTATCTGTCTATCTATCTGTCTATCTATCTATTTATCTATGCTCTGTCTATCTTTTTATGTATCTATCTGTCTATCTATACTCAGTCTATCTTTCTATCTATGTATCTATCTATCTGTCTAGCTATCTATGCTCTCTCTATCTTTCTATCTATTTATCTATCTGTCTGGTTATCTATGCTTTATTTATCTTTCTGTCTATGCATCTATCTATCTGTCTACCTATGTATGATATAGCTATGTTTCTATCTATGTATCTATCTATCTGTCTATCTATCTATCTATGCTCCAACTATATTTTATCTGTGTATCTATCTGTCTACCTGTCTATGCTCTATCTATCTTTCTATTTATCTATCTGACTATGCTCTATCTATTTTTCTATGTATCTATCTGTATATCTATCTATGCTTTATCTCTTTCTATCTATGTATTTATCTGTCTATCTATCTATGCTCTATCTGTCTTTCTATGTATCTGCCTATCTATCTATGCTCAATCTATCTTTCTATCTATATATCTATCTATATGTCTATCTATGCTCTATCTATCTTTCAATGAATCTATCTATCTGTCTATTTATCTATCTATGCTCTATCTACCTTTCTATGTATCTATCTATCTATGCTCCATCTCTCCTTCTATGTATCTATCTATCTGTCTTTCTGAACTCTATCTTTGTATCTATGTATCTATGTATCTATCTATCTATCTATCTATCTATCTATCTATCTATCTATCTATCTATCTGTCTATCTATCTATCTATCTATCTATCTATCCATGCTCTATCAATCTTTTTATCTGTGTATATATCTATATATCTGTCTATCTATATATGCTCCATTTTTTATCTATGTATCTATCTATCTATGCTCTGTCTATCTTTCTATTTGTGTATCTACCTATATGTCTGTCTGTGCTATATATTTCTATATATGTATCTATCTGTCTTTCTATCTATGCTATATCTTTCTATCTATGTATCTATCCATCTGTCTATTTTTCTATGCTCTATTTTTCCATCTATGTTTCTATCTATCTGTCTTTCTATATATGCTCTTTTTTCTAACTATGCATCTATATATCTGTCTATCTACCTATAATCTATCTTTCTATCTATGTATCTATCTGTCTATCTATCTATGCTCTATCTTTCTATCTCTCTATCTGTCTATCTATGCTCTTTCTATCTTTCTATGTGTCTATCTATCTGTCTATCTATGCTCCATCTATCTTTCTATCTATGTATCTATCATTCTATATATGCTATATCTATCTGTCTATGTATCTATCTGTCTATCTATCTTTGCTGTATATATCTTTCTATTTATGTATCTATCTGTTTATCTATCTATGCTCTATCTTTCTATCTATGTATGTATGTATGTATGTATGTATCTATCTATCTATCTATCTATCTATCTATCTATCTATCTATCTATCTATCTATCTCTCTGTGCTCTATCTCTTTCTATCTATGTATCTAACTTTCTATCTATGCTCTATCTATCGTTCTTTCTATATATCTATCTATCTGTCTATCAATCTATGCTCTATCTATCTTTCTATGTATCTATCTGTCTATTTATGCTCTATCTTTCTATGTATCTATCTATCTATACTCTATCTTTTTATCTATGTATTTGTCTATCTATCTATGCTCTATCTTTCTATGTATATATCTGTCTATCTATGCTCAATCTATCTTTCTATCTATGTGTCTATCTATCTGTCTATCTATCTATGATCCAACTATCTTTGTATCTATGTATCGATCTATCTATCTGTCTATCTAGCTAGGCTCTATCTATCTTTCTATGTATTTATCGATCTATCTATGCTCTATATATCTTTCTATGTATCTATCTGTCTATCTATCTATGCTCTATCTTTCTATGTACTTATCTGTCTATCTATCTATGCTCTTTCTATCTTTCTATCTATGTATCTGGCTATCTGTCTAGCTATCTATGCTCTATGTATATTTCTATCTATGTATCTATCTGTCTAGTTATCTATGCTCTATCGATCCTTCTATCTATGTATCTATCTGTCTAGCTATCTATGCTCTAACTTTCTATGTATCTATCTATCTGTCTCTCTATCTATATATGCTGTATCTATCTTTCTATGTGTATCTATCTATATGTCTGTCTATCTATGCTCTATCTCTCTTTCTATCTATGTATCTATCTGTCTTTCTATGCTCTATCTTTGTATCTATGTATTGATCTATCTGTCTATCTATCTATGCTCTGTCTATCTTTCTATCTGTGTATATACCTATCTGTCTATCTATGCTTTATCTTTCTATATATGCATCAATCTGGCTATCTATCTATTTCTATCTATGTATCTATCCATTTGTCTATTTTTCTGTGCTTTATCTTTCTATCTATGTTTCTATCTATCTGTCTTTCTATCTATGCTTTGTTTTTTAACTATGCATCTATCTGTTTATCTATCTATAATCTATATTTCTATCTATGTATCTATCTGTCTTTATATCTATGCTCTATACATTTTCTTTTTATATCTCTGTCTATCAATCTATGCTCTATCTATCTTTCTGTCTATGTTTCTGTCTATCTATACTCAATCTATCTTTCTATCTATGTATGTATCTATCTATCTGTCTATGCACAATCTTTCTATGTATCTACCTGTCTATGCTCTAGCTATCTTTCTATGTATCTATCTGTCTATCTGTCTATGCTCTATCTATCTTTCTATGTATCTATCTGTCTATCTATCTATGCTATATCTATCTTTGTATCTATGTATCTATCTATGCTGTATCTATCTTTCTATATATCTATTTATCTGTCTATCAATCTATGCTTTATCTTTCTATCTATCTATCTGTCTATCTATCTATGCTCTATCTATCTTTGTATGTATCTATATGTCTAGAGATCTATGCTCAGTCTATCTTTCTATCTATGTATCTATCTGTTTATCTATGATCTTTTTATCTTTCTATCTATCTATTCTCTGTGTATCTTTCTATCTATGTATCTATCTGTCTATCTATCTTTGCTCTATTTATCTTTCTATCTATGTATACATATATATATGTCTGTATATGCTCTTTCTATGTATCTGTCTATCTATCTATGCTCTATCTTTCTATCTATCTATCTAGGCTCTATCTTTTTTCTATCTGTGTATCTATCTGTCTATCTATCCTCTATCTTTCTATTGATGTGTCTATCTAACTTTCTATCTATCTTTGCTGTATCTTTCTATGTCTCTATCTATCTATAATTCTCTATCTATCTTTCTATCTATGTATCTATCTGTCTATCTGTCTATGCTCTATCTTTCTATGTATCTTTTTTCCATCTATCTATGCTCTATCTATCTATCTATGTATCTATCTGTATATCTATCTATCATCTCTCTTTCTATCTATGTATCTATCTATATGTCTATCTGTCTATGCTCTGTCTATCTTTCTATGTATCTATCTGTCTATCTATCTTTGATCTATCTATATTTCTATCTATGTATGCATATATCTATCTGTCAATGTTCTTTCTATCTATGTATCTATCTGTCTATGTATCTATGCTCTATCTTTCTATCTATGTATCTATCTATCCGTCTATCTATCTGTGCTCTATCTTTCTTTCTATATATGTATCTATCTGTCTATCTATCATCTATCTTTCTATCTGTGAGTCGATCTACCTTTCTATCTATTCTCTATCTATCTTTCTTTCTATATATCTATCTATCCGTCTATCAATCTATAATCTATCTATCTTTCTAACTCTGTATCTATCTGTCTATCTGTGCTCCATCTTGTTATCTATGTATATACATATATATATATATATATATATATATATATATGTATGCTCTATCTATCTTTCTATGTATCTATCTATCTATCAATCTATGCTCTATCTATCTTTCTATCTATGTATCTATCTGTGTATCTATGCTCTATCTATCTTTCCTAAGTATCTGTCTACCTGTCTATCAATCTATGCTCTATCTATCTTTCTATCTATGTATCTATCTGCCTATCTATCTATACTCTATCTAGCTTTCTATCTATGTATCTATCTATCCGTCTATCGATCTATGCTCTGTCTATCTTTCTATCTGTGTATCTATCAATCTGTCTATCTATCTATGCTCCAGCTTTCTATCTATGTATCTATCTATCTGTCTGTCTATCTCTGCTCTGTCTTTCTATCTATGTATCTATCTATCTGTCTATCTATGCTCTATCTTTCTATCTATTTATCTATGTATCTGTCTATGTATCTATGGCCTATGTATCTTTCTATATATGTATCTATCTATCTGTCTATATATCTGTTCTCTATCTATTTTTCTATCTATGTATCTATCTATCTGTCAATCTATATATGCTCTATCTTTCTATGTATCTATCTATCTGTCTATCTAGCTATGCTCTGTCTATCTTTCTTTGTATCTATGTGTCTATCTATGGTATATCTTTCAATCTATGTATCTATCTATCTGTCTATCTATCCATGCTCTATCTTTCTATGTATCTATCCGTATGTCTATTTTTCTATGCTCTATCTATCTTTCTATCTTTGTTCCTATCTATCTATCTAGCTATGCTCTATTTTTCTATCTATGTATATATCTGTCTATCTATCTATCTATAAACTATCTTTCTATCTATGTATCTATCTGTCTTTCTATCTATGTTCTATCTAATTTTCTTTCTATATATCTGTCTGTCGATTTATGCACTACCTTTCTATCTGTGTATCTATCTATGCTCTATCTCACTTTCTATCTATCTATCTATGCTCTGTCTTTCTATCTATGTATCTCTCTGTCTATCTATGCTCTATCTATCTTTCTATCTATGTATCTATCTGTCTATCTATGCTCTGTCTTTCTATCTATATATCTATCTGTCTATCTATCTATGCTCTATCTTTCTATCTATGTATCTATCTGTCTATCTATCTATGCTCTATGTTTCTGAGTCTGTATTAGAACACCGAACTTTCAAAATTTCGAGTGTTCTAATATCAAACCCTATTAATTGAAAATTTTAAACATCGAACATACAGAACAGCATAACACATAACACAAGCACACCAAACAAACAGCAATCCACACACATACACCTAAACTTTTACACCTAACCCTACACTAAACTATACCTACACCACTAACTATCCACTTACCTTAACCCAAACCCTAACCCTAAGGTCCATCACTATCGCACAGTCACCTCACCCGCTCCCTAACCATAACTCACCTATCCCACCCTAACCCTCACATCCACACAATCTATCTTACCTGACCCATGCCCTAACCCTAACTCACCTAACCTGCCCAAACCCTAACACCCTCACAATCGCACACTTACCTGATCCCGACCCGTAACTTTCCACCACAGAGCTGAAAATACCGAAGCAACAGCAATGGACAACCAAATTCTTTCCATAGGAAAAAATTAAGTTTTCTGTTTCTTCGATATTTTCAGCATTCGCAGAAAATGGGTCAATATTAGAACATTCAAAATTTTGAACATTTGGTGTTCTAATATAGACCCCTTTCTATCTATGTATCTGTTCATCTGTCTATCTATGCTCTATCCATCTTTCTATCTATGTATCTCTCTATCTGTCTATCTATTTATGCTCTGTCTTTCTATATATGTATATATCTATCTGTCTATCTGTCTATGCTCTGTTGTTCTATGTATCTATCAATCTGCCTATGCCCTATCTATCTTTATATCTATGTATCTATCGATCTGTCTATCTATCTATGCTCTATCTTTTTATTTATGTATCTATTTATCTGTCTATCTATCTATGATCTATCTTTCTATCTATTTATCTAACTTTCTATGATCTATCTATGTTATATCTATGTATCTATCTATCTATGCTCTATCTCTCTTTCTTTCTTTCTATCTTTCTATCTATCTGTCTGTCAATCTATGCTCTATCTTTCTATCTATGTATGTATCTATCTTTCTATCTATGCTCTATCTGTCTTTCTATATATATATATATATATATATATATATATATCTATTCTGTATCTATTTTTTCTGTCTATGTATCTGTCTATCTATCGTTGCTCTATCTATCTTGCTATCTATGTATCTATCTGTATATCTATCTATGCTCAATCTGTCTTTCTATCTATATATCTCTCTGTCTGTCTATCTATGCTCTATCTTTTTATGTATTTATCTATCTATCTATCTATCTATCTATCTATCTATCTATCTATCTATTCTCTATCTATATTTCTATCTATGTATCTATCTGTCTATCTATCTATGCTCTATCTTTCTATGTATCTATCTATCTATGCTCTATATATCTTTCTGTCTATGTATCTATCTGTCTATCTATCTATCTATGCTCTATCTTTCTATCTATCTATCTGTCTAAATATCTATCTATGCTCTATCTATCTTTCTAGCAACATATCTATCTTTCTGGCTATCTATCTATGCTGTAACTGTCTTTCTATCTATGTATCTATCTATCTCTATATCTATCTATGCTCTATCTACCTTTCTATCTATGTATCTGTCTATCTATCTATCTATCTATCTATCTTTGCTCTATCTATCTTTCTGTCTATGTATGCATATATATGTCTGTCTATGCTCTTTCTGTGTATCTGTCTATATATCTACGCTCTATCTTTCTATCTATCAATCTATGCTCTATCTTTTTTCTATCTGTGTATCTATCTATCTATCTATCTATCTATCTATCTATCTATCTATCTATCTATCCTCTATCTTTCTATTGATGTGTCTATCTAACTTTCTATCTATCTATGCTCTATCTTTCTATGTCTCTATCTATAATTCTCTATCTTTATATCTATGTATCTATCTATCTATCTTTGCTCTATCTTTCTATCTATCTATCCATCTATCTGTCTATCTGTCTATGCTCTATCTTTCTATGTATCTTTTTGTCTATCTATCTATCTATGCTTTATCTTTCTATCTATGTATCTATCTGTCAATCTGTCTATGCTCTATCTATATATCTCTCTATCTATCTATCTGTCTATCTATGTATCTATCTGTCTATCTATGTATCTATCTGTATATCTATCTATCATCTCTCTTTCTATCTATGTATCTATCTATATGTCTATCTGTCTATGCTCTATCTTTCTATGTATCTATCTGTCTATCTGTCTTTGCTCTATCTATATTTCTATCGATGTATGCATGTATCTATCTGTCTATGCTCTTTCTATCTATGTATCTATCTGTCTATGTATCTATGCTCTATCTTTCTATCTATGTATCTATCCATCTATCTGTGCTCTATCTTTCTTTCTATCTATGTATATATCTGTCTATCTATCTATCATCTATCTTTTTATCTGTGTGCCTATCTACCTTTCTATCTATCTATGCTCTATCTATCTTTGTTTCTATATATCTATCTATCCATCTATCGATCTATAATCTATCTATCTTTCTAACTCTGTATCTATCTGTCTATCTGTGCTCTATCTATATTTCTATCTATGTATATATATATATATATATATATATATATATATATATATATATATATATATATATATATATATATATATATGTCTATGTATGCTCTATCTATCTTTCTATGTATCTATCTATCTGTCTATATATGCTCTATCTATCTTTCTATCTGCGTATCTATCTGTCTGTCTATCGATCTATGCTCTATCTATCTTTCTATCTATGTATCTATCTATCTGCCTATCTATACTCTGTCTAGCTTTCTATCTATGTATCTATCAATCTGTCTATCTATCTATGCTCTATCTTTCTATCTATGTATCTATCTATCTATCTGTCTATGTATATGGCCTATGTATCTTTCTATATATGTATCTATCTATCTGTCTGTCTATCTATTCTCTATCTATTTTTCTATCTATGTATCTATCTATCTGTCAATCTATATATGCTCTATCTTTCTATGTATCTATCCATCTGTCTATCTTTCTATCTATGTTTCTATCTATCTAGCTATGCTCTATTTTTCTATCTATGTATATACCTGTCTATCTATCTATCTATAATCTATCTTTCTATCTATGTATCTATCTGTCTTTCTATCTATGTTCTATCTAATTTTCTTTCTATATAACTGTCTGTCGACCTATGCACTATCTTCCTATCTATGTATCTATCTATGCTCTATCTCACTTTCTATCTATATATCTATCTATCTATCTATCTATCTATCTATCTATCTATCTATTTATCTATCTATCTATCTATGTATGCTCTATCTTTCTATGTATCTGTCTATCTATTGACGCTCTATCGTTCTATGTATCTATCTGTCTATCTGTCTATGCACTATCTTTCTATCTATGTATCTATCTATCTGTGTATCTATCTATGTTCTATCTTTCATTTATGTATCTATCTGTCTATGCTCTATCTTTCTATGTGTCTATCTAGCTATCTATGCTCTATCTTTCTATCTATGTATGTATCTATCCATGTTCTATGTTTTTATTTATGTATCTATCTGTCTATGCTCTATCTATCTTTCTATCAATGTATCTATCTGTCTATCTTTCTATACACTATCTTTCTATCTATGTATCTATCTGTCTATCTCTCTCTGCTCTATCCATCTTTTTATCTATGTATTTATCTATCTGTCTAGCTATGTTCTATCTAACTATCTATCTATCTATCTATCTATCTATCTATCTATCTATCTATCAATGCTCTATCTATCTTTCTATCTTAGTATCTATCTGTCTATCTTTGCTCTATCTATCTTCCTTTCAATATATCTATCCATCTGTCTATCGATCTATGCTCTATCTATCTTTCCATGTATATATCTATCTATCTGTTTATCTATCTATGTTCTATCTTTTTATGTATCTGTCTGTCTATTTATGCTCTATCCTTCGATTTATGTATCTATCTGTCTATCTATAATCTATCTTTTTATCTATGTATCTATATGTCTATCTATCTATGCTCTATCTATCTTATTATTTATGTATCAATCTGTGTATCTCTCTCTGCTCTATCCATCTTTTTATCTATGTATCTATCTATCTGTCTAGCTATGTTCTATCTATATATCTATCTATCTATCCATCTATTTTTGCTCTCTCTATCTTTCTATATGTCTGTCTATCTATCAGTCTATGCTCAATATATCTTTCTAGGTATCTCTCTGTCTCGCTATCTATGCTCTATCATTCTATCTATGTATCTATCTATCTGTCTATCTATCTATGCTCTATCTTTCTATCTATGTATTTATCTCTCTTTCTATTTATCTATGCTCTATCTATCTTCCTATCTATGTATCTATCTGCCTATCTATCTATGCTCTATCTTTCTATCTATCTGTCTATCTATCTATCCTCTATCTATCTTTCTATGTATGAATATATATATATGTCTATCTATGCTCTATCTATCTTTCTATCTATGTATCTATCTGTCTGTCTATCGATCTATGCTCTAACTATCTTTCTATCTATGTATCTATCTATCTGCCTATCTATACTCTGTCTAGCTTTCTATCTATGTATCTATCAATCTGTCTATCTATCTATGCTCTATCTTTCTATCTATGTATCTATCTATCTATCTGTCTATGTATCTATGGCCTATGTATCTTTCTATATATGTATCTATCTATCTGTCTGTCTATCTATTCTATATCTATTTTTCTATCTATGTATCTATCTATCTCTCAATCTATATATGCTCTATCTTTCTATGTATCTATCCATCTGTCTATCTTTCTATGCTCTATCTTTCTATCTATGTTTCTATCTATCTATCTAGCTATGCTCTATTTTTCTATCTATGTATATACCTGTCTATCTATCTATCTATAATCTATCTTTCTATCTATGTATCTATCTGTCTTTCTATCTATGTTCTATCTAATTTTCTTTCTATATAACTGTCTGTCGACCTATGCACTATCTTCCTATCTATGTATCTATCTATGCTCTATCTCACTTTCTATCTATCTATCTATCTATCTATCTATCTATGTATGCTCTATCTTTCTATGTATCTGTCTATCTATTGACGCTCTATTGTTCTATGTATCTATCTGTCTATCTGTCTATGCGCTATCTTTCTATCTATGTATCTATCTATCTGTGTATCTATCTATGTTCTATCTTTCATTTATGTATCTATCTGTCTATGCTCTATCTTTCTATGTGTCTATCTAGCTATCTATGCTCTATCTTTCTATCTATGTATGTATCTATCCATGTTCTATGTTTTTATTTATGTATTTATCTGTCTATGCTCTATCTATCTTTCTATCAATGTATCTATCTGTCTATCTTTCTATACGCTATCTTTCTATCTATGTATCTATCTGTCTATCTCTCTCTGCTCTATCCATCTTTTTATCTATGTATTTATCTATCTGTCTAGCTATGTTCTATCTAACTATCTATCTATCTATCTATCTATCTATCTATCTATCTATCTATCAATGCTCTATCTATCTTTCTATCTTAGTATCTATCTGTCTATCTTTGCTCTATCTATCTTCCTTTCAATATATCTATCCATCTGTCTATCGATCTATGCTCTATCTATCTTTCCATGTATCTATCTATCTATGTTCTATGTTTTTATTTATGTATTTATCTGTCTATGCTCTATCTATCTTTCTATCAATGTATCTGTCTATCTTTCTATACGCTATCTTTCTATCTATGTATCTATCTGTCTATCTCTCTCTGCTCTATCCATCTTTTTATCTATGTATTTATCTATCTGTCTAGCTATGTTCTATCTAACTATCTATCTATCTATCTATCTATCTATCTATGCTCTATCTATCTTCCTATCTATGTATCTATCTGCCTATCTATCTATGCTCTATCTTTCTATCTATCTGTCTATCTATCTATCCTCTATCTATCTTTCCATGTATGAATATATATATATCTGTCTATCTATGCTCTATCTATCTTTCTATCTATGTATCTATCTATCTGTCTATCTATCAATGTGACTATCTATCTATGCTCTGTCTATCTTTCTAGCAAAGTATCTATCTATATGTCTATCTGTTTATGCTGTATCTATCTTTCTATCTATTCATCCATCAGTCTATTGGTGCTCTATCTATCTTTCTATCTATGTAAGCATACATATGTCTGTCTATGCTCTTTCTATGTATCTGTCTATCTATCTATGCTCTTTTTTTCTATCTGTGTAGCTATCTGTCTATCTATCCTCTATCTATCTTTCTATTGATGTGTCTATCTAACTTTCTATCTATCTATGCTCTATCTTTCTATGTCTCTATCTATCTATAATGCTCTGTCTATCTTTCTATGTATCTGTCTGTCTATCTATCTTTGCTCTATCTATATTCCTATCTATGTATGCATATATCTATCTGTCTATGCTCTTTCTATCTATATGTCTATCTGTCTACGTATCTATGCTCTATCTTTCTATGTATCTATCTATCCATCTATCTATCTGTGCTCTATCTTTCTTTCTATCTATGTATCTATCTGTCTATCTATCTATCCTCTATCTTTCTATCTGTGTGCCTATCTACCTTTCTATCTATCTATGCTCTATCTATCTTTCTTTCTATATATCTATCTTTCTATCCATCTATCGATCTATAATCTATCTGTCTTTCTAACTCTGTATCTATCTGTCTATCTGTGCTCTATCTATCTTTCTATATATGTATATATATATATATATATATATATATATATATATATATATATATATATATATGTCTATGTATGCTCTATCTATCTTTCTATGTATCTATCTATCTGTCTATCTATCTATGCTTTATCTTTCTATCTGTGTATCTATCTATCTGTCTATCGATCTATGCTCTATCTATTTTTCTATCTATGTATCTATCTGTGTATCTATGCTCTATCTTTCTATCTAAGTATCTGTCTACCTGTCTATCTATCTATGCTCTATCTTTCTATCTATGTATCTATCTATCTGCCTATCTATCTATACTCTATCTATCTTTCTATCTATGTATGTATCTATCTGTCTATCGATCTATGCTCTGTCTATCTTTCTATCTATGTATCTATCAATCTGTCTATCTATCTATGCTCTAGCTTTCTATCTATGTATCTATCTATCTGTCTGTCTATCTCTGCTCTATCTTTCTATCTATGTATCTATCTGTCTATCTTTCTGTGCTCTATCTTTCTATCTATGTATCTATGTGTCTATCGATCTATGCTCTATTGATCTTTATTTCTATGTATCTATCTGTCTGTTTATCTATGCTTAATCTATCTTTCTTTTTATGTATCTGGCTATCTATCTATTGATGCTCTATCTGTCTTTCTCTCTATGTATCTAGCTATCTGTCTTTCTATCTATACTCTATCTTTTTTCTTTCTATGTATGAATCTATCTGTCTATCTATGCTCTATCTATCTTACTATCTATGTAACTATCGCTCTATCTATCTATCTTGGCTCTATCTATCTTTCTGTCTATGTATCTATCTGTCTATTTATCTATGCTGTATCTTTCTTTGTATCTATGCAGCTATCTGTCTATCTATCTATCTCTATCTTTCTATCTATGTATCAATCTGTCTATCTATCTATGCTCTATCTTTCTATTTATGTATCTATCTGTTCATCTATCTATGCTCTATCTATCTATGTATCTATCTATTGATGCTCTATCTATCTTTCTATTTTAGTATTTATCTGTCTATCTTTGCTCTATCTTCCTTTCTATATATCTATCTATCTGTCTATCGATCTATGCTCTATCTATCTTTCTATGTATCTATATATCTGTTTATCTATCTATGCTCTATCTATCTTTTTATGTATCTATCTTTCTATCTATCTATTTATGCTCTATCTATCTTTCGATTTATGTAGCTATTCCAAAGACATGCATCTGGAGCATTTCTCCCGGATCTAGGCTCTGTGGAACCTAGTCGGACATTCCCGGTCAACAAATGTTAAATAAATAAAATAAATAAAATCTATCTATGCTCTATCTTTTTGCCTATGTATCTATATGTCTATCTATCTATGCTCTAGCTATCTTATTATCCATGTATCGATCTGTGTATCTGTCTATGCTCTATCTATCTTTCTATCTATGTATCTGTCTGTCTATATGTGTTCTATCTGTCTTTCTATTGCTGTATCTATCTATCCATGCTCTATCTATCTTTCTTTCTATCTGTCTGTCTATATATCTATGCTCAATATATCTTTCTATGTATCTCTCTGTCTATCTATCTATCTATGCTCTATCGTTCTATCTATGTATCTATCTATCTGTCTATCTATCTATGCTCTATCTATCTTTCTATGTATTTATCTCTCTTTCTATTTATCTATGCTCTATCTATCTTTCTATTTATGTATCTATCTGTCTATCTATATATGCTCTATCTTTCTATCTATGTATCTGTCTATCTATGCTCTCTCTATCTTTCTGTCTATGTATCTATGTATCTGTCTACCTATCTATACACTATATATCTTTTATGTATCTATCTATCTGTATATCTACCTATGCTCTATCTCTCTTTCTATCTATCTATGTGTATATCTATCTATGCACTATCTATCTTTCTGTCAATGTATCTATCTATCTGGCTATCTATCTATGCTCTATCTATCTTCCTATCTATGTATCTTTCCATCTGCCTATCTATCTATGCTCTATCTTTCTATCTATCTGTCTATCTATCCTCTATCTATCTTTCTATGTATGAATCTATATATCTGTCTATCTATGCTCTATCTTTCTATCTATGTATCTATCTATCTGTCTATTTATGCTGTCTATCTTTCTATCAATGTGTCTATCTATCTATGCTCTATCTTTCTATCTATGTATCTTTATATCTGTCTATCTATGCTCTATATATCTTTCTATGTATCTCTATCTGTCTATCTATGCTCTATCTATCTCTCTGTGTATCTACCTGTGTATATATCTATGCTCTATCTATATTTTTATCTATGTATCTATCTGGTTAGCTATCCATGCTCTATCTATCTTTCTATCCATGTATTTATCTGTCTATCTATCTATGTTCTATCTTTTTATCTATGTATCTATGTATCTATCTATCTATGCTCTATCTATCTTTCTATCTGTTTTTCTATCTATCTGTCTAGCTATCTATGCTCTTTCGATTTTTCTATGTATGTATCTATCTATTTGTCTAGCTATCTATGCTCTATCTATCTTTCTATCTATGTATATATCTATCTGTCTAGTTATCTATGCTCTGTCAATCTTTCTATCTATTTATCTATCTGTCTATGCATCTGTCTTTTATCGATGTATCTAACTATCTATCTATCTATGCTCTAGCTCTCTTTCTATCTATATTTCTATCTGTCTATCCATTTATGCTCTATCTCTCTTTCTATCTATGTATCTTTCTATCTGTGTATCTGTCTATGCTCTATGTATCTTTTTATCTATGTATCTATCTATCTGTCTATCTAGCTATGCTATATCTATCTTTCTAACTATGTATCTCTCTATCTGTCTATCTATCTATGCTATATCTAACTTTCTCTCTATGTATGTATCTATCTCTCTATCAACCTATGCTCTGTCTATCTTTCTAGCAAAGTATCTATCTATCTGTCTATCTGTTTATGCTCTATCTTTCTATCTATTCATCCATTTGTCTACCAGTGCTCTTTCTATCTTTTTATCTATCTAGCTATGTTCTATCTATCTATCTATGCTCTATCTTTCTTTCTATCTATGTATCTATCTTTCTACCTATGCTCTATCTATCTTTCTATGTATCTATCTGTCTATTTATCTATGCTCCATCTATCTTTCTAGCTTTGTATCTATCTGTCTATGCTCTATCTTTCTGTCTATGTATCTGCTATCTTTCTGTGCTCTATCACTCTATCTATGTATCAATCTATCTGTCTATCTATCTGTGCTGTATTGATCTTTATTTCTGTCTGTGCTCTATCTTTCTATTTATGTATCTGTCTATCTATCTATCTATCTATCTATCTATCTATCTATATATGCTCTACATTTCTATCTATGTATCTATCTGTCTTTCTTTCTATCTATGCTCTAGCTCTCTTTCTATCTATGTATCTATGTGTCTATCTATTTATGCTCTATCTCTCTTTCTATCTATGTATCTTTCTGTCTATCTATGCTCTATGTTTCTTTCTATCTATGTATCTGTCTGTCTAGCTATGCTCTAGCTATCTTTTTATCTATGTATCTCTCTATCTGTCTATCTATCTACGCTCTATCTATCTTTCTCTCTAAGTATCTACTTGTCCATCTATCTATGTTTTGTCTATCTTTCTACCTATGTATCTATCTGTCTATCTGTCTGTCTATCTATGCTCTATCTATATTTCTATCTATGTATCAATCTATCTTTCTATCTATCTATGCTCTATCTTTTTATCTATGTATCTTTCAATCTATCTGTCTATGCTCTATGTATCTTTTTATCTATGTATCTATCTCTCTGTCTATCTATGCTCTATCTTTCTATCTGTGTATCTATCTATCTGTCTATCTATCTATCTATGCTCTATCTATCTTTTTATCTATGTATCTGTCTGTTTTTCTATATATGCTCTATATTTCTATGTATCTATCTGTCTATCTATATATGCTCTATCTATCTTTTCTCTAAGTATCTATCTATCTGTCTATCTATCTATATATCTATCTGTCTATCTATCTATGGTCTTTCTATCTTTCTATCTATGTAACTATATTTCTATCTATGCTCTATCTATCTTTCAATCTTTTATCTATCTGTCTATCTATGCTCTATCTTTTTATCTATGTATGTATCTATCTATCTATCTATGCTCTATGTATCTTTCTATCTATGTATTTATCTGTCTGTCCTTCTTTCTGTGCTCTATCTATGTTTCTATCTATGTTTCTATCTATCTGTCTATCTATCTATGCTCTATTTTTCTGTCTATGTATCTATCTGTCTAACTATCTATAATCTATATTTCTATCTATGTATCTATCTGTCTTTCTATATATGTTCTATCTTTCTTTCTTTATATCTGTCTGTCTGTCGATCTATGCTCCATCTTTCTATGTTTCTATGTGTCTATGCTCCATCAATCTTTCTATACATCTATCTGTCCGTCTATGCTCCATCTTTCTATCTATGTACATATCTATCTATGCTCTATCTTTCTATTTATGTATCTGTCTATTTAACTATGCTCTATCCATTTTCTATCTATGTATCTATCTATCTGTCAATCTATATATGCTCTATCTATCTTTCTAGCTTTGTATCTGCCTATCTATCTATCTATCTATCTATCTATCTATCTATCTATCTATCTATCTATCTTT
>NC_056741.1:84266077-84283577 GCF_019279795.1 Protopterus annectens
ATGGGAAGTCTCTGGGACAGGAATCTATCCCTCCAGCATGTTCTGTTTATTGTGGTGACAAGGTTTAGGTCCCTAGAGCATGTAGCTCAGAGGGATTGGGATTTCTTTAAGTGGAACATGTCCAACAGCTCTGGGTTTGACATAGGTTTGTATGTTAGGCAGAGATCGCCTCTGAGTAGGCGATATGCGATGGAGTAAAGCTGGAGTTTTTTGAGACGGTCTGCGTAAGGCATCTGTTTGAGGCCAGTAATGCTCTTTTTGAGGTATGTTTGGGGCCTTTCCAGTTGTTGTAGATGTCTTGTGAGGTACATACCAAAAGGGGCGTTGTATTCTGTAATGAGTCTAATGACTGATGAGTAGAGGGGAACAATTACCTCGTTTTTTTCTGGATGAGAAACCTTTTGTGATGAGGTGTGCCACATAGAAGGATTTCCTGACCACTTTGGTGATGTGATTATCAAAGGAGAGACTACTGTCCACCTGTGTCCCAAGGTCTCTTATCACACTTTCGGTGTTAAGTAGACTACCGCCTATGTGGTAGTTCATGGGTACAGAATTTTTACCAAAGGGGATGACGATGCACTTTTTGGCATTGAGCTTGTGACCATGTCTTTGACACCAGGCATCTGTCTCAGTGAGACCCTTTTGTAGGATGTCCACATCATTAGGAGTTTCAATTATGGCTCCTAGTTTGCAGTCATCTGCGAATTTAGTTAGCCCAAGACCTTCTGTGTTAGCCTGTACTTCAGAGAAGTAGATACCAAACAGGAGAGGACCCAGGACTGAACCCTGTGTTACTCCACTTGTCACTGGTCTGAAGTCTGATTTGGAGTCTGCTACTTTCACAGTGTGGGTTCTTTCAGTAAGCCAGTTCATGTAGAAGGCAGCCTGGGATGTTGTCAGGTCTCATGGATGCTGTGTTTTTGGCTTTGGAGAGTGACATTTGTACCTGTGCAGCCATGATTACAGGAACTTTGCATTCTTCCAGTATAAAGATGGACCCTTTAGGGGGTGAGAGGGGGGTAAAGTTAGCACTGAACCTATCTGCCAGGATGTTAGCAATATCAGTTGGTTCTGTATATTTAATGTCATTGTGCTGTAACTCAGAGCAGATCTGAGTGTTGCCAGTGAGATTTTTGACATAGCTATATAATGCTTTGTGTTTGTCTTTAGAATCAGTGGCAATTTTGTTTTCATAACTAGCTTTGGAGGATTTTATGAGGGATCTCATCTTCTTACTGAGGCTTACCAGGGAGTTCCTCCAATCATGGGATTTTACTCTTTTTTTGCAACAGTTTCTTTCTTCTGTTGTAGAGTTTGTTTATGGCAGAAGACCATCAGATTGGCTTTCTTTTTTTGGAGGATAGCATCTTGGTTCTGTTAGGGATAGCATGATCCATGCACTTGTGTAAGTGCTTATAAAGTGCATTTGTGTAGGATTCAGCAGTCATACCTCTATTGTCCATCTGCATGGGTGTCATGAAGTTTGCCACTTCTGTCTTAAGAAGTGTGAAGTTGGCTTTGGAAAAATGTTTTATGGTTGTTTTCCTAATGGGGAATGGGAGCTGGATGTGGATGTCTAGGGTGATTAGCTTGTGGTTGGATCTGACCAATGAGGAGCTGACCTCTGGTGTGGAACACAGGTCACCCATGTTGGTGATGACCAGGTCTACAATATTGCTGTCTCTGGTGGGGGTGTGGATAGGTTGATCCAAAGCGTTGAAATTGATGATTTCCAGAAAACGTTGAGCAAAAGAGTTGGTACATGAGTAGTTTTCCCAGTTAATGGTAGGGTAGTTGAAATCACCCATTATTAGAGTGTTGGGTTGTACCTTAATATTTTCCAGTGTATCAAGAAAAGAGGAGTGGGAATCCTGGGGCATGGTGGGGGGTCTGTAGCAAGCTACAATCTGAATTGTGGTTTTGCCCAGAGTTAGTTGAACTTGGATTATCTCGGATGCATTATGCTGAGCAACTAGCTTGGAGGTGTGGATATCCTTAATGAATATGGACACGCCTCCACCTTTAGTTTTTCGGTCCGGGTTTGTTGGCCGAAAGGTGTGGTATGAATTATAGCCTGGTAATGCAGGGGTGCTCTCTGGAGCTTTGAACCAGGTCTCTGTCACTGCACATATGTCAATGTTCTCCATTTTAAGGAGTGCCTTGAGTGAGTGCATTTTGAGGTTTAGACTTCTAGCATTGAGTAGCATTACCCTCAGATTTTGCTTGCTTGTACCTGTTATGGTGGTGAATTTGTCATTTGAACCTTGCCTAAAAAAGGCACTATAGGGGTGGCAAAAACCTTTGCCAGTATCCGGAATCCCAAGGGCAACAGGTGCAGGCCATCTCTGGCAAAGCAGTGTGGTCTGTCGATCATGTCATCCCAGGCAGACAGATACTGGATTCCCTTAGAATGACACCTGAAGCTTAGCCAATTGTTAAAGTCAATCATTTTGTCCTTGTACTGTGGTGTCATTCTGGGTGATGGCAAGATGCTACTCAGGGCTAGGGTCATACCTGCCTGGGCTACAAGATCAGAGAGCTCCTCCGTGTCTCTTTTCATGTAGTCCAGGGAGGTACGTCTCAGGTCATTCACACCAACATGGACAATGACAGAGTCATATTTGTACTTGTTGTGGAGTGACCTGAGTGTGTGCATTATGTGGCAGATCCTGGCACCTGACAGGCAGCTGACAGTAACTTTTTCCTTGTTTAGCCTGGTGAGTGGAACATCAGTGTGCCTGACTATAGAGTCACCTATGACTAGAGTGTTGGGTACATTATGCCTTATGGCTTTTGTTTAAAATGTGTATTTTTTGTTGTATTGTCATGTTTTAAATGGAAATAGGTTGGGGGCTTCACGCCCACACCCCCAATGTGGGGGGCTGTGCCCCCCACACCCCCTAACTATATATATCAACTCCAGGGTCGCACAACATTGGGCAGGGGGGGCAATTCCCTGTTTTTTGCCTTGAATACTGGTTGTCGACCAAATGAGTTGTCGACCAAATGAATGTCGATCAAATGGTCTGTCGATCTTATGAAGTAGACCCATATGTATATATATATATATATATATATATATATATATATATATCTATATATATATATATATATATATATAGATAGAAAGCTAGAGATATATAAAAAAGTGTACTGTTGGAACATATAAAGCATGGGATGTGAGAGTGGGATTTTGAGAGCATTCATTTTGATTTACAAAATATTAATACTGAAAATATGCAAGTAAATACTTTCAGAGAACTCTGCTAAGGTAGAATGGGGAGGCTTTTCATATCTAATAGTGGAGTATTAAACTTAGCACATAAAGGTTTACTAAATATGTTTTCAATTGCAAAGAATACAAGTGGCAGTTTAAAAGCTGTGGCAGCAGAAGACAGACGTTTTAAGAATTAGAACTGGGAGAGTGTAGACCTTTTACAGTTAGGAACAGAAGTTAAAAAAGAGACGCTCATAAAAATAAATGAATACAAGGGTAAATCTGTCAGTAAGTAAAAATGTTTTGGTTGATGTCAGTACTAAACAGTTATGACTGAGCATGTCAACTAGGTGTATGTAGTAACAGATTTTATTTACTGTCTTTTGAAGGAGAATAGTGTTTTGACAACTTCATAGTATAAACAGTATAAGTGCACATTTAAATTAAGGAATTATTGTGTTTTTGCCATTTAACTTACTTTACTAGCAAGAGTTGTTTAATGAATCTATAGTTTCTGTAAGTTTAATGAACTATTTACTAAACTTTCTATGTCAGCTTGCAGAAAAAAACAATAAAACACTTGTTTCCCGTATTTGTATTTACTTCAGTGTTTTTGCATGTGCTTTACACTTTTATGACTGAGCATTTGTGGTTTGTATACTTGTGTTCTGATGTTCAGTATCAGAAGTAAGGCTGTCTGAAGGATCAGACTTTTTTTAGCTAAAATTCCCTTTAAGTTGTTCAAAGAAATGTTATAATTCTCAGAAAAGGATACACGGAGGAACTCAGATTTGCTGAAGTATTGTTCCAAAGTAAAAACAATGGGCCAGATTCACGAAGGCTTGCACGGAGTCTAAGAGTAGTGTAAGACTCCATGCAGCCAACATGTCTGCTGAGTGATCCAGGAACAGCTGGCAGGGGCGTGCAAGAGAGCTCCTAAAACGACTGTTGCACGGACAGGGTTAGTTTATGCAAATGACCTCATTTGCTGCTAAAAGCTATGCAAATGAGGTAAATTTGCCATACAAGAAACACTAACCTGTCCAAGTAAGAGTAGTGTTATTTGCAGAAATGTACTCGGTTGGCAACTGAGTACCATTCTGCAAATAGCAAAACGGAGCCATGACAGCTCCAAATAAAGGATGCATCCAGTTGATGAAGCATGCCAATGGCCAAATATATGGCCATTGCCATTTTTATGTGTTGCAAAATAATTAAAAACATTTTTTTTTCCCAATCTCAGATGTTTAAGCATAGCCCAGAGCTGTGCAAACGTGCAGCACACTAAAAATCAGAAAATCAAGAATTTAAATGCCACAAATATGATATAATTCAAAATATTCATCTGCCGTGCAAGTGAATGGCAGGCTGAAGACAACATGTCTACTGAGTATTGGTTGCTAAGGGGGGAAGCTCAGTGTGAGAGATGTAACCAAG
Organism: Protopterus annectens; assembly: GCF_019279795.1. Classification (NCBI taxonomy): domain Eukaryota; kingdom Metazoa; phylum Chordata; order Ceratodontiformes; family Protopteridae; genus Protopterus; species Protopterus annectens. The sequence goes on from NC_056741.1 coordinate 84,270,735, forward strand.
CATTAATAGGCAATCCTATGCAAATGAGGATAAGGATAGTTAATCCCAATATTTCCTGCTATGTGAACCATGCCCCTAGAGTGTAAGAATAGGATAAGGGGAGTAACAGAGTAGGAGATGGGTGACATCATGAGGAGATATGTAACAAAAAGACTGTAAGCTTATTGGAGCAGAATGTCATGTGTTTGCTGTAAGTTACTCAGGACTAGGAGAAGTGTGTCTACAGTTGTCTAAACTGAAACCCAGAAAATGAAGGCGTACGCTGTGGCTACAACCAAAGTTTCTTGCAAAGATGCTTACACTGTGGGCACGTGTGTGCGCACCTGTAAACCTGTGTAAGTCTGTCTGCGCGTGTGTGCACCAGTGTAAGCTTGTGTTAGGCCGTCTTAGCTTGTATACATGAATGTGCACCCACCTAAGCCTGTGTAAGCTTGTGTAAGCCTGTGTGCATGTGTGCGTGTGCGTGCCTGTGCGCTCGTGTGCAAGTGTTTGTGCTTGATTGTGCGGCGCTGCCCCCTGTAGAAACAGAAAGGGAAAAAGAAAAGAAGTAGTAGGAAGTTAACCAAGGAGAACTAGCAGAGCTGCCAGGTGAAATCAATCAGAATCAGCCAATTACACAGGCTGTACAGTAGCCCAGCCCAGCCCCCACTTAAAACTCTGCAAACAACATTCCCCCATGTTTTTCTCAGAAACACTGCAACACTGCAGTCAACAAATAGAAGTGAAAACTTAAAAAGCTGAAACTGAGACATAAAAATGTTAGGGGCTGCCATTGCTGTTATAAGGCAACATGTGCAAGATGCTGAGGGTGGTGCCATTGCGAATGCTGCTGAGCAACCCACAGTGAGGAGACGGAGAAGAGTGTACAGACCGTGGGTAACCTACCAGGGGCTATATGAGCTGGAGATAATGGAGTGCTATAGAGTGGACAGAGAGCTCCTGCAGCAAATTTTTGAGCTGTGCAGGCCACGCCTCACACACAGAACCAACAGAGGGGAACCCATCCCAGTGGAAACCAAGGTATGTGTTGGTCTAAGAATACTAGCAACAGGTACCTTCCAGAAACCAACTGGTGATATGATGGGGATTTCACAGGCATCAGCATCCAGGGTACTGCACCGGTTCCTGAATGCCATGGCAGCACATGTCAGTGAACATGTATTTTTCCCCAATTCCCGTGAGGTATTGGCCAGCAATATGCATTTCTTCCAGCAAATAGCGGAATACCCTGAGGTACTGAGTGCAATTGACTGCACTCACATACACATCAAAGCACCAGCCGTTGTGCGGTGTAGGGCCTACATCAACCGCAAGGGCTTCCACTCCATCAATTGCCAGGTCATGTGTGATGCCCAGGGCATAATACTGAATGTGTGTGCTGGCTGCCCTGGAAGCTACCACGATTCCCATATCTGGGATCTGTCACAGCTGCACCAGACATTTGCCAATGGGGACATCCCTGATGGTCACCTAGTGGGGGATGCTGGATACGCACTGGAGCTGTGGCTGATGACACCCATCAGAAATGTACACACACCTGAACAAGAACTCCATAATGAGGCACACTCACAAACACAAAATGTAATCGAGCGTGTGTTTGGGTTGTTCAAGTCACAGTTCCAGTGCCTGGACACATCTGGTGGAGCCTTGCAATACTCACCAACTACATGTACCCAAATCGTCATGGTGTGTGCCATGCTACACAATATGATCCTGTGAAAACAGCTGCAGCAGGAACAGCATGGGGCAGGGCCAAACAGCCCCCCACCATTGCCAAGGACTGCACAGGTACAGCATGACTCGGAGGAGGAACAACCTGAGCCTGCCCCAGTAGGCAGAATGAGGCGTGCCCAGTATGCCTTGTCCTTGGCAAGGAGGCAACGCATAGCACATACACTGGCTCAGTAGGAACCATGGAAATGATACCTTTCTCTGACTCGCACATAAAATAAAAGGGATGCCTAACTTGACACTACCTGTTTCCAAACATGTATAGGCAGTGTAGTATGTGCATCCAACATAGGCAGCCCTGCAGCACCACCTGAGGCATCATTGCCATGTTTTAAGCAATATAAAGCAGTGCTAAGCAGCTTTCACCAATATCTAGTATATGTAAACAATATTTCTCGTGCAATGTTGGGCAAGGTCAAGGCAAGTTGAACAAAGTCAGTTAAACATGCTCATATCTGCTTTACTGTTTCTTAAGCAGTCTGGTCTGGCCAGCCTGAAAATAAAAAGCAGTGACAAGCCTTGAACCCAGGATACTTTGCACTGTAGTCACACTACTGAACCACTAAGCTATGATAGCATTTCAGTGGCACGGACACAGCAGAACAATTGTACACTAATGCAAACACAAAGCAATGCTGTATCATACCCCTAAAGAGGCAAATGGGTAACCTTCCCACACGCCTATGCAGACAGGCGTTGTGATGTGGGTTGTGTAGGCTATGAAGTTGCAAGCTACTATAAGTGACATTGGACGCTAAGATCTGTAGTACAGTAGTATGCCTCAAGCCAGTATGATAGGCAGCAGTACAGACTGTAATGGTATCCTGTACATGGCAGTGCAGGCACAGCAAATGTGTATAAGTGTCAGGTGAAACCCACATCCTATGTACACCCATAGTAACAATCTGGTGTGCCCACAGGTAGAAATGTACAAAGAATAGCTGTCCCCCCGTATGGAAAAATGCTAAGTCTATACAAAGTGTCTCCTGGAAGCCCTGCAGGCACAGCATGATCCCTGTTGATCTATGACACAAAGATGAGCCCTGCTGTAAAAATACAACTTGATTTAACATACACATATAGTATAAATGTGTATACTGTGCATGCTCACACACTCCAACAAATGTAGTGGATTTCATTCAGCATCACACTGAAAGGTCATACTGGGCATGCTCACACACTTAGGCTAAATATGGATGTGATAATAAGGGATCAATGGACAAATGTGTATAGTCATCTCTACTTCCAGAAACACATTCACAAAGTGGTCTGAAAATCCTGCTATGTGTTCACACAAACAGCCAAGGTCTGTGCTTGTAGGTCAAAGGAGGTTGCCACAACTCAGCAGTCATCAGACCTGTCAGAGAGTACCACAACACACTTGCAATGAATCTGACTAGGCACGTTCAGCAGCTAGAAACACCAATGAAGTACCATAACAAGAGGATTACTGGCCTCAAATAGTTGCCTCATGCAACAAGACTGAAATGTAACCCAATCTGTACTCTGTTGCATACTGTCTACCCAGGAGATCTCTGCCCAACAGACAGGTCCATGTCATGGTTACACTCAGATCTGTTCTGAGTTACAGCTCAATGGCACTAAATGTACAGAGCCAACTGATATTGCCAACACCCTGGCAGATAGGATCAGTGTTAACTTTACCCCCCTCTCACCCATGAAAGAGCACATGTCTATAATGGAAGACTGCAAAGTTGCTGTCATCATGGCTGCACAGGTAAAAAACACTCTCCAAAGCCAGTATCACAGCAGCCATGGGACTAGATAACTTCCCAGGCTGTGTAGTATCTACATCCCTGAAGTGAACATTAACATGGAAGGCCTGTGGTTACTGAAGTTTCCAGAGGACTGCAAACTAGGAGCCATCATTCTAAACACTAAAGATGTAGACATCCTACAAAAGGGCCTCACTGAGACACATGGCTGTTGTCCAAGCCATGGGTTGTAGCTTAATGCCAAAAGGTACATTATCATCACCTTTGTTAAAAACACTGTAGCCAAGAACTACAACATAGATGGTAGTATACTTCACACTGTAAGTGTGACAAGAGACCCAGGGTCACAGGTGGACAGTGGATACAACTGTGATGAGCACATTCCCACAGTAGTCAGGAAACCCTCTTATGTGGCACACCTCATCACAAAATATGTCTCATGCAGAATGGAAGAGGACATTGTTCCCCTCTACTCACCACTCACTAGAACTCTAAAAGAGTACAACGCCACTGTTGCTATGTACCTCACAAGACAACTACAACAACTGGCAAGCCAGCAGCAATACCTCACAAAGAGCATTAGTGGCCTGAAATACATGCCATACACAGACCATCGCAAAATGCTCCATCTGTACTCCCTTGCATATCGCCTACTCAGAGGTGTTCACTGCGTAACATACAAAGCTATGTCAAACATTGAGCTGTTGGATATGATCCATGTAAAACACTCACAATCACCCTGACCTTTGGACCCAAGACCATGAGTGAAATACAAAAGGAACGGGTGTAGCCATTTACTTTATGGATATCCACACCACCAGGTTACTGGCACAGCTTGAGGCCTTGAAGACCATGCAAGTGCAACTAACACTGGGCAAAGCTGCCCATCAGATTGTAGCCTGCTACAGATCACATACCTTGTCTCAAAGACCTCAGTATTCTGGAGAACAATGGCAAATATAAAGGTCCTATCAAACACCATTATATGAGATTACAAGTACCCAAACATTGAGTGGGTGAATTACTCGTATACAACGTCCTTTGCCTAATGTGTCCTAGAGTTAAGAAACTCTAACACCCTGGAACAGCTGGTCAGCATGCCCACTAGAGGTGACAACATACTGGACATGATCATCACCAACATGGGGTACCAGTGTTCCACAACAGAGATAAACCCCTCACTGGCAATATCAGATCATAAAGTAATCACACTGGACATCCATTCCACCCCCACAACCAGTCAATAAAACCACTGTGAAGACATCTGCAAAAGCAAACTGCACACTTCCCAAGACCAAAGTGGAACGTTCCAAAGACACCTTGCTATAGGATAATGGTATGCAATCTGCAGAATCATTTACAAGTGCATCCTATGAGCATCTACAGGGATGCATGGAATGAGACATTACAAATAAAACCAAGATGCACTCCTCCAAAAATAGGACAACAAGCAGGTGTTTGTTGTACATAAATAAGCTAGACAAGAGAAGGAGGAAACAAACACATGATAGATCCAACTTCACTAAAGGAAAGGCATCACTGATCATTATCAGGAAGAAACAATGATCGCTCTTAAAATAATCCAAGGACAGTGTCTAAAGACAAATAGCCAAGCAATGTAAGAATAATAACCACAAAGCCTTCGGTAGCTATACCAGACATGTAGGTGTCAACTTCCAAATATGCTGTCAGCTACTGAAAAAAGGAATGACATACACCAAACTAACTCTCATTGCCCACACCCAAGGGGACAAGTTCAGTGTAAACTCCCCCCCATCACCCCCAAAAGGGCCTGTGTCCATCACAGAAGGATGCAGAGACCCAGATGTCATAGACATGCAGGTAAAGACAGCCCTCACCAAAGCTAAGAACATAGCATCAATGGGACTGGATGGTGTCCCATGCTGCATCTTACACTAGGACCAAAATGAACTACACCCTCACCCACATTCACTGTTCAGACTCAAGCGTACCACAGGCTATGTACCCAAAGAATGGCATACACTAACAGTCATCCAGCTCCACAAAGGGGATGCCACAACAGAACCTGGAAACCATTGCCCAATGTGTGTACTCAGCCTGGTCTACAGAGCTATTGAGCAAATTGTCATGGAACCCATACACTGAGACATTGGAGATCTCCAGACACTGGACTCTACACAACTTTGCCTTGTTAAAGGCAGTGCCTGGCTACCAAACCTAGTTGACTTATTTAAAACAGTTACCATGAAAATAGATGGAGGTGAAAGTAGTCCACACAGCCCACCTGGACCTCACTAAGGGCTTACCACGCGTTTCCCCACTTTGTCATCATGGACAAGTGTACCAACTTGAACATGAACTGCTATGTCACAGGATGGGTGGCCAAGTGGCTCACAGATCAAACACACATGTTCATAGCTGCGGGTGCCATGTCCAACTCTAAGCCAGTCACAAATGGCATCACATAGGTCTTGGTCCTAGGACCCCACCTGTTCAGTAGATACTGCTCAGAGGTACAGGTAAGCATGGCAGATGTAAGGCTGAACAGGTTTGCAGATGACTGGAAACTGTGGTCCATAATTGACTGTACAGCTGACACAGACATCCTCCAGAAGTGTCTTACAGAGTCAGACACCTGGTGTCAAAACAATGCCCTCAAGCTGAATGGCGAATAATGCATAGTCATCCCCTTTGGGTAATACAAAGTGCACACAAATTACCACATAGCTGGTAATCCAGCATGTACGAAGAAAGTCATTATGGCCCTGGGGACACAGGTAGATAATAAACTTACCTATGATGATCACATGGCCAAAGTGTTTAGATATTCCTTTAATGTAGGCCATCTAATGTCACCCACTTTGTAGTCTGTTTATGTCACCATCCTACAAATATACCTGTGGAAAAGATAACTCCCAGTGATGTGTATAGTGCATCATGTTAATGCGTACACCTGTAGTATCATGAAGTAGTTAGGAAGGGGTTTGAATCCTGCACTGGACAACTATGTGTGTGTGCGTGGTAACACCTCAAAAGTGGTTATCTAACCTTTATCAAGTCTGATTATGTCACCATCCTACAAATTTACCTGTGGAAAAGAGGACTCCCAGTGATATGTAGAGCGCATCGTGTTAATGCGTATTTTTCTAGTATCATGAAGTAGTTAGGAAGGGGTTTGAATCCTGCACTAGACAACTGTGTGTGGTGTCCTTGGGAAGGAGCAACGTTTTAGGAGAGTAGGGAAACACCTAAAAAGTGATGATCTAACCTTTGTCAAGTCTGATGATGTCACCATCCTACAAATATACCTGTGGAAAAAAGGACTCGCAGTAATATATATAGTGCATTGTGTTAATGCGTATTTTTCTAATATCGGGAAGTAGTTAGGTAGGGGTTTGAACCCTGCACTGGACAACAGTGTGTGTGGTCTCCTTGGGAAGGCGCAACCTTTTAGGAAAGTAGTGAAACACCTCAAAAGTGGTGATCTAACCTTTGTCAAGTCTGATGATGTCACCATCCTACAAATATCGCTGTGGAAAAGAGAACACCCAGTAATATGTATAGCTTGTCGTGTTGATGCGTATTCCTCTAGTATCATTCAGTAGGGGTTTGAATCCTGCACTGGACAATTGTGTGTGTGTGGTCTCCTTGGGAACGTGCAACCTTTTAGGAGAGTAGTGAAACACCTCAAAAGGGGTGATATAACCTTTGTCAAGTCTGATGATGTCACCATCCTACAAATACATCTGTGGAAAAAAGACTCCCAGTAATATGTATTGCACATCATATTAATGCGTATTCTTCTAGTATCATGAAGTAGTTAGGTAGGGGTTGGAATCCTGCACTTGGTGAGTGTGTGTGACACTGTTGATCAATGTGTTGTGGGTTTTGCTTTTACTACTGTATGACATATCAGTATGCATTGCACATGTGAGCTAGCTGTGTGGCAAATACATATACGTACATATTACCTCAATGATTGCATGTGTTGGAACCCTGCTTTATCCAAAAACATAGCTGTCATCCTTGCCAGACTGTGCTGCTGCTTCCCAGACCTTAGGTCACATCTGTATGCTTGTGAGAAGCCCAGCCACTGCAGTGATCCCTGGCCTATGTCATCTGTGTCTCACAAAGTCATTACGGTCCCTATTGGAATGTGTATGTGAGAGTCTATGGCTGAGGCATATGTCAGACCTGTTCAAACGCAGCAAAGTCTGTCCATGGTGACTATTCATAACAGGTGTAGAACAACCTTTGTGGATATGCATGCAGACCCCTTATTGCTTATGTGATCCACTGAGGGATCTCAAAATACCTTTGGAAATGTGATTAACAAAGGGCAGATGATGTGACACTTGGTTGCATGTACATATCGGTACCTGTTCATCATGTTGGTGGCTACTACCTATGTGGTACTGTGGGGATAATGTGTTCTGTAAAGGTGGATGACTATGCTTAGTTTGGCTTATAGCTTTCCAGCATGGGTTTGACAACAGACATCTGTATGTATGATACCCTTGTGCAGGATGTGCATGTCATCTGGAGAATGCATTATAGGCCACAGTATGCATTACCAGATGTGGACGGACATATCCTTACTGTGATTGCTTGTACCTAAGAGAGCTTTATGCCAAACAGGAGTGGTGTCAGTAATGGGTGCAGATGAATACCAGTGGTTACTGGCATTGTATAGTACCTGAAGGATCCAAATATTGCTGTGTTACCTACATCTGTGTGTCAGTTGTCATGACATCATCTAACGATTGGTTATGGTCAGGCTGTGGAAGTGATGTATACTACAAGAATGCAAAACAATGACAGATAGTAACAGTATCACCCACAACACAGTGTCAATGTCATACACACATGTGTAGTCAGGTTCCAAAATGTGTGTAGTACAATGCATACTGGCCACCAATAGAAATTATGGAGTGTTACTGTGTAATACAGAGCATGTCACCCTGGCCATGTGTCCACTATGCATGTACATGCAGACAGTGCACCTCCACCGTGTTCACAACTGTACACCTGCAAATCTGTGCTACACACATCCCACACATACTGTCCACTCTCTAACACATGCTGCCAATACTGCACACATCAGCCAAGTGGCACGTGGCTGGACAATACACAATTGGAACCAACATTGGTGTAAACAACACCACAATGACAATCATTGCATTAATGCATCATGCCTGCTCAGCTACACCTTCAAGCATATCATTACACTGTACTGCTGACAACATGCTAACATTGCTATACTGCTATAAAGACACCCTGTGCATCAGCACCATGGTAGCCTGTTCCTGCATCAGTGTTACAGATGACAGGAGGTGGCACAGGTTTCATCATATGCACAGGGTGTGTTGTTGGTTTGCCAGAGGCCTACAGTGATCCATCCAATTGACATGTATGTGTGTGTGTGTGTGTGTGTGTGTGTGTGTGTGTGTGTGTGTGTGTGTGTGTGTGTGTGTGTGTGTGTGTGTAAGGGGCAAGAATACTGGAATGGGCCAAAGTTGATGTAATGTGTGTGGGTATGTGTTAGCCCTAGGTGTCTGGAGTATGTGCGTGTGTCTGCATGCACACAGTTCCACCAGGTGGCTGCCATATATGGGTATTTGTGGGACAGCCACAGACTGTACCTGTGAGGTTTCACAGATCACCATCTCTGGCCATGGATACGGTACCTGTGCCTGGCAGGGGTGCTACTGACACTATCAGGTACTATGCCAGACTGGGTGCTATCCCCAGAGGTGGATGGATGTACACTGGACACAGGTCCCTACTGGGACTGTCCAGAGCCACGTGCACGTGATCTTCTAGGATGTTCTATGGAGAGCCCACCCGCAACAATGCTGGGGCTGGTACTGGCACTACGGGAGCGGCTGTGGCTTGAGGGATGTCCACGGTGACTGCCAGCTGCTGATGTTGCTGGCATACATACATGTTGATGACTCAACCATCCCACACTGTCCTGACACATGGACATGACATTGCGGAGGATATCTAATGTCTCTCCCCAACGTCTATCAGTGACCTCGGTGTAAGGATGGATGGCACCTGCTAGATCATGGATACTGTCAATGATGGCAGTGTTATGTGCCCTCTGTGCCCTTAGTCCTTGTCTGGTGTACTGTTCCATACGTGCCTGTGCCTCCATGACAGCCTGGAACATGCGTGACATTGTCAGACCTGCGGCACGTCTGCCAGTGGCATGATGAGCAGCAGTGCTCCTATGAGAACCCCTGGACATCTTCCTATGTGGTACCCTTCCAGACATCTGGGTATGGCTGCTGTGTTGGGGTGCATGTGCCATGGATACCACATTGTCCTGGCCAATGCCAACTGTATGCTGTCCCTCAGCTATGGGCATTGGTGATGGATGTATTGGCAGTATGACTGTATGCATGGATGGGGTGGACAGCTGTGTACTGTCAATTGGTGGCCCATTGACAGACCCTGGAAAACATGCCTGTGCTCAACATACCTATCATCAGTATCACTGTTTTGCTCAGTGACATAAGTTTGCCTGCTGCAGTGAACCAGCCCAAGGTCAGCACCTGTGAGAGGAAGACAGGAAACACACTTTACGACCTGTACATGATGTCAGCACATGCACACATGCACACATGAACACATGCACACATGCACACATGCACACATGAACACATGCACACATGCGCACATGCAGACATGAACACATGCACACATGAACACATGCACATATGAACACATGCACACATGCCCACATGCACACATGCACACATGCACACAAATGCACTCATCACTAAAACACACAAACACACACACACACACACACACACACACACACACACACACACACACACACCACCAGCAATCCAGAACATACTCAATAGCAGGTGATGGTGGGGTACGGTATCACAAGGAAAACAGTTATATCACACGTGTCAGCATGCAGGACGTGTGTTACCCAACAGCATGCAGTGTGGGTGTTGACAGCCCTTGCCAATAACACTATACATGTCTTTTATTCATGTGTGTTGTTGTTCAGTGATTGGCCTCACCCTGGAACGCACTATGTACATGGACACAACAGTGCTGTACAAGTATTATAAGCTCTGCAATGTTCTGTGCACCATCTCTCACAGGTATACATGCCATGGCTGGATGTGTATCTGTGTGACACATAGATAGCCATTTCTGATTAGGGCATCTGTGTGTTCAGCAGATAATTGTGGACACAGGATTAGCACATGCATGCTATGTATACACACAGGATGAGTGGTGCATGTTTACCTGATGGAATACTGTTGCTCAACATGGCCATTGTACAGTGGTTATGGTGAGTGTAGCACATTTTGTGGGCATGCCAGTGCCAGACATGACATGGCATGCTACAACACAACTGCAACATTAAACATCACACAGACACAGTGTGTGTCATGTGACCTATACACTCAATAACATTACAAGACATATATGTGTCACTTTGTACAAATGGTGATTGCTATGCATATTGTGTATAGCTGCCTATGTCTGCACACACACAACAATGAGGTGCATAGCAGGTAATGTTATGTGTAGTACTGTGGTCACTGTAACTGGATGGGGTGTACTACCATGAGCCATCATCATGCACTATCATGTGGTCACTCAAGGCTACTAATGTGTGCCAGACCAGCACATTCCATCATTCCATGCTGTACCAGAACTGCAATACCATGGCTACATTCACCATTTCACAGCCAGTTGTTACATGGGTTTGTAAGGTGCACAATAGGGGGCATTGCCTACCATGAATGTGTAATGTGTCAAAGAGTGTCGCACAGCCACGTGTGAGGCATCTACCCCTCAGGTATATTATGTGTGCTGTGTGGATGAAGTGTGGGATACTGTAGTGTGACCTTACAGCGACCATCTGAATACGCCATGTGTAGCATGTTAACGTGTACTGCATATGACAGTGTTGTGTATGTTGTGTGCATGTGTATTAACTCTGTCTATCCAATGTCCACATCAGTGTTGCCACAATTCTGTGGAATGCTCTGTGTATTGTATGTGTTATAGGCAGCTACCCACATTACTGGGATGTGCATAGTCTCACAGCAAACATGCACAGCATGCATTATGCATATGTGTGTTAGGTGTACATGGCCTACATCTCACCTATGACATGCACATTTAATTAGCAGTATTAAAGGTAGAACGCACTCACCAGCATGGGTCGGCTGCCTTGCTCTCACACCAGAGGGACCTATAAGGATATGAGACACTTTGTCAGTGGCAACAACTGTGGCATTGCTACTGTGTGTTTGCAATCATACAGTAGTACAATGGTTGACAGTCACAGGCCTACAGATTGTATTCCTAATTATTATCATTGCACGACACTAGGCACCACATTGTCTCACTACACAGTACACATCTCACATAAACATGCTCTAACAATTGAGGTAACAGTAGTCTACAACTATGCCATGTTACCTGCACGCTCCATGTCAGCTTGCTGGGTGACTCCGGCCTCCGTGATGACACACGTTAATTGTTGGGATTGTTGTTGGCCAGGAGCCACCTGGCTCAAGAGCAGCTCCTCCACTCTGGTGAGAGGGGGATGGATGGCTTCCCCCCCACCTGTGGCAAGCTACTGTCTGCGGATATCAGACGCATGCTGCTGGACATGTCTAATTAAATCACTGCAGTGATGGAGTACCTGCTCATATGTCCAGTTATGCATGTCTATGTCATTTACCCGACGGACAAGTTCTTGCCACAGCGCAGTCCACTCATGCTGGTCATGGCTGGTTATAGAGAACAGCAGGGCATACTGCTGCACCAGGCTGGATGTTATGACCTCTTCCTCCACCGTGCTATAGGTGGGATTATGATGGTGGGACATAGCCCTGGAAGACAATGAAACAATATGTATGAGCAAGTCATGAGGCACACATATATTCCTAATGTACAGATATCAATTAACCGCCATATATAGCAACCTATTGGCTGTCAGAAGATACACACTTTCAGTACCACATGTCAGTACTCAACCCACAACTGCCTGACAGTGCCTGGCACACTCTATATATCTAACCACGTTTTGCACAGCAACAAACTTACATCAGTATGTAATACTATACAACAGTACATGGCACACTGTATGCAACACAATGCACAACCTAGACAGGAGGTATATATCATGCTAATGCATCATGAAAAGTGTAATCCATTGCAATGATTGTAAAGTCCAATGACAGTATCACCGGTATACCACACTAGTCGTTGATGGCAGACCCCTGCCTAACATATGTGCACATTCGTGAATATAGGTGGCATACTGCTGTACTACACTATACATGTTGCTAGATACGTACCTATATCCTGTAACACACATATGACCAAGGCCATGGTACAGGCA